>NC_133029.1:7578257-7881287 GCF_048771995.1 Taeniopygia guttata | reverse complement strand
GAATAAATAATTTGTACACAAAATTGCTGACTTTATTCATTGAACATTGTTTCTGCTCTAACTGACAGCCAAACACAACAATTGCATTAGAGTAAGTAGGGTGGCCTCTAAATTATTGAAGTCAGTAATGATGTAACCTTAGCTGGGGAAAGCAGATGGCTCTGGAAACTGGAGAAAAATGCTATTGAAAAGCATCTTGAATTGTTTATCAGTTTGTCACTCATGGCAGCTGCATGACTTCATATTTTATTAGGCAGAGAAAATTACATCATTGCAGAATTAAGGAATGTTCAAATAAAAGCCCACTGTGTAAGTATTTAGTCAGGTCTTACACAGTGATTAAAATTCAGCTTTACTGCAGTAGTCTTGACCTTTCCACTCCAAATCCATTTGTTTTTTGAATCAGGGTGGCTTCTCAGAGATTGATAGAGCCCCTAGATCAGGAGGATTATAACCACAGGACCACAGTGACACAGCCCTGCCTGATTTGTCCATGGACACAAACATAATAGTGGCTACAAAGGTGTTATCTAAGCACCAGGAAACCCACTGGCCAAGACAGAACCAGAACAAGGTTCTGGTAGGGTTATGCTGGCTGCTGCCTCTGCAGGGTCTTGCTGGGGCTGTGCAGTGTTTTCAGGCTGGCTGGCTGCTGTTATCTCTGCTGCTAGTAAAGATCAGCAAGAGGACAGTTGGGTGTAACAGGGACAAAGTTTCCCGAGATAGAAGATAAAGGTCATAATTAGTGTTTGCAAGTGACCTGGCTGCTTTCTCCCCAGAGCTGGCACAGCTCTTTCCCGGGCTCAGACAGGGATGAGCACCTGGATGGCAGTGAGGGCTCATCTCACCTTTCCATAGAAGTGGGATATGTTGGCTTGGAGGGACTGCAATGGCCAGCTCTACAAGGAGCTGTTAAATCCTCAGACTTATATCTGATATTGTCCCTGGCCCATTTGTCTCAAAACCAAACCCACATGGGGAAGAAGACAAGATCATAGGTTAAAATCCTTATGAATAGAAGATTCCTTGACGTAGCAGATTGTACATTTGCTAAGATTTGCTAACATTAAATCATACAGAATTGAAATACTTGAATTGTTTTCCAACTTCCATGTCCTGCTCAACCATTCATCTATTTCCCACCCAAGTGAGCACAAACTGGTCCCAGTATTTCCCCAGTACACCATGGCTGAGCCCTGTGCCCAGCAGCTGAAGGTCCTTCATGCCCTCTCTGATCTTGACCAGGTAATGAGAATTTTTATCTGCTTGGATGTGGACTTCCCCCAGGGCCTCCATGAATCAAGCTCATGTATTGGCTTGCCCCAAGCACTCTGTGGTGTCAGCAGGACCATCTTACCAAAATCACTGCTGACGTCTGGAAATTTCCTGGTCTTTTGCCTTGGCCAGGCTGACTTCAAGCATAAAGGCTTGTGTCTTTGTGAGTGACTTTGCTGCTGCTTTCATAGTTCAGAGTCTCAGAAAGCACAGGGGTCCCTCTCTGCTTCTTTCTAGCTCATTTGCTAGCACTGCTGATTTTTTTCAGATAGGTCTTGGCCCCACTAAATCTTTGTATACTCACTGCAGGCAGATGCAGGGTAGATTTGCAGCCTCTGCAAAATATCACCCATCTCCTGATTCATCTGGTCACCTAGGGACTTAAGTTTTCAAAGTAAAACTGTTTTTTATCACTGAAATAAAAATATAAGGGCAAAAAGTATTTTTAGGGATAACTTGGAGCTGATTCCATCCTGCAGCATAGACAGTGGGTGATCTCCTGGATGCCCTCTGGGCGCAGGGAGCAGCAAGGGGCACAGGTGCTGGAAGAACCCCTGGTCCGAGGTCTATAATAGGATGAAGACAGTCACAGCGAAACCCAAAACATCTGGCTGAACCAAGAGTTACACTGAGGTTTCCCCAGGCATCCTGGGGCTTGGAGATGCTTCTCTGTATGACCTTGCTCCCTGGGGATACAGAGTTTGGTGACAGTAGAAGAGACCTGTGTGGAACTGTGAATGACATCAGTAGCCAGATAAAACAGGGTAAGTCTCTTTGATTCAAAATCCTGAGCACCGAGCCCGTGCTGGTCTGAGAGAGGCAGAGAAACAGGAAAAGCTGCATACCTTGAGTGCCATGTAGGAGCATCTATCTTTGCCAACTTGTTTGACAAGCCATTGATGCAAATCATGATTTCTGGTTCTCTCTGTGAGAACTGCTCCTGCCCAGTGCTGCAAACCACTGTTGATGCACTGTTGCCACTTGGGCACCTTCCCTCGGCACCTGCCACCACAGCCATCACACAGTGTCACCTTGGTCCCTGTGCTATCCCAGGGAGAGTGTGCTGGGAGGTTTGGTGTGTTGACAAGTGTCTTGCACAGGCAGTTTTGTGTGAAGTGTGGTCACACAGGATGTAGAGTGCACCCAAAATGGTGCAGAAGTGCCAGGAGGGTCACAGGAAGATGAGGAGGGGGAAGCAGCTTTGACAAGTATTGGCAAAGAGAGGAACCAGGGGAAACAGGAGGAGGAAGGGAGGATCCCAGCTAGCAAAATGCTATGAAGAAACTCAAATCATCCTGCAGGGGGTGAAGAAATGCACTAAGAAATGCAAACAGAGATAACAGGAGAATGTGGTCCAACACCCACCTCCAGGCACAAGGGAGTGGGAAATCTGCACTGGGAAATGAGAAATGCTGGGAAATGCTCTGTACCCAGCTCCCACACAGTCTTCCCTGGGCACGCCGGTAACAACAATGATGAAAACTCCATCAAGAGCAAATCAGATCACAGGAAACACACTTGTCAAAAATGTATTAAGCAAAATGTTTCCTGAAGAAGGTGTGGCAGGGAAGAGAGCTATGGCATGGTTGTCTGTGGCTGTATGTGTCAGGTGTGGAAACAGACAATGTCATTTGCCAGCTGCTGATGACCAAGTCACACTGCAAGCCCTGTGCCTGGGCTATTTGTACCAGCAGCTATGAAACAGGTTTGTTTTCATGCAGGTTATGAGACTGATGGGGAGCACATGGTGCTACAACACATGCCTTTCCTTTCTGGGAGCATGGGAAGTGCTCAGCACAAGGCATGCTGTAGGAAAGAAAATATCACGTAACTGAAAAGCTGTTCATTGCTGCTCTTTCCAGCACCCAGAAAGAACACATGGTGAAAATCTGTAGACCTGGGTGGACTGATGTGGGAGAAAAGTCTGAAATGGGCCTTCTGGGTTTTTATGGAAATAATCTACCAAAAAAACTACACTCATTGAACCACCTGCCCCATTTCTGGGGATGAGCTTTACTCTCTGGTGCAAGAAGTGGTGTCAACAGAGTACAGAGATGGGGGGAGAGGTGGCGGTGTGGTGGTGGTGGTGGTAGCAGAAAGGTGTCAATGCTGGGTGTCAGTAAAAGCTGGAAAAACAGTGGTGATGGGGTCAAATGAGCATGATCCCTCCCATATCAGGAGTATTTGCTGATATATCAAAGTATTTCATATGGTAACCCTAGGGCACCACAGAGGCAGCACTGCAGCTTGTCAGTGTTTAATCTCATTCTCTTTTCTGCTTTGTCCTTTGCCAGCAGGGAGTGTGTCTTATTCTGCCATTGTGGTGTATGTGAAGGATAACTCGGGGTGCAGCAATTTCCTGCTGTATGCTTCCATTTATGCCTCTTTGCTTCTGAATATATGTCTTTAATTATAGGCTGCAGAAGCAATTTATTTGTTTAACAGTGGCCAGGAAAAATACCCAGGGGAGATCTCTGAACATGACCACAAAGCTGATAAAGATTAATGTTAGGTAATAGAACACTGGATAAGGCTATTCTCACATTTGGGTCAATATCTGCTATTCATAGCATGAGCATTAAGTAAACAAATATCAGCTTATTATGTGATATTATATTTAATGAAGTTCAGCATTTACTTTTCCTCTGAAGACTGTCAGAGACCGCATTAACATCGTTGTGTGCTCTGGCAGGCAGGAGAGCAGTATGGTGAGTTTAGCACAACAGTCACATCAGAGCTTTCAAAGGGCACTATGTGACCTCTATGTTTTATTGTTAGGCACAGCTAATGATATTTAAGTTAGTCCCCATTGCTAACACAGAATTCATTACTGTGGGTATAAATCTCTTTCCTGCTACAGGTGTTGATATCTGCTGTGGAAGTTAGTAGAGACATCAACTGAGATATAATTTTCATTTATAAAAAAAAGAACCTCCAAGGGTATTGCTGATATTGATGTGGCTTAGCAGTTTTTTTCTCCCGGTCCCTGCTACGCTGTGTAAGAACTAACAAAGCAGCTCCTTTGCTGACCCCTGCACTTCCATTCTCACCCCCATTCATCTCCTGCATTGATTAAAAATTAATAGTAATAATAATCCCAGAAATACTTAGGAAGTGCAGAAAGACAGCTGCATCCTGCACGTGGTGGGCCAGTGTGTGTGTGTGTAAGCCCAAGCCAGGAAGCTCCTCACCCCCCTGAACAGCTGCCTCCACAAGGCTGCTTCCAAATCCCTGCAGCCTGGCAGGATTTCTCCCTTTTTTCCTTGGCTGTTCATCACCTCTCCCCTGCTCGCTGACCACTTCAGCCCACCTGGCACCCGTGCTGTAAGGCCAGGACTGCCTGCTGCAATCCCCTGCAATGCCCTGCTCCAAGGTTAATCCAGAGGCTGAAGATCCCCAGTACCAACCACCATGAAAAAGAAACCAGCCTATATCCAGCAATAACTTCTGTGGAGAAACAGGATTTTACTGGGAAAGTCTGGTTTCCTGTTCAATATTTTGAGTCACACTGTGGTTCTGGGGGAGCTGAAACCACTCCGGGAATTCTTCAGGCTGTGCTAAAAAGAGCCTGATTTATTGTGCTGAGGAGCAAAACCATCTCTGGCTGTGGGTAATAAACAACTGTCTATGGAGGCACAGAAAAGAGTGATGTTAAAGAATATATAATAAAATGTATTTCTTAGTGACACAGTTACTCAAGAGAGCCAAGCCATGGAGCGCTTCAGATGCTGCAGGACAGCACTGCCAAGCTCTAGACCAGCACCTTGCTGGACGAGCATCTTCACCAGCAGGGGTAGATTGAGGGTATTCACAGCCCCACTGAAGATGAAGAGAAGACCTATAGCTACTGGAAGATAAAGAGGGAGCTACACTGATCCCCTGCAGATGAGGAACATCTGTGTGCTCCAGAGTAGGACCATCATCCTCCAGAAACGGTTTTCCCATCTAGGAGAAATTTTCAACATTTTAGACTTTTCTGCCCCTTATCAGCCAAAAATTCAAACTAAGGAGAGATTAAAATCTCAGACATTACGTTTTGAACAGAAGTTCCTAAATTATGCAGCCTAACAGGCAGAAGGAGTTACTGCAAGGTCTTTGTTTAGATCTGTGTTCTAAATTTAGAGATTTTACTGGCTGTAAATAAAAATCATGTAGTTGCTTATATACAATATTTTTCCTTCTCTTGGTTAATTTTAGGAGTGTTAAATATGTATTACTAACGAATTGAAATGTCATAGTCCTAGATTAAACTCCTCTAGTGGAATGAAATTAAAGGTTTATGCTCCGGGTTTAGAAGAACCCAGAGTGAATGTTTTATAGTAGCAGCAAAGCCAGAATTACAGGTTAAGCTCCCAATCCATGTGCATGACTAACACTAGGAAAACAGAAACAGTTTGAATTTTAGAAGCTCAAGCCGAGGAACCATGAAGGAAATGTAACTTATTTTAGATCCAGTGTTCTCCTGGAAGGAAGCAGCTCCTGCTAAAGCCCTGGGCTCTGTTGCCTTAGGGCTGGCGGTGCATCCCAGGGATGATGCCGGGACCCTGTGTGGATCTGATATTTTCATCCCAGATATCCCACAGTGCTTGATTTGGTGGGACTGGCCAAGGCTTGCAGCAAGGCAGCAATCACCTCTCTCTTTCTTGCTGTGATTTAGGAGCTCATACCCACAACAATCCCTGCCCTGACAATGGTTATACTGCACTGAAGGGCCAGGGTTCTGGCAAATGTTCATTTGGTTAGGGAAAGAAACCCCACACAAATAACCTATTTATAACTGTGCATCAAATCCTCCTCACAGAGGCTGGGCACCCACCCAGGTGGGTGTTCTGTGGGAGCAGTGGGGTGTTCAAGGCCAGCCCTCCCCATTCTGCCAGCTATGGCTCTGCAAACAGTGGGAGGGAAGAACTCAGGAGTGGAGGCTGAAGAATAGCCTCCTCCAGAATTTTTTGTGCCTCAGATCACCCCAGGAAAAACAAGAGGGCTACTTATGTCTGCTTCCATATTTAGTACAAGAGGGAAATGCCCTCTTCAGCAGGAAGGCAGCATGCTTGACCTTCCTTTCCATGTGTCCCAGCATGCAGAACACCAGTGACCTTCATGAGAGTGGGGAGAAACACATCATTGCTGAATTTTGGGGAGAGCATGGCACATTTGTCATCGTTGGTCTGGGGCAACTGGGAACCTTTCATCATCTTCAGCTCTGCAATGGGATCCTCCATTCAAGCTTGTGACTGGGAAGGAGTTGGTGGTTATGGGAGGAAGCAACAAAAATGCCCACTGCTGTGCTGATTTGATTTTAAACTTTCACCTGAGGAATGCTGAATCAAATCTGCCTTGTTCCTCACATGGGCAAAACCCACCCTGCAGCGTTGGACAGCAAGGTGCTGTTCTCAGCTGGCTTCTGCCTCATTTCCTCCTCAGCCCCTCAGCCAGCTCCACGACATGCCAGCAAGTACAATTTCCCATTTCCTTCCTCAGCTAATACTGAAAGGGACAATAAATAACAAGAAGAGTCCTTTATAAGCAGATATGAAGTACTCACATCCGCAACCTGTCACTAAATTTACACAGTAATTTGGTGTCAGAATATCTATTTCTATGAGCAGCACTTGGACAGGCCTGTGCTACAGAGTGTCTCACTTCTCCTTCAAGGTTTCCTCTGCAGCAGTGTCCTCTCGTTCTTCCTCCTGGAGGTGATTCTCCTAAGCTGATGGAACTGATCAGGAAATTAACAGAAAAAAACTCCAAACAAACTCATTTTATGTGAAAAGATCAAATCAAAGGTTGAGATTCTTAACCGAGAGAGGGAGATTAAAGAATCTTTTAAATACCCCTTTTTTCAACAGCTGGCTCTGAAATGACCGAGAAATATCCTCTTTCCACAGCTGAAAAGGCACCACAAAGGCGCAGTGCCTCAATCTCCAGCGCTGCCGGGAAGCTGCAGCCCCATTCCACACCGGGCCCCATCCCCGGCCCCCGATGCTCCGCCGGGGCTGAACCCCGAAACCGCGCTGAAGGGGGGGGCGAAGGCCCTGATGGAGGGAAGCGGGGCCGGGAGAGCGGCCGGGACCGCGCGGCTGCGGCCGCGTCCCCGGAGGGTGGCGCTGGGGCCCCGCCGAGCGCGGCCGGCAGCGATGGGCTCCGGGTCCGGTGTCACCGGGCAGCGATGGGCTCCGGGCCGGTGTCACCGGGCAGCGATGGGCTCCGGGCCGGTGTCACCCGGCAGGGATGGGCTCCGGGCCGGTGTCACCGGGCAGCGATGGGCTCCGGGCCGGTGTCACCGGGTCCGGTATCACCGGGCAGGGATGGGCTCCGGGCCGGTGTCACCGGGTCCGGTGTCACCGGGCAGAGATGGGCTCCGGGCCGGTGTCACCGGGCAGGGATGGGCTCCGGGCCGGTGTCATGGGCAGCGATGGGCTCCGGGCCGGTGTCACCGGGCAGGGATGGGCTCCGGGCCGGTGTCACCGGGCAGCGATGGGCTCCGGACCGGTGTCACCGGGCAGGGATGAGCTCCGGGCCGGTGTCAGCGGGCAGCGGTGGGCTCCGGGCCGGTGTCACCGGGCAGGGATGGGCTCCGGGCCGGTGTCACCGGGTCCGGTGTCACCGAGCAGCGATGGGCTCCGGGCCGGTGTCACCGGGTCCGGTGTCACTGGGCAGGGATGAGCTCCGGGCCGGTGTCACCGGGCAGGGATGAGCTCCAGGCCGGTGTCACCGGGCAGCGATGGGCTCCGGGTCCGGTGTCACCGGGCAGCGATGGGCTCCGGGCCGGTGTCACCGGGTCCGGTGTCACCGGGCAGGGATGGGCTCCGGGCCGGTGTCACCGAGCAGAGATGGGCTCCGGGCCGGTGTCATCGGGTCCGGTGTCACTGGGCAGCGGTGGGCTCCGGGCCGGTGTCACCGGGTCCGGTGTCACCGGTCAGGGATGGGCTCCGGGCCGGTGTCACCGGGCAGCGGTGGGCTCCGGGCCGGTGTCACCGGGCGCTGCCCCGGGTCGCCCGCAGAGCCCTTCAGTGATGCGCAGCGGCGGTGGGACTCCGCAGAGCCTTGGCTCCCTCGACCGAGCCGCACAGTGAAGCCCCAGTGTCAAATCCTGCTGGAGGCTTTGGGGCCACTTCTTCCCCTGCGTGGCCACGGGTTTGATACTCCAAGGGGAAAGGCACCGTGTTCTGCCCTGTATCCCACAGCGAAAGCCATCCTTAGGGAAAATTAATCGTGCCCCATTCCAGGAAGTGTTCAAGGCCAGTTTGGATGGGTCTTTGAGCAACCTGGTCTTGTGGGAAGTGCCCATGTCAAGAAGATTGGAATTTGATGGTCCTTAAGGTCCCTTCCAACCCAAAGCATTCTGTAATTCTGTCTCCACTCAGGGATTGGCAAAGTAATAATTTTAAAGCCATATTTGCCTCTGCATGGGAGCTGACCATAAGCATACTCACTCCCTTGGGGCCTTTCCCTTTGCTTGTCTTTGCAGCAGTTCTCAGGGGTTGTTTTGTTCTTCTCTGCAAGAAATAGGACTCTGGTGGCTTTCCCCAGCTCCTTTCTGACAGTTTGGTTCTTGGGTACTAGTTGAAATACTGGATATAGCCTGTCTGCAGTAAAGCAAGCTGAGATCTGCCCTGTGCCTGGTTGACTTGGCTGGTCTCTTTCCTAATTGAAAAATGCAGAAAGCCCCCAGGCTTTCCTGCACAGATATTTCACAAAGGCTGAGATGCAAAATCAATTTTAAATGGATTAATTCTTATGAGTGTACCTCTGTTTTCTTGAATGTATATCACAGGACAATTTAAATAGATTAAGTCCTGGGAGTTTAGCTCTGTATCCTGAATAGCATGGAATTAAGGAAATCTTGTTTTATATCTCTGGAAGGACACGGATTCATCACACAAAGCAGAGGTCTAGTGCAGGCCAGTGTCTATTGGAAAGAACTTGCTGTGTTGCTTAGGTTGCTGTCTGGTGTTTATCTTCCCTCACTGAGTCTTAAAGCAGAGCAAATAACATTCCACTGCCCCCTTCCTCAGGCAGCAGTGGAAGGACGTTCTGATATAACAGAATGCTTCTGGGGGAATGACTTGGATGAACATGATGCTGTGGGGAGACAGGTGCAGTTTGGTGCAATGGAAACAGAACTGGTGGAATCTTCCTTGGTGCTAGGGCAGAGCAGACCCTGGGTAGCAGGGGCAGGAGGGTGTCTGGTACGGGGATGGCATCCACAGCTCATCTTCCCCTCCTGGAGGTTGGGGTTCTCCACAGCACATGGCAGTGCTGCAGGGGACCGAGCATGAGTGAATGCAAGGGTCACTCTGCAGGCAGGGGGATCTCTGCTGCTAGAGCCCTGCAGCCCTGCTGCCTCCACAGCCAAAGCAGCATAAGGCCCCCAAGCATTTGGCACACAGGCTGCTGGAGCTTTGTCTGAATACCTGGTTTGGAAGGAAGTTTGCAAAGCCATGGAGACCTATCCCTCCCTGGCACAGTGCTTGCAGGGCGATGCTGGCACCATGGGCACTGCTGCAGCCCATGGAGCTAAAGTCCTAAAGCCTGCCTGTTCCAGCTGTCCTAAAGCCTGCCTGTGCTGACCTGGATCTGCAGCTGCTGTAGGCAGGGACCCTGTTTCACACTCACAGCTCCCTCTGGCCATTGGGGCCACCACCTCCAGTAGGGTCCTGCTCAGTCAGTGCTTGCAAACACAAGACAGGATCTTCCTGTCTTGCAGATTAAAACTCCTCATTTGTTTTTTTCAACAGCCAAATGAGCAGCTGACTCTACCAAGGCCATAAAGGCTTGCCCATTCTGCTTTGAGTATACATCCCAGACCAAAAAACTCCATGCATGCAGCGCAAATAAACATGCCAAGGAACAGAAGAAAACAGTTTAAGAGATATCTGTGTATAAAAAGCCCAATGAGTAACTGCTAGTATAAACTTTGAATGAAAGAAGCCAGATCCTTATAGGAGGAGCCACAGCTGGATGTGCAGGGGGCAGCTGCCCAGGACATCAGCCCCCAGAAAGACTTTCTGAGGGCTCAGAAACACTGTCTGGACACTGAGCACCTGCAGTTTGCAGTGTTATCCAGCAGGAAGTGTGATACACCCTGCTAGCTTGCAGGAGAGCAAATATTGACATTTAGGAGAAACTTGTAAATAGCATCTTTGATAAAACTTTAGTTAAGCAGACAGGACCTTTTATGCTCACAAACAATGTGGAATCCAGTAAAGATCAAATGTCAGACCATAGCCTTAGAAGAACAAAACAAATGACCACAGTGAAGGACACTGTACAGTGAGTAAATCTGAAATCAGCAGCAGCCCTCAGAGCGCTTGGAGGAAATAGAAGCTCATCCAGTACCCTCATCTCCCCCTCCCCATGGTGCAAGGTTCAGCACATGCAGCATAAGCCAATTTAGATGCTCGTGCTACTATTGCAGCCCTGAACAAAAGGCAGAATACTCCTCCTCCTTCTCCAGTCCCAGGCAGTGCTGTCACAGTGTCTCACAGCACAGGCAGCTGCACCTGGGGCATTCCCCACTGAACTGCCCAAGGCAGAGCAGCATTGTTCCCTCAGGAGCAGAACTGTGGGGCTCACATGGCAGTGCCCCAGTGCTGAACACAGCAGTGTGTCCCCTGGCACTGGCTGAGAAAGGATGGCACTCACCTGCCCAAGGGGGGTCTGAGCTGGAAGGAGCCTCTCCTTGTGAAACAGGAATTGCAGAGCATACTCTAAATCAAAGGGGCAAGGTGGAGCATGGCATCGAGGCTCTTGGCATGCTTTGTGCCTGGGTGCTGCAGCCCTGGCTGGATGCACTGGCAGGGCAGGGAAGTGCACTCCGTGCTTTGCCAGCCATTCACTTGTGCCTCTAGCTAGCACTAAAAATAGATCACTTTCATCAGCCCCAAGTTCATCAGCAAAAGAGAGCAAGCAGATTTAATTTGTCTGAACGCAGCTTCGTCTAGTCTTCAAGGGGAAGATGTGACACTGGGTTTTGCATTTATTATTTATCTAAGATGGGGTGCAGTGGCAAGGCCAGGAGGGGACTTCTGATGACAACTGTGACAATCTGTCCTTTCCCCAGCTAATGAGGGTCAGGCCAGATCCAGCCCTGTCTGTGTCAGCAGTTCTGCTGAATCCAGGAGTTACAGCAGTGTTCAAATTACTTCCCATTAGTTAAAAACTGAATAAAGGAAGATCAGTGGGGTTGAAAGCCCATGCAAAACAGCATGGGAACTGTCCACATTACAGGTAGAAATGATTGTTCACCTCCATATAGGTCAGAGACTTTCACAGGGGGTGGCTGTCCCAGAGCTGTTGTCTCAGTAGAAAGTGTAGGTCAGTGTTTTAAAGCATTTAACTCGGGTGCTGGGAAAAGCAGCTTGTCAGGAAACACAGAGTTCATACTTCTGTTGGATGCATCTGGCCCTCATCAGATTGAAACTCAGGCTCCACTGTCATCTCAGCCACTTGCATTTGATTTACTCCTTGGCCAGGAATGATTTATGTATTTCTGCCTATTGCAGTTCATTAGATCTAAATAACATCTGTCTTGCTTCAACCTGAGGGCTCATCCAATACTTATGCTGATGTACTCTGACACAAAGTCAGTGGGGAATGTGAAACGATGGCAATATTTGCTTTGAGCCCACTAATGTGAAGTGCTCTGGCATGAGCTGTGCCTGGCTGCTCAGCCCAGGGCCCTCTGGTGCAGCAGTGCTGGGCACAGGCACCCCTGGTACAGCTGATCCAGGGGAACACCAGGGCTCTGGCTCAGGGACTGGCTGCTGCTCCAATGCAGATAACACCACAGTCCTGGCTCCAAGGAGTCTCTTGTGGGAAAATGCTAATGGTGCTTTTGCTGCTTATTTGCTGTGGGCCAATACTAGCAACAAGAAACCACAAATACATGGCTGTAGAAAGACAAAGGCAGCTCTGCAATGTGACTTCAGAAATCATGGAACATGACACTACATTTTCTGTAATGTAACAAAGGCACCCATACCCTCTTCCAAATGTCCTTCCAAACATCCTGGTTAGCTGACACCCATCCACCCCCAATGCCACCACACTCTGGGCCTCGCTGTCCATCAGTAAAGCTCAAGCCCCCATTTGTAGGTTCAGCCTAAACAGCCTCATGGGAGCAGAGACCTGTCTCAGGGCATGAAGCTTGGGCAGCTCTTTGGTCAGCAAAGCTCAGCAGTGATGGGCGCAGGTCAGTGGGCATGTGTTATGCCTTTGTTAATTGTCAAATTAAAGAAAGAGTAAACTGGGAAATGGCAAAGATTTTCAGCACTGCTCTGGGACAGAAATTGTGACTTCTCAGGGCTTGCTCAATGAAGTTGCACCATCTTCTCACATATGTGTAGATTTGTTTTGTACTCTTGTAATTGCACCTTTTAAGAGCAAGTAAAAATCTCAACATGATTAAAAAAAAACCAAACAAAAAACTAAGCCTGTCTGGTGGCTCGGAATCTCCTGCTCTGGTGGGGAGAGTGACTTGTCTTTATCTGCAGAGCAACAGCTTGCCCTGGCCCTGGTCGTGGGGATTACAGAGTCTCTGGTGATGCTCAGGGTGAATTAATTTGCCCTTCTGGGGGGAGGTGGGATGTGTGTGGGTGTCTGTGTGTCCCAAAGTGCACCAGGAGCAGGTCAGCCTTGCTTGGTGGAGCTTTCCTCCCAGTTTGGCTCCTTGTACATCCCTTTGTCACTCTCTGCAAGGTACCACCAGCCCTGGCATCTTTGTTTCCCCACCCACAGCGAGAAGCAGAGCTGGCCTTAGACCATGGCCATGTCAGGGGACTGTGGTGTCCACCCCACGCAGCTCTGGGCACAGAAAAACCCCAAACACCCAGCAGCATCCAGGAGCAGCAGACAGAATTGCTGCAGGGAGCACACTGCTGCCTGAACCCTCCCATTCCCAGGGGCAACACCGGCGCTGCTAAAAGACAATTTCCCACACATTCTGCAGTTTACATAGTGATTAGCTTCTATGCTAATTCCCAGGGGGAAGCAGCTGAATTATAATTTGATATATGACATAGCAAGGGTGTAACTTAACTCTCAGAAGCATTTTCTGAAGCAGATGAGTATCTTGATTACTCTGTCTGCATTTCTAGCCAAATGTTTGTTGAACCAGGTGTATTCATTATCTAGATCCAATGCGCTCCCTCCTGCTGCGGGTGCTGAGGCAGCAGCTCCAAGCCCGGGAGAAGCCAGGGAGGTGCAGGTGTGTCCAGGAGCGCCTCATGGCCACAGGGAATGCTCCAGAAAACACACAGGCACAGCTCTGCTCCCTGATCCTGCTCACAGGCACTGGGGTTTGAAATACAGACAGCTGTTTGGGGTTTTTAAAATGTGTTTTTCTAAAAATCCTACACAGTGCATTGGGAGTTTTAATTCATGTTTTTCTGATAAATTTATGAGGTAACATAATTGTTTTTTTAAACCATGTACAATTTCAATCGACCTTTGCGTGTATTCTGAAGGGAGAAATGTAGGAAAAAGAGGAAGGGGAAGATATGAGGCTCACTCTCCCAGCAGCTGCAGAGCTCTTTGGCCAGCAAGTGATGTTGGGGACACAACTGGCAAGGGTGGGTTGGGAACATCCCCCTGTATCTCCTGGCCTGAACTGTCTTCCTTCAGGCCCAGAGGTACCTGGAAGACCACACCAGACAGCTCATCCCTATCCAGAGCAAAAAAACTTCTCGAAACAAAACCCACTGAAGGCGGTGGTGGCTGTACTCAAAGCACAGCTCCGTCTCCCAGAGGTCTGGGGCAGCATCTCCCTGCAATCAGGGAGAGATTAACGTGGGATGGAGCACTGAGCTGCGGTGTGGAACAGCAGAAGCCCTTTCAAAGTTCGGGTGCATCATAAAACTTTAGTCACTGATGAAAACAGGGAGGGATAAAAATAACACAGTGTGTGGTGTGTGGCACATCTGGTTACGAGTCACTTTTAGGACAGACTTTGTTTTGAAGGAGTGAGACCTTTAATGTTGTTTGTGAATCCTTTGCAGACAGGTTAACAGCAAGGGAAACAATTAGAAAATCTTCTGAATACAAGTGGGTACAAGGAACTCTATATATGCTACAAATACATGTATTTTGGCAGTGGAGATTAAAGGGAATCGCATCCATATCTGATTTCCAGAGAATTACTAAGTACTTATTTTTGTCAGCCAATTCTCCTTAGGGAATCGTTAAGGGAAAAACATCCAAGGGGCAGCAAAACAGTGTCTCAACAAACTCCTGAAAAGACAAGCTGTGATTTCAAAGTTAAAGGGAACATTTCAAAAGGCACAGTAAGTACCTGCCAAGTGCTCAGATGTGTCTGATTTTCCACCAGCCTCTTCTCCCTTTTCTCCCTTGGGGTTCCCTCCTCAGCAAAGGGGCTCACACCGAGCAGGAGGCTGGGATATGTCCAACCCATAGGGGCCACACACAGGGAGAGCTGCAATAAAGGCAGAGCTGGGTATGACCTGACTGCTGCTGGCTCTGCTTCCCCCAACATTTAGGGGCTCTTAAAGGGTTTGTTATCACTGGGCTCTCAGAGGTGTCAGCGCGTCTAGTGCTGAAAGTGGGACGGATGTCCCCAGAGACATGGACTCCTTTTGCTTTGAATTAAGCTCAAATAAACAGATTTAAAGACCATCTGGCTGAGGGATTGCAGGAGAGCAATCCAGCAGAGAAAACAAAAGTGAGGTGATAATGTTAGTGACAGTTTTTGAGCAGAAAGGCCCTGAAGGTTGTGACTTAGTCCTAATTTTACACTGTTGGTTTCATACACTTCCTTGTATCCTGAGGAGCATTATTACAAGATATAAATAGCTGTGGCTGGGAACAGAGCAACACCTTTGTCTCTTCAGTGGCAGAGACCATAGTTATTGAGCATTAAGCAAGCAAAACCCAAACCACTTGAAATAATAAGCAAAACTGATGAGTTTCATTCATGTTTGTAAACACAATTACATTCTGTGATGGTACTTGTACTTTCAAATGAATCTCATCCTAAAGCGGATGGGGATGAGAAGGGACCACTCTTCCCTGAAGTCCCTGTGAGCCCCTTGCAGATGCCCAAAGCAGCAGAGCCCAACCCCTGCAATGCTTCATTCTCCTCAAACTGCAGCAAATGCTTGGAACAGAAATGTGAAAATATGAGAGCAACTCAAAACACTTCAAATTATTACAACCCCCCAGTATGGATGGAGCTCAGTGCTGGTGGATGGCTTCAGGGCAGGAGCATGTTGGTGCCTGTGGCCATTGGCATTGCCATGCCTGAGATGAACAGGACAGAGAGAGCACAGATCAAAGCATATTCCAAGTCAGAATTTCAAGGCTGACACATTACATCCTGTTTCTGATATACTGCATTTTCCTCCATAGCCTTCTCCCCGCTTCTATTGGCAACATCTGTTCTACATGTTGGACTATGCACTTTTGACTCTTTTAAAAATTGAAAGGAATTCCTATTTGAGAGTATAGCTGCAAAAGCTGAGGCTGTGGCATAGAAACAGAAAGCTTTTGTAGAAATAATTTTCTAAATGTCATATTACAGGCCAAGTCTGTAGAAGAAGTAGCAAGAATTAGCAATGTCCCCGGTGAAGGCCTCAGCATAGTCTATAAAGTTTCTTGAAGATTAGCCAGCAACTGGAAAAATGGTTCCTGTTCCAACAGTGAAGCAAGACACACTGAGCAAGTTTTGCTCTTTAATATAAAGTTTATTTTTATACTGTTATGATCTTCTTTAAAGCAGGAACCTGGAAAACATAAAAAACCAGAAAAATGTCTAGAAAATGTTTAGCAGTGGCACTGCTGGACCTGTGGTGTTTTGAGAATGAAGTGGGACAAGTTTCATGATGACACAACTTCTTCTGTGATGTTGATAGGGCTGGAAGAATAGGGAAATGTGGCTGTTCCTCCTGGCACAGCTGCCAGAGCCCTTCCTCCTCCTCCTCTTCCTCCTCCTCCTCCTCCTCCTCCTCCTCACCTGCTGTTGCTGGGGGTGCAGGAGAAGGGCCCTCTCCTGCTGCAGCTTGAGGGGACAGGGATGGAGCAGGGACAGATGTGGAGGCTGCAATTACAACTCGTGGGAAGCAGCTTCTGCAAAGCCCAACTATCCCCTGTTGCCCCTCCCTGGTGAGCAGCAGGTTCCCATCAGCTGGTAGGTGTGACAGTGACCTCTCCTCTCAAATACTGCAGGAATCTTCTGGCCATGGGATACTGTCCTTTCTGAAAAACAAAAGCTAGAGACTATTTATAACATTTTTATTTCAGGGGTCAGTATATTCAAATATTTATTGAATCTCCATTCTTGCAAGGGTGTGCCCATTTATTTATAGCTGCTACATATTTCTGATTGTGTTTTCTCCCATTCTTATGTTGTTCCAGCTAAACCAGCAACTTTTACAACACTCCTCTGCACATTTTCCATGTTTGTGTTACACAGAGTAACTGAGAACAGCAGCACTCATGGTGAGAGCTAAATCACGCCCGGACCAGCGGATGCAGTCGCTGTAGCAGAAGTTTATACTAAATTGCTGTTTGGAGGGACTGGGTCCTCCACTGACTCCCAGCCACCAGAACCTCTCAGGTATCAGCAAGATGTCAGGGAGGCATCCTTGCTGCTCTTTTCTCTGGGGTGCTGCATGCCCAAAACCCCCTAAAGCAAAGGGGTGGATGAATCAATTACCTTTTTGTTTCTGCCATTCATGTTGTATTTGACAGCACCAGGATGGAGTGACATTGCAAAACCCAGGCTTTCTTGTAGATTCAGGTTACACTGCCACAATCCCTTGTTAGACTCAGGGCTCACCTGGATAACCTTGTCCTTATATTATTCTCATTAAAATATAGGAAATGCATGTGGCCAGCACTGCCAGCATCAGGCAGTGGTTTGAACACACGTCACTGGGACAAGGTCCACTTCTCTGTGACCTGCCTGGGAAGTTGTACCAGGCTGCTGGCAGGTCTCCCAGAGCCATGGGTGAAGACAGAGAAAAGGGAGAGAGTTTATCAGTTATTTCAGAGGTATGGTGGAACATCAACTCTTGAGTGAAACACTGAAATGTCATTTTCATGTCTTTCCACTTAGCTGCAGGCATGAAGACATGAAATTTTCAATTAAAATTCAGATGCACTGTATTGAAGTGCAATTCCTCATTCCCCCTCAGGACCTGCATAGTAAAAAGCAGGCAGCGTCCAACATACCTGCTGCATTCCCAGGCATCAGCAGCACCACAGGCAACTAGGAAAGATGTGGTGAGGGAGAAGCAGTAATTTTTTTTCAGACATCCTGGGTGATAATGTGGTAGGAACAGTAAAAAAAGCTGCTATCAGAAATGTGCATTTTTAATGCTAAGTCTGCCGATGAAACAAATAGTCACAGGAAGTACCTCAATGTCTTTTTTCTCCTGAAAAGCCCATGGTATTTGGGAACTCCCTCTGGGGTGCCACACACAAAGAGTTCATGCAAGGAGACTAAAGAAAGGGTTAAGCAGCTCTGCCTTGAGACAGAGAAGTTCTGAGGGTGGATATTATTTTTCTCATTTAATGAGAATCCTCATTTCATTTTTTAATAAACTGGCTCTCTGCCAGGAGGAGTCATAGAGAAGGCACAACCCCCCACTGGGACTCATGGACTGGTCAGGAAATGAAGTTGAATATTAAAAATATTACATGTATACTAAAAATAATTTAAAAATATGCACTGAATTCCTCCCTGAATTAAAACAAACAAACAAACGAAAAACCAAAAAACCAAAACAAAACCGGAAAAAACCCAGCAAAACCAAGCCCAGCCCCCAAAGTTATTGGGGATCACTGCATGCCCAGGATGGCTCTGAGCATCCCAGTGGGATGGAAACTCTGTACTGCAATGGCT
Organism: Taeniopygia guttata; assembly: GCF_048771995.1. NCBI lineage: Eukaryota > Metazoa > Chordata > Aves > Passeriformes > Estrildidae > Taeniopygia > Taeniopygia guttata. The sequence continues at coordinate 7,863,148 of NC_133029.1, read as the reverse complement.
GTTTCCTCCACTTCACATCTGCCCACACAAAGAAAATTGACTGTTGCTGGTGTGTCCAGGACATGTGAGTGGAAAGAAACAGCAAGAGCCCCTCTGCCAGACAGTGGCAAGTGTGCCAAGGCAGGGAAGGGAGGCAGTGTCAGATGGGTGTGATACATACACCCAGACACAACAGTGTTCAGTGTCCTCAGAAAGGCACCCAGGAGCTTCCTGGGGGTGATCCTGTGATCCTGCTCAGCTGCAGAATGGCAAAAGACCATTAACTGCATCCTTAATCGTGGGCTAGACAGGACAGACTGCAAGGCATAGCCGGCCCGTGGACTGTGTGCATTGCAACCCCTCCTCCTGCAGAGAAATGAATAACCAGTTTTCTTTTCCCCTCCCTGCCCAACCACTTGGATGAGAGCTTCCCTAAGGATGTCTCTCCCTGGCACTGAAGGGATTGCTAGAGAGCAGATATCTGGGGCACTTGAAAGAAAATGGAGTATCAGCCTTGTAAAGCTCCACAAATTCCTAGCTGTGCAGGCTCCAGTCATCACACAGAAGCCACTGTCACAGAGCCCAGACAACAACACCCTGGAGAAAAGACACTCAGGACTCGCTCCTGTGCCTCTGGTTTTCCTGGCACAGAGGAGTACTCGCTGTGCTTGCTTGTCAGTCATTCACAACTATTTCCAGGAGCCTTTCAAGGATATTTTGAAAACACTTTCTATACAGTTTCATGGAAATCATTTTCAATGATATTGAGCCAAATGAAGTGCAGCTTCACTGACACAGACATCCCATTTGATTGTATTGTTTTCGATACTGTGTTTCCCTGTCTCATGTAAGGGCTTGCCCCTAAACCCTATGGACAGATGCTCTGTGGGACCTCTCTCCTGTTCTTCAAGGGCAATGTTTACAGCCATCAGAGCCTGCAGCTGGGGCCAGCAGTAAATAAGGAGTTTCAAAAGCAATTGGCCAGGTTGACCTCCACTATTTACCCTGCTGCCAAACACCTATAATTTCCCTGCCAGTACTGATGACCTGTTATTTACAACCCCCACCTTATGCTAATTCATTTGGTCTCCTTGAAGGGAGATGCACTGCTGAGAACTTCTGCCATAACACAGAGAATCAAGTTGTGATATTAAAATAGTACGTCCCCGCCACCGCCACAACAACCAGCAGGGTTTTATCAGTGTTGGGGTACAGCCAGGAGAACTGATGGTGATCCAGGTTTCTGTCAATACTGATACTCTTTGCTGTGCCCTCTCTCATACACAAAATTTAGGGTAACCTATTGAGTGATGCAGAACATGTATATGCAGATTCATGAAACTTCTACCTGGCATTATGCTGTAAAGAATATGGACTAGAAGTACTGAAACCACCATACTATACTCTGATTTTTGTAGTTTATGATCAAATATCCCTCTCTAAATGAAGCCCACCTCAGAAAGCTTCTGAAGAGAGTAAATATCTGTGGTCAGCATGGACATTTATGGGTAGACCTTGCATAGCTATCTGCTCAGGAGCTAGGCTGTGAACCTTTCAAGGAGCTCAGCCTGTTTCTTTTCCAATACGTTGCATTTTTGTCTCTGAATTTTACTTTCCTTGTACCATTTAGACACAGGAATTCAGGATCAGTTGCCTCTGTCCTCCCTGCTGTAACAGATCTGGGTGTTAGCTATTCAGGATGCAGTAGCTGAAATGTTCCCCAGTAGATAAAGTATTGGACTGAACATCTTTGCTTTCTCTCCGCAGTCATTATCCTTGTACTGCATAGAAAAATAAAGACACAGACTTACACTGCAGTCATGGCTCAAAACTTAGGATTTACATCCATACAGCTACTGCAGTAAAATACCCTGTAATGAGATAGCTGGTGTCACTGGGTTCTGCTGATGCTGTGCACACTGCAGCATCCAAGTGGTTTAAGCACATTTCACAACAATGTGTTTACCTCTGTAGAAATAAACCCTTCACTGCTGTTTCTGCAGTGCTGGTAAGCCTTACTAGAGGTACCTGAATCTGCCTCAGGGCAGATTCCCTTGCCTTTGGGAATATCATAATGAAGCACCACATTTTATCCTGTGGCAATGTGAAACTCTTTTTGAAGCATTGTTTGGGGAAATGGCCACTGGGTAGTCCTGTGTTGTTCTCCTGTCCATATTTTGGCATGGCTCAGAGGGTTTTCTAAGATGCTTTACTGGCGGATGAGCTCAGCTGATGAATGGAGTCATTACACACCACTGCTAGCCACTAAATTTGCTCCACTTGGAATCATTGAGCTGCTCTTGCTTGGAAATAGATTTGTAAATGTATTTACTGACAGCAATCAATAATTTATTTTATATTCCCTGTGATCTCTAATCGTGAACCCTAAAGACAGATTGCTTTGATATAAGAACTATTGACTGCTGCAGAAATCCCATTTAGCAGCTCACTTTGTGGAGAATGAGAGGACATAGTTGCTTTCACTACTTTTGTGATGTTAGAGGCAGTCGAGACAGCTCCTCTGCCAGGACGTGGTCAGGTTGTGTCACACCCAACTTTGATCAGATCCTACAACTTTCAAATGAGCAATGCTCCAGACATCAGTGTGAGTGTTTACAAGAGGCAGGCAAAACACAGCCTTTATTACCTTTATTTTTGTGATAGGAAAAGTAATACACAACAGAGGTTCATATCTTCTCTTAATATCTGTTGTGGCAATATTGTGGTGATAAATTATTAAGATATGCAAGGGTTTCTAGAATTCCACATTTTCTATCCTTACTGCTAACTATAAAGAAACTAAGGTGCACTGCTTTCCTCACTATGGGAAGAAATTTCCAGGTACCAAACCAGCATATGGATTATGCCAAGTGCAGCGAGCAAACGAGGAGTGCAGTGCTGTACTGCAAGGCTCCACTGCTTCATCAGGAGCCTCTGCTGTCCCTCTTGCTCCAGGGGAAATTGTATATATAATCCCTCCATCTGGCACAGGCCACTTGTCCTGCATCCTGGCTGAACTGCGTTGGCTGAAGCAGTTTCCTCTGCTGGCACATCCCTGTTCATCCCCACCTGTGGGAAGGGAAAGGAAGATGAAAGCGATGCTATTTATCTGTATTCCTGGCAGTGTTGAACTCCCATTTCCTCTTGGTGATAAGAAAGACCTGTTACACCAGTTTTATGGGTTAAAAGTAAGCTGATTTTACTCAAATAGAGAATTATTATTAGTGCTTTAAAATTCCTGTCATGTTCTGAAAGCTGCCCTGCAGTCATATGAAAGGAGTTAGAAACATTTGCCAGCAGGGAACAAAAGCATAAGCGTGCAATGACAAATTGTTTAGCCTGGAGAATACACAGTCTGCAGTGGTGGAAGTAGTTGTCTGTGGTGATTAGTAATTCTGTGCAAAAACTGTTTCTCCAGTTGCTGCTCAAGCTAGAAGAACAGTGAAAATTTGCAGAAGACATTGATTAACCCAGCACTTCTGTTGGCTGTTGGAACTTGTATATGCTAAATGCAAACGTAATTATTTCATGAATCATAAAGTATCCCCATGCTGGCACTTCAAAGCTCAGTGCTGCTGTACAGACATTAAAAAAAAAAAAAAAGAGAGAGAGATTGATGGGAATGATAACAAACGCCTTATTGTAGTGCATTTTGGAAATGTATAGAATTGAAAGAAAGTATTGTATTTTGCTTTTTTCCTCAGACATTTGTTGGAAACACTTCCTGCCTTGGACTACTTCACTTTTTGCCTAAAAGTGAGAAAGAATTACATCTGGCTATTTTTCCCCCACAACTGTAAAAGCTATAAAACAAGTCAAACTTTAGAAAAGACACAATGAAGATACAAATCTGACATTACAAAAACCCAGACAATTGAGACTTTGGACTTGCTGATAATCTATAACTCAAACTTCAGACTCCTACCCCTCTCTGGGCTGCCTCAAAAGTGTATAGGAAATCAAGATAAAAGCAATGTAGAGAGATAATACTACTAAAATACTGAGTTGCTTCACTCTTCTTTATAAATTTGAATCTCAAAGAGAGCAAGCAAGGAAAATCTTTCCAGAAAAAATCCTGTATTAAAATGAAAGCTATTATGGAAGAATACCTGAATTACCAAAGAAATGTCTTGACTGAGTCCTGCACCAAGTTCAGACACAACATGCAGCCTGCCCTGGCTCCCAAATGGGTCTCTACCTCAGCTAAGGAAAAGCACTCTTTGATGTTTTGATAGTGATATTTTATTATAACATATTATAGCATGAAGAAATCTATTTTAAAAATAGCTATTCCTCTAAATCTGAAATTCTACTTCACTGATTTTTGCTGGAGGAAAAACACGATAAACTCCAAAATTACTTTTGGAAATTACAAGTTCCACTGCTATTTATTTTTTAGGTGAAATTCTTTGAGGTAAGGGAGGACTTGTGGCTGGGACTGGCAGACTGCAGCTGGTAAAGGTTGTTTGTCAGTGCTTATGTTCCCAAGGAAGGCTTCCACAACAATTAAGTCAATTGAAGATGAGACAGTCCTCGCTACAAATGGAAATGTTGCAATCGTACTCTGCACGATGGAGAGGGTAAAACATTTTGTGTGGCTGCCACAAGAAGCTATACCCTGGGCAATGGTTCTCTGACTGTCTGATGCCCACTTCACCCTTTTATGCAAAGCTGGTGTGATACAGAATGTAAACTCTGCTGGTATGTCTTGAAAAGAATAAATCAATCAACAATCTTAGCATGTTTTAAAAATGGCATTAAAATGTCAGCGTTGCTTTTATATCAGTCCTTCATGGCCTCAAACTAACAGGGGTTATTGCTGCACTGGACAATGCAAAGATGTCAGTGGCGTATTTAGGTCAGATTCTCTCTTTGTAGTTGTTGGGTTAAATTTTAGAACCGCTCCGAATCCTTGAGGCATTTAAATCTCCGCCTGCTCGGGATGGCTGCCTTTCTGCCTGAATGCTGGTTACAGACTGTACTCCCTGCAGTCATCTTCTCTCATTTCCCCAACCTTCCTTCCACTCCCTTCACATTTCATTTGTCTTCCCAAACTCCTAAGATTTGGATCAATTTAAACCTAAATACTTTCTGTCCTTTTTTTTTCTTCTGCATGATGAATTTTAATGCTCAGTGGCCAAAATAACTCCCCCTTCCTACATATTTTAATATTTTAACTATGTCTCTCCAGTGAGATGCTCCATTTACATTGGAAATGTTTCTCTGAGAGTAGCAGTGCTGTTTATGCTGATTTATTCTCTGTTCTGTGGTGAGCTTGCCTGGCAGAGAAAGGCAGACTGTCCAAGCTGTCTGTGATTCTCTGCTGCCACAGTAATTGCCATTTCAGTTGTGGGTGACTGTGTGGAGGGCAAAGAGAGACAAAACATTCAGAGGGCAAAGAGAGATGAGGCATTCAAAGTGGTATCAAGAAAAATTAATTTTTAGGTTGTTATTTAGCCCTAATTTTTAGATTTGTGAAAATGGCTGTGGATGGCAAAAAAAGTTTGAAAATCAAGGCTTGCGTATGCAGGATTTATCGGTATTATAATTTAATTTAGAATGCTTTTGTGTGCCAGCACATACCAGGCAGCTATTTCCTCTTCCAAGCACTGGGAACTACTCTGATATCTGGTACTTTTGTAATGTAAAAGCACTGACTGTGCAAGGAGAGACATTTCAAATATCTTTTTGATAAAGCTTTAATATATATTTTAATGTAATTTACTGTTGAGGGATGCCTGCAGCTGTCTGGGGAGGCATGGCTGTGTCTCTGGGCACCTCAGCTGGCTCTGATCTGACCAGTGCTTGGATGGTGAGGAAGCTGATACCAATTTCTATGCCCTAAAGCATGAGGCTGGAAGGTAGAATTTCCATTTTTCATGCTAGGCACCAGAAGTATCTCATGTTTGCATCTCAGGACAGGGAGAGAGGCTGCCAGGCTGTCTTTCTTACAGGAAAGACCTGAGAAATTGGGAGGCTTTCCTTGCTTATGTTTGTGGAAAGTAGCTGGTGTGTCCTGGGTGCTGTTGGAAGTGGAGGTGGAGCAGGACAAAGCTGTAGAGCACTGCTCTGCCCTCCTGGGATTTTTATTTTGATAACCTTCTGGGGGAAATTTCCAACTCACAGCGTGGGGAAGCACCAAGAACAGGCTGCAGTACACTCCACTCTGAATGAAGACTTTTTATGGGGCTTCAGTAGCCTCAGCAAAGGTGGGGGATTGCTGCTCAGCTCCCTCCCTCTCTTCTGGAGGCTGTGCTCACAGAGCCCATCCCGATGGTGCCGAGCTGTTCCTGGCCGGGATGGGATGGGATGGGATGGGATGGGATGGGATGGGATGGGATGGGATGGGATGGGATGGGATGGGATGGGATGGGATGGCAGCCTTCAGGAACAGCTGGGAGCTCAGCACTGCCTGTACTCAGAAGATATTCCTTTCTACTCCAACTCTGTAGGATTTCTTGTGCATTAGCAGGAGCCAGAGTTGTCAGTGAACTTTGGAAATGCAACGTGCCTGGCTGGAAACAAGCTGTCTTGAGGGGGAAAGCCAGCTTTAAAAATACTTAAAATGAATGATTTTTTACCACAAAACATTTTCAGTGTTTACTGCTTGACAAATATGCACCTCACTTCTCATTTTAGAATTACTTTAATTTTGTGAGGCTGTTATTAATAGTGGCATGAATATGCAGATCTGTCCTACACAGAACATTTTCATTATAGAAAAGGTATAAATCCTGAAAGTTACTTTTCTAAATTGTGGAATAAAGAAAGTAAGAGGAACTAAAAAGCATTCTTGCAGCAGTGCTCATTTCACATCTGGAAGCACATAGATGCATCTCCACCTGTAGCCCTGCCCTTGGAGAGGGGGTCATGGATGCTCCAGTTCACTTTGGCAGCAATGCTGGCTGAAAGAGCTGCAGAAATGCTGCCTTAACCATGTGTGGGTACTCACTGCATGTGAGCTGCAGCTCCTCACACGCTCAAATCAGGTTTGACAGTAACTACCTGCAGAACTGCAAATCGTGAATCAATGTTGCCACCAGCAATTGAAACTTAATAGAATGTATTTTTCCTCTACCCAAGTGCCGTGTTCTGCTTTGCAACAGAATCTGTTACAATTTATGGCAAAAGCTCAGAATTGTTTGGCGCTCAGGTGGTGGTGGGTACGTGTTTCTTTACAGATAAAATCGAGTTGTATAATTTCTGAACAGGAAATACTGTTGCTTAATGGATATTGTTCTCTCTAATCTGTAATATCAATGCAAAGTGATTGTGAGGTAGATATAACCTGCTCTGCCTGAACTGGTAACTGTTCATTTTTTATACTGTTCTTAGATGCTGAAAGCATGTATTATCACACCAAATTATGTTCAGTATAATTATCAAATTGTATCAGATTTGTCAGCATAAGTACTTAGAATGCTGTTTTGAAAGGAACTACTTATTCTATAAGTAGACTTACACAGGAAATATTTGTGAATAGTGTCTTGCTGTACTATAGCATGTAATATATATTATAATTACATATTAATCTTACTTTGTAAATTGCTTTGTGTTAGTAATTTTGTGTATTTGTCTTGTGTTTATACTTTGAGATGCCTGACAGAGAGTCTACAGCAAATTTCAGGTGGATTTCTTACAGAGAAATACATAACAGGCATCAAAGCTTTGTAGAAAAGTACACTTAGAACAAGTTTTTAAATTACAATATAATACCTAAGCAACCCTAGTACATGTATTTTCAAGAACTCCTTAGTGACAAAGCCTAGGGCTGCTGAACAGAGCTTTGCAGCCTTTCCCTGCACAGCTGGGTTCCTGGGGGCTTCCAGATGCATTCTGGAATTTGGTGCTGAGAGGTCCCCAGTAAAGACTGGGAAAATTTGCCTGGTTTTCAGGCTGGAACTGTTGGAAGAACACTGGAGCAGTATGAGCACTTGATTCATTTGCCAAATCCTTAATAAAAACAAACAAACAAACAAAACCCCAAAACAAAACAAACCAAACAAAAAAAAGGAATATTCAGCTGTGAAACAAGATGGAACCTGGCCTGTAAAAAACACCTTTTGCCAGGTAAATGAGCAAAGAGGATCAGAAAGTTTCTGTGCTATTGGAAGTTACATGTGTGTTGGAGAGATTACCTTGCCTTGGGGCAAAAAAGCAGTAGGAGAGAAAAGCAGTATCTGGAGTGGTATGTGTTTTATAGCTACAGTCCATCTAAATGGCAAATTTCACTTTCTTTTCTAAGGGAAAGAAAGAAGCAAAAAGGTGAAGAACTCATGGTTGCAACTTTTTTTTGTAAAATATTGTGACTGAGCACATTCCTATACTGGGGTTATTCTATTTGGGAATATTTATGTGGTTCCCTGTGTGTCACTCTGTCCATGTCTCTTCTCAGCAGAGATGAATTCTTCTTAAAGTTTTGTAAAGGTAAGTTGAGACTGGCACTGGCTCATGCAAGAGGTAATTTTCAAGGACAAGAGTTGGAAAAATATACACAAAAACTGCTTTCTTCTGCAACCTAAATACTGATTTTCTTGTCAGCTTCAGAGGAGAGGTGAATTGGTTCCTTGTGCCTGAATTTGCTTCAGTTGCTCTCACTGATGTGAGGAGAACAGAAGTGAACCCAAAACTGCCCACAGCAAAATCTGTTAGAGAGTTACTCAACCAGGATAGCTTTTGCTCTGAGATTGATGCTGCACTGGCTTTCATAAGCCAATGCAAAAAAAAGTCCAGATAAAAAACAGCTTTAAAAGCAAGTGCTGTTTGACTTACACAACTCTCAAATAGTGTGTTATGGTCTCATAGGCGTTTCAACTTTTCCTCCAGGGTTAAAAGTATGAGGAGCTGGTTGCAGTCTTGGCTGGAAGGTTACCTATGCCTTCATAATTAGTTTTGCATCAAGTTCTGCCCTTAATTGCATTGCTAAAATTCCTATAACTTCATTAGGGTTGACTGGGTTTAACTAAGGCATTATTTTCCCTAAGATTACCTGCAGTCAAAAATTTGCTGAATGTTGGGGGTTCATTAGTTAAAGGTGTGTTTACAGGAAACAATACAGAATGGCAGAAGAACAGCAGTTCCCAAATCCAAGATGTGGCCACATGAAAAGAGGAGAGGACTGTGAAGAAAATTCAGGGTTAGCATCCTCCAGCATTATGGGAGCAGGTGAAGCAATTGAGTTTTCAGGTGAAGCAATTCTGAGCTTTCCAGGAGCCAACACTCTGGCTGGGGCAGCAGCTTGTGGCTTGCCTTTCACCTGGTAATGTTGTTGATCCCCTGGAGAACACGAGGAGATATTTTTGTGTATCTATCACTCACATTTCCTAGGCCACCAGGACTTGGTAAGCGTCTGAGAGGGGACTGCAAGGGAAATAGAGACGAGCACTTCATTGGGAAGTGGAGTGACAGGATAGGGGAGAATGGCTTCAAACTGAGAGTAGGTTTAGATTAGATATTGGGAAGAAATTATGGACTTTGAGGTTTGTTTGAGGCACTGGCACGGGGAAGCTGTGGATGCCCCATTCCTGGAAATGTCCACGGCCAGACTGGATGGGGCTTGGAGAAACCGGGTCTAGTGGAAAGTGTCCCTGACCATGGCAGGAGGGTTGGAACTAAATGGTCTTTGAGGCCCCTTCCAACCCAAACCATTCTGTGATTTTATGACTGTTGCTGCCTCCTTCTGTCCTCCCTGCTGTTCTAGCAGCTCTCATGCACCAAGCTGGAGACAAGCCCTGCTGGCAGACCTGCTACCGCTGTGCGCCGTGGCCTCTACCCTCTTTTCCTCCCTCCTTCTCTTCCTCCCGCTCTCCTTCTCTCCATCCCTCTCTCTTTCTTTCCTTCTCGCCATCTCTCTCTCTCCTTCTCTTCATCCCTCTCTCCATCCCTCTCTCCTTCTCTCCTTCCCCCTCCTTCTCCATCCCTCTCTTCTTGTCTCCCTTCTTGTGTCCCTCCTTCTCTCCCTCTCTCCATCCCTCTTTCCTTCTCTCTCTCCCCCTCTCCATCCCTCCTTCCTTCTCTCCCTCCCTCCCTCCTTCTCTCCTTCTCTCCCTCTCTCCATCCCTCTCTCTCCCTCTCTCCATTCTTCCCTCCTTCTCTCCCTCCCTCTCTCCATTCCTCCCTCCTTCTCTCCTTCTCTCCCTCTCTCCATTCCTCTCTCTCTCTCCCTCTCTCTCCCTCTCTCTCCCTCTCTCTCCCTCTCTCTCCCTCTCTCTCCATCCCTCTCTCCATTCTTCCACCCCTCTCTCCCTCCCTCTCTCTCTCCGATCCTCCCCTCACGGAGGCCCCGCCCCCTCACCATGGCCCCGCCCCTTTCCCCGCCGCCCCGCCCCGCGCAGGCGCAGTGCGCGCCCGGCGGTGACGCGGGCCGGGCGGGGCGGGCCGGGCGCGCGCGGGGAGCGGGGCCGCGCTCGGCGCTTGGGGCCGCTCCGGAGCGGGACCGCGGCCGGGGCCGGGCGGCCGCAGCCGCAGGTGAGGGCGAGGCGCGGGGACCCGGCTCGGCTCCGTCCCGCTCGGGGGCCCGGCGGGGCCTCTGCGGCCGCGGGGGAAGCGGGGCGGGGGGGCTGCCCCGAGGGTCTCGGTTGGCCGGGGGCCGCTCGGAGGCCGCGGGGCTGCGCTGCTGCCGGCGGGGGCTCGCTGCGGGCGGGACGGGCCCGGCGCGTCCCGGCGCGCTCGGGGGCGGCGGGCGGTGACCCCGTGCCGGGGGCGGTGCGGTCCCCGCCGGGAGGGAGCGCGGACGGGGGTGCCCCATCCCAGCGGGCACCCAGCGAGGGGCGCTCGGTGCCGGGCAGCGCCGGAGAGCGCCGTGCCCGCCGGGGCACGGACGGGGTCCGGCAGGATGGGGGTCACCGCCGGGGACACAGCGGGACTGTCCCGGCCGGGGTCGCGGCTGCCGGCGGACCGGGCTGCGGGGCTTGTGCCGCTCGCAAAAAGTGTCTTTAACTCTCCTTTCGCAGGCTTTGTTATGCAGCCATTGTAATCGTTCTCTTCCTTCACCCGGCCCGTTCTGCTCGTCAGTGTTTATTGTTCCCTGGTCCTTAAATAGGCTGGAGGAGGTCGGAGTGCAGGAAGGAGTTTTGGGGATTAGTTCTGAGGTGCAGCCATTAGAAAGGGGGACGTAGCTGTAGGTTGTAATTAGCTTGTCAGTTTCCTCTTTCCTTGTTCTCATCAAATTTAGGCCAAGCTCTGTTTTTAGTAGGTACCGTTCAGGACTTTTCGCCTCCCTATGAAAAGTGCGATGTTAACTTAAGAACTCTAGGAGTCTTGGCTCGGCTCCTTTGTATAATTCAGGAGGCGCAAGGTGCGCATCTTTTTCAGTTTTGTATGGCAAAGGGCTTTTTAGCTTGGATATTCTGAGTGTTAATGAAACTGATGCTGTCTTGGACCTGCTGTGAAATCTGCATCAGAAATACTTCCCTCGCTCATTTAAATATGTCTCATACATTTGAATAGAATGCCACAGAGGAGTTTTCCTTATTCTTTCCCCAGTGAGCTACACATAGAGATAATGCTAATGAATAACCTTCAGGGCACTCTTCCCACTTCTCTGATTTCATGGTAGAGCTTGTTCTGCAGTCCTGTTTAATACTAGAATATGCTGCAGAGTGTTGATAGTAAAAAAAAAATAAATTGTGTAGCAACTTTGATTAAATGCTATCCGGAATACACTTCTTGTGATCTCTTCGATTCTATGATTTTCAAAATTGTGCTTCTGAACATTCTCCTTCACTTCTAAAGTTCAAAAAATTGTAATGAGGTGCCAGCACAAATTAGCATGCTGCTCTGCTTCAAAGAAGCAAAACTGCTGCTGCTGCTTCTAGTGAGCCAATGACTCTAGGTGTCAAAAATGAATTAAAGTGACTTTGCCCCAGCTAGCTTTTTTTATTATTATTACTTTAAATAATTTCTTCTGCTCTTCTGTAAAAGATTCACTAAACTGAATGTCATCTGAGGCCGTAGTTCAACTGTACCTGATCTGTAGCAGTAATTGTGGCTTGGAGACTAATGCAATTCATGATAACTTCTGGTGATGTATGAAGCAGCTCAGCAAGTGTACCCCACCAGAAGAAAAGATTCCCAGATTCCCTGGTCTAGTTTGCAGTGGAGTCCCCCAGATGCCAGCAGAGCGTGTCTGTGGAGGGATGGTGAGCACTGGGATCAAGCAGGGAAGGGAGAAGGGAGTACCTGCAGCTGGCAGGGGAGGCTAAGAGGGGAAGTGAGGTGTAGCTGCTGCAGAAAGGGTTCTTCTGCTGGCACATGACCTGCCCAGAGGCACAGTGGGGTTGGGCATACAAAGTAAGGCCTTGCCTTTCCCCCTGAATTCCATGCCAGGTTGGATGGGGCATTGAGCAGCCTGGTGCAGTGGGAGATGTCCCTGCCCATGGCAGGGGGGTGAAACCAGGTGATCTTTGAGGTCCCTACTGACCCAAATTGTTCTATGAATTCTAGTCACAGGTGTGATTTTTCCTTTTTTGTTTTCCAGCAGGCTGAGAAAAATGCTGGAGTTCTTAAGAAAACAGAAAAAACAACTAACAAGTTCTGACGTTGAATATATCTCAGTGTAATATGATACTTGTATGGTTTCTTTGACCATGGTGTTCACGCTCAGGTTGTCTGGATCTAAAGGTATCATTGAAGTTACCTCCAGGGCTCTATGTTCTTGGTGTGGTCTAGCTGTTAGAAGGGGCTCATTAATCAACACTACAAAGAAAGTGTTGGTAGAGGATCCGAAGGAATCTGCAGTGTGTTCTGCTGGGAGTGTTTCTGCTAGTACTACTCTATCACCTCCACAAACACCACAAGCAAAGCTGTCAGAAATGCTTGTGTTTTCCATGGTTGTTAGGTTGCTGAAATAGTTGTGATGCCTAGTATATAGCTTTTTTTTTCCCCTTTACTGTTTTAGATGATATATCTATGCTGGCAAAACTTTCTGTGAAGCTGCACTATGGCAAAAATTGAACAATTATGAAGTGTTTTAAGGATAGCAGTCTCAGAACATATTCAGTGTTTGGCTGTTCATTGTATCAATAGTGGAAAACTTTTCTAATGACTCTTAATAGCTTATCAGAGTTGATTTTGACAGCCTGGGGCTGGTTTCACAGGGATGGATGCTTTTATCACAGATCTGGCATCGTGTTTATAGGTGTCAATGTGAGTGGGAGGTAAAAGCTTAAATAGATGGGGCAACATTATGTTCTGCTTTCCTTTCAAAGTTCTCTACTTTCAGGTCTTTTTAATTCTCACAGCTGTATTGCATTGTCAGAGTACTGTCTGGGAACATTTTTATGGTTTTCTTTTTAACTATTTGTGGTGCAACAGGTTTATTAAAATGGTGAGATTAGAGCTGGTGGATAAATTAGAAACACTTCTGTGGAATAAACTTTTCTGTGTATTGGCTAGCCCTAACCCAAAAGCTCTTTGAAAAGCTACAAAGTAATTAAACAATGTTAGATTGTAGTCACTGGTGCAAAGGCATGCTTTCAGTGGGTATTCAGGGGAATTGAAAAATATTCTGATTTTATCTGAATTACTATGATTATGAAATTATTCATTATTATGAAATATTGTGAATTATTTTCATAAAGCTTTGTTTCTGAGAGCTTTACACAAGAGAAGGTGTTTTGGGGTGCATTTGCAGTGCAGACAGCCTATATCCTGTACCAGGAGGTTCTGGCATGGGAACCTGTAAGTGCAGTGGGGTGGGAGATACAGGGAGTTGGAATGTGTGACTTAGTATTGGTGACAGAAGTGTTTCAGAAGTGGATTTCCTGAAGATATCTTTTGAATTTTAAGATGGGAAGGGATCTGTTTGAACCCAGGAGGAGCTTGCAACCTGCAACAAAATTTAAACCTGACGCCTTTAATTGACTTGTGTATTTCTGAAGATTTACTAGGAAAATGTGGGTGATTTTCCATGTTCAGTGTCCTGTAATGAATTTGATGTCTTCGATGCCTATTGTGAGAAGCTGTTTTCAAGTGAGTTGGCTGTACTACTTTTTGAAGAATGCTCCAGCTACTGATTTATATTATTGATATTTTTGCTTTAAATTTGGTATAGGATATACGTAATTCAATTTCTTTTTATGGAAACAGTGCTTTGTTAGTACTAATGACAATGGTCATATGATTTCTTGGGGCTTTTGTTTACCTTCTTTGTGACTGATGCAGCTGCTTGGTGGTGTGTTCTGTAGTTGTGCAATGTGAGATTTGTTCGGCAAGCAATGCCGGCTATTCTGCTTGGTTTCTTCAATGGGAAATATTTAAAATATGAACAAACTTATGTACAGGAGAAAGTACAAATGAAAATAGCTTGTGAACAGAAATTTTGCTTTTAAATAAGTTCTTAGAGCTTTTGCCTTGACTTGTAACTCCTTACATTTAGGGGAAAACTTCAGACCTTGCTCCATTTCCTTATTAAAGAGCATCAACCTTACCAGGTGCCCCCTGCCTGCTTGAGTTGTCACATTGCACATTTTGCTCTCCCTTTTCAAGAGCCTCTTCTCTGGAGGGTGCCCAGACAGTGATGCACATGGAAGGCACCTGACAGAAAAACTGCTGCTGTTCTCTGTGCAGGTGTGGATGGGACCAGAGCAGACCTGGCTGTCAGTAGGAAAAGCAGCAGGACTATTTACCTGTGATGTCAGACACTTGCTTTGGCTCCTGCCTCCTGGCATATGGACTCGTTTGTCCTGCCTCTCAGAAGTCTCTTTATTTGCCTGAAGTGGGAGGTGTAAGCTGCTTTAGGACAGAGGTCCTGTCTAAGCTGTTCCACCTCACAAGGAGAAAAACAGTTGGCACAAAGCTTATGGGAATGTGGTGCATGGATCTCATGGTTAAAATGAAGGATGGGGTGATTTGGGTGCCTGTCCTTGCTCAGAGGACTTAAAAGTATGTGTTCTAACAAATATTGCAGTACTCAGCTACTCATGTGAGTCCTGGTATGAATGTTAATTTCCATCTTTGCAGGGCAGTGGGGGAAGAACTTTGTTCCTTTTTTCTTGGTGATGAAAAGAAACTGATTTTATCAGTCTATTATTCAGAAATTGCAGATCAGGATTTAGCATCGTGACAAGCGAAAACCATGGTGCATGGTAAATGAGCTTTATTCACACCATAACCATCTGGTCAAGTGCAAATTGTTATGAGGAGGGTGAGGTGCCATGTAATGAAAAAATTCAGCAGAATGAGTGTGAGTGATTATGATGAAATATTAGAGAGAATCTTATAGGCTGATAAAAGCAAAGATAAATGTGAATTTCAACCCAGTTCCTTTTTCCTGGGTGTTCTTTGGGATCTCCATGTGAGTGGTGTTCTCTAATTTAAGTTGAGTGTGTTCCACATGCATTTAATTTAGTATTGTGAGAACTTTGATTCCTTTGAATAACTGACCTTATCTGATAATGCTAATGGGAGGTATCCAGCAGTATATTAAGATGATGATCTGAAATATCCAGCACATTTTTACTGTACTGGCTTTCTGAAGTTGAAGCTCTGGTTCTGTCATATATGATTGCAGTGGTTTTTACATTTAAAAATAATTCTGGAAGAAAACAATACAAAATATTTCTTTCAAATTTCAAACTTTTTCATAAACTTGTTAGGGATTGAAAATCAAGCAGAAGATTCACACACTCAGCAAAATCTGATGCTGGAGACTTGGGAGACAGTTTGGGGCTGCAGGTAATTCATTAAATGTGCCTTTGTGTGGTCCTGCCCTATGCCCTGATCTCCTGGGGCAGCTGCATTGGCAGAGCTAATGCTTGAGTGATTGCAGGATGATTTCTTTCATGCTACTTAGCTCATGGGAAACTTACCCACTCAATAATGTTCTTATCAGTTTGCTAACTCACCCTGTGGCTACACCTTGCTACTGCTCTCACAGGTAGAGGCAGGAATCGTGTCAGGAGGGAAAGCAGCACAGCTTGTCCAGCAGATGCTGGGGATGGAGCATCAAACTCAGCTCAGCAGGACCAGGGCATTGCTCCCGCTTCAAACTTGTCATGTTTCCAGGTGCCTTTAAAGAACTCTTCCTGGATTGCTGTTCTCCAATTAGCTTTCCATCTGTGAGGAAGCTGAATGATCCATGTAACACTTAGATTCATGTTTTCAGGTAAATATTTATATTAAAGCAGAAATTCTACACTACATTAAGGAAGGGGGAAGACTTTTTCTTAGTTCTGAGGCATTCAAACACTGCCTTGCATCCTGCTGAAGATACCTGGTTCTTGAAGGGAGCCAAGAGGGAGAAATGGGTTGCTCTTCTGCCTTGTCAACTTCTGGCTTCTCAGTGCCTGACACTCAACCAGTTTCAGTGCTACAAAACACGAGGTTCTGGGCAAGTTTATGGCTGCCCACAGTTTTTGAATAGAATTGAGGAAGTGAGTAGCACATCCGTTATTTAAAGAAAGCTGTGAGCAGCACTAGAATCCTACAGACGTGGGCATGTTTCTTTATATATATTTCTCTTTTTTTTTAGAAGCTGATTATCCACCATGGTGCCAGAATTGTAGAAGATTTGTGTTAATATTTTATGCCTACCACCCCCCCATCATCTTTCATCTCAGTGTTAGTGAGTAACTTTTTAAGTAGTAGCAACTACAAATTACAAAATACATGTGAGGTTGTATTGCTGACACTTATTAACAACTGTATTTTATTGCTTGTTGATGTTGGAAGCTTTCAGCAAGAACAGTGTTACCAGTTTTGCTCTCTTCAATGTTGAATTTATAATGTAGCAATGATTTTGTGCTTAGAAATTTAAGCTGGGCTCTTGTGTTTGCTGTTCTAAGTAAAGCTTGTTTTTATACAGTGGAATTAAAGTATTGCCACCAGGGTGTATTTCCTATGAGACATACAAACAAAAGACTTTGCAAGCTTACACATTGAAGCTGGAAATTAGGAATTAAACACTTATACTATGAAGGAATTGAAGGATAAACCTAGATAAGTCAACAATATTGAATTTACCATGTTGCTTGAGCTGCCTTACTCTGCTCCCTTGGTGGCTCTGCAAATCTGACCAGTCTTTTGTACTTCCTCACCTTTGTCATGGGGAAGTAAATGTTCCAGCATTCACTGTCTCTGCTCCTTATTAGTTCCAAACTGGGTAGGACCAAACACTGAAATCTGTAATGATAAAAGGACTATTGTGTGGAGTTCTGTGATCCAAGTGAGACTTGGTACCATATTTTACTCCTGAGTCTGAGAATTTTGTCCTTAATGTCCAAACAGAGTTCGGTTTTTTAAAGGATCAGAGTAATGAGATGATCATGTTATCACCTGTCTTGGGGCTGGTAGAAGTGTTGTTAACTCATCACTTATCTCAGTGATGTTGGTGGTACCACTTGCTACAAGCCTGGCCTGTACCTTTGCAAATCTTTCTCAGGAATGGTTTAGTAGCTTGTCTTAAAGTACATTTTGATATGTGGAGGAGTTTGCTGTGAGGCTCTAAATGAGCCATGTTACAACCCCCTAGCAGTTCCCTTTAGCAAGAAGGTAGGGACTGAGATTTTGTGTTCCTACTGCCATTCCCTTTTTTTTTTTTTTTTTTTAGTAGTATTCTAGCTGGGTTGTCTACCTGATGATGATTAAGGGCCACAGTGATGCACCAAGACCTTGTTATGACAGCGCCTCCCATGTGCAGAACAAAAAGGCAGTTTCTGTTCCCTTCCCAAATCTTGTTATGCTGATGTAGTCTTTCTCCCACTGGTTATTTTTCTAGTGTTTGGTATGACTGTATAAAGGAACAGTTACAATTGTTGGTAACAGCTTAGTAAGCAAGTAGTCTAGCCTGTGGTGGTAACATTTTTCTCTTTCTTGTAGCCTTAAGCGGGTATGGTGGACTTTAACAGCTGCTCTTGCCTTCCTTCAAGGCAGGGCTTTGTGTTAAAGTTATTGTAGGTGATTACATGGCTATTCTGGCTCATGGAACTCCAAGTTATGTCTTTTCTAAGAGAAAGGGCTGAGCAGATTGGAACTTTACCTCCTCTTAAAATTGATTTCTTCGGTGATGAGTGTGCCAAATGCCCTGGCTTCTTTTGGGATGACAGCAGGGATTTCTTGTCTGCTGTTGGCTTTCTCTTGCTGTTGGATATCATTACTAGTTTGTAGGAGCAGAAAATATTTCAGTAAAGGGGGTTGTAAACCTTTACTCTGGCAGCTTAAACATTTATGTGAGCTCTTCTGCAGAATGTCAACCAAAATAAGCTGGAGTGCTTTAAACAGTCTAAATAATCACTCTTTGTATTGGTTGATCCTGAGTAAATAGGTTAGAAAGTACTTAAGAGCAGCTCAGCTGGAGCCTTATGGCAGAGAGCAGGGACAAGCAGCCAAGGGTGCTGAGCTCTTCCATGGCACAGCTGTTCCTAGAGGAGGAGATCCAAACCTAGGGCAGAGGTTCACAAGCCAAAGGGCTGCTTGGAGGCAGAAATGTGGTTTGTCCCTGCAAATAACCCCGTGATTACAGCTGAAGTAAGAAAATCCCACTTCATCTTCCTCATGGGGAATGAGTGTATTTTCTGGTTAGGCTGTAATGATCTGCTGGTGTGGAGAGAATTTAGACATATTTCATGTGGAAGCAGGGGATGGCAGTGCTGGCACCCTTCTGGTGGTGCTGCCAGGTGCCAGGGCATGTGGTGTGGGGCTGCTGTGCAGCAGTGCCTTGTCTTCCCCACGTGTGTACAGAAGAGTCCATGTTTTGGTTGTAACCAGCTCCCACTACTACCTCAGATTGTTTATTTATTAGTAAAATTAATGGTAGGAGGGAGTTGGGCTGGAAAACATGAATGTGCAAGGTAATAAGTTGCATGACAACATTTCACTGTCCTAAACAAAGAGTCATAAATAAATAATGGCAGAAAAAGAAATGGGAGGAGGAAAAAAAATCAATGGGTCAGAGGAGGAAAATGCTGTCTTTGTATTGACTTTATTGTTTCAGTGCCATCCCAGATGTGTCTAACAAGTCTGGCATTGTCTGAGATTTTCCTTACTTAGAGCCTTTCACAAGGCCCTGCAGTGTAACACTTGTGTGTGTCACTGGAGCAGCCTGACGTGGCTCTGCCACCCTGCAGGTTGGGCAAAATGTGCTCATAGGGGATGGGAGGGAGCTGGATCTTCCTCCTGGTTTTAAAAGGAGTAAGAAAGGGAGTTTTAAAGAGAGTAAGAAACCACCAGAAACTACTTCTTAACTTCATGTCTTTCTGGCCTTCTTCACCAAAGCAAACTGTGTGAGAGGCTTCCTGGTGAATTTTGTGTGCCATTTCTGACACAATGGCATTTTAGTTCTGGAACTTGAGTCATTCTGATTGCTGCCATCCATAGCTGTGCATATATTAAAACAAAATAATTTGACACATGTTAAGGAGGAATATCAAAAGCTTCATGAAATAAGACTGCTATAGCTCCTTATCTTCAGGTAAACCCTTTGTTTTGGTGAAGAAGTTTAAATGTCCCGTAGTGCTTCTGATCCATTATTATTGGTTAACCTGCAATTTTCTGTGTGATTTTGTTGTTAGTATTGCTTTATCATTTTAACTGGATACAAGCAAGGGCTTGTAATTGAAAAAAATACTGTTCATTCATTGAATTATAGAAGTGACCCTCACTTTCTGGTGCTAACAGTGTGAGAATATGGGTTGCCAAGTGCAATGTTGTCGGTTTTTCTGAGAGGAAATGCAGAGGAAATGAAAGCCAGCAGTGTTATTGCCAGCATTTCTTCACTCTGCTTTACATTAGAATGAATTAAAAAGAATTAATGCCTGTGCAAATAACAGCACTGCTGATTGCTCCTTGTGTTTTGGGGTAACTGCTTGCTGTTTTCCTTTCAAATGGGTTGTGCTATATTTTCAGCATTAAAAAGAAATGCAGTGTCTCCTCCTAAATCCCTCTATCCCATTGTTCAGGCTGTAAGATGACTTTCCACTGTAACTTTGTGCTATTTCGGCTCTGCTGGGACTGGTGCTCTCTGTGCAAGCCCAACCAGAGCTTCCTGCTGTGGTAACAGCTGCTGGGGGGAGTTTGTGAGAAGGGGGCTTGGCCTGGGATCATGGTGCAAGGTATTACTTCTGTTAGGACTTCTGTACCTCCTGTGGCTTGTATGCATTTTGTGATTGACATGAAGTGGTGGCTGTGATTCTGAAACAGTGTCTGCCTGAGTAGCTTCAAAGCAAAAATTAGATCTGACTTTTTCTTCGGCGCTACTGTTGAAATAGGTTTTTATGTGGAGCTGTGTTCTTGTGGGATTCTGTATTAAATATTCCATACACATGGAAAAGAGCAGGATGCCACAGATTTTTAGTGAGTTATGTGAACTTTCCCTTCAGGCAAGAAGCAGGGCTATCCAATTTTCCACTCACACTAGAGACAGAGCTCAAAGGGCTGCAGAAGCCAATAGTTAACTCTGTTGAGATGCTCTACCCTGCAGTTCTTTAAAATAACATCTACAGTGGATAATAGTGTGCAAATGTGTGTGACAATTTTTTTCTCTTCCCAAACCTTGTTCTAGATGTCAAAATTAACCTGGACTGCTTGGGAATGGCGAAACATAGCCCTGGGATCCTGCCATGAACAGTAAGAAAGTTGAGATACTTTGTGTATGCAAATAATTTTCTTTCAGTGACTAAACCCCAGTGAAATCATTCCTACTCAATTAACACAACCAGGCACACATTGTGTAGCTGTGTGTGGAGGTGCCCCCAGCTTTCCAGGCAGTAAAGAGGCAGCACAGTAGGGCAGAGGGGTGGACCAGCAGGGGAGCATTCTTTGGGAAACTGTCGTGGGGAAGTCTCTGCAGCCAGCATGGCATTGGAGGTGGGAAGCTGCTATGGGTGATGCATCAGGAAATTATTGAGGTAGTAGCTGAAGGATGCTTTCCTGTAATGTGCAATTATATTGTGAGACTCCATTGTTACCCTGTGTATAATTATATCAAGACTCCATTGTAATGGGATATCTTGAGTGCAAATTAGATTGAAATGTGATTAGGCAAATTAGTAGCAGAAAAAAAGTGAATTTTGAAGTGCTCAAGGCTGAATTCCAGATGCAGTTTGTGGGAGGAAGTCCCTAAAGCCTTGACAGAGGGAAGCTGCCAGGAGGCAGTGTCCTTTCACTGTCACTGCTCCTGAATCTACTGCAGTTAGACAGGTTTTCTCTTTCTGGGTGAGTGAAATACTATACCAAGAAGCTTGGGGTTTTTTAATACTTGAAGTGTTACTGAAGACTTCTAAGCTTGTGTGAGCATGCTGAAGCTTGTTTTATTTTGTGTTCCTAAAATAGGTCGAATAAAATTTTTATCAATCATTTTAAAAGTATGTTAATGAAGGCCATTCTGTAACTGCAGTTGACAAGCATGGTAGCCCTGCTTTTAGTGGGTAAGACTTCTTCACAACTGCAAAATTTCCATTAGGATAAGATCTGTTCTGCTACCTAGAGTTATATTTTGACTGTTGGCTCCCTTTATGACACTGAGTTTTTCAAAATGCAGCACTTTATCTGTCTGAAACTAATTGGTAGCTTCAGTTATAGTTTCTGTAGTCTATAATATGGGGTTACTTTTGTGTGGACTCGATTTTTATAGAAAATGTTTAAGTGCTTGTGTACTTCTGGTTTCTGGGTGGAAGAAAATTATTCTACTAGGTAGTGATTATCAGGTAATAGTTGATATAGGGTAATGCTGCTCTTGAGTAATGCAACTCTGCTGTCTGTTATAAAAGCTGGGACGCTGTGCTATTCTCCAGAAATGTGTACGAAGTCCATGCTGAAAACTGCCTACACCAGCCTAGTCTGCATTCAACTTCCAAGATGATAATACTTTTTAAGGTATATATTCTCTGTATTTAGAGAGAGATTATCTTATTATTACTTATTTAGCGATTAAAGTCATTATTTTAAGAGTGCAATTCAATGTCAGATTTAATCAGTTGCTGCTGGAAGGGACAGTGCTGCTTCCTTCTCTCTTTGCCCAGTGGGTGCCGGGGATGTGCAGCTGCCCTGGAGAGCAGCATCTCCCTGTCCCTCTGGTGGGAGCAGCACTGGCTGTGCTGGCTCTGCTTGTCCCCTCACAGCTGTTTGCTCCTGGCTTGTGCAGCTGGGTCCAGCACAAGGTAGGCAAGGGATAGTTGGGTGAAACGAGGTAGCTTGGGGCTGTGGCCCTCAGTAGTGCTCCCAAGTGAGAATTCAGCCTCTTGCTCCCGTGCATTTCATGAGCACTCTGGTTTTCAGCAGTTTTTGTTAGTTTTGATTCAGGTTGTCTGCTGTGCTGGAGAAAGGACTGTTTTAGGTCAGGTTCAATCCCAGCATCTTCTTTGTGATTTCTGAGACTCATTTAAAACCAACTTGCCTGCTGTAGGAGTGATGTTTGCTGAGGTCTGGCCTCTGACCTGATGAGTGTTTCTCATGTTCCCTGGGTGCTCACGATTGCCCCTGAGGATGTGTGGCCTTGTTCATTTAGTGGCTTCCTAGGCTGTGCCCTGCACACTTTGTCACTGCTTGGTATGACTCTTGCTGTTGTTTCTGAAGAGCTGGCTGTAACTGATACAAGTAACCTACATAAAAGCAGTGTGCACTATCACCCCTGAATAATCTAGAACTTCCTGGCAGGTGAATTACAGACATAAAAATAAGTTTTGCCACATGCGTTGCATTCAGTGGCATATGACAATGCATGTAGTGTGTTTGCTTTATGGAGTCAGAATTAGAATTAGTTTAACTTCTCAGAAATGCGCACAATTTTACATGGGTCTCAACCACTCCTCTTTTAAATTGTCTACCTGTATTCAGGCTGAAGATGATTAGAACAAATGTAATGGTTTATATAGGAAATTAATTCTTATTCATTAATATATGTACTTCTTTTGGCTTTTCTGAAAGAATGATGGCAAAATATAGCAGCAGCTAAAGAGCAGACCCTGCAAACCACAGACCTCAGGAACTTGCACAGTAGTGAGAAATTAACTTGGCAAGGGGATCCAAGTGTGTGCTGGTGATCAGTTTTGTCCTTTCTGTGGCAGAGGTATAAGCAGAGGAGTGAATTTCTCATATGCTGGGAATGTAGAATCAACAATGAGAGTGATAGAAGCTCTATTTTTAAAGATTAAAGTAAACAAAATTTTTTCTGAGTATGAAAAATTCTGTTTCAGCATGGAGTTTTTTTGATCCCTTCATACTGTTGTGTAATGTATTGGTCTCATTGGAGAAGGTTGGTAAAACAAGGACTGAGACTTAAGCACCCATCCTAATTGGAGTAACCACACTACACATCACAGGACTTAACAAATAAACGGAGTAATGATGGTAGGAGAACAGCTTAGGTGATGTGGCACTTTCTGAATGCTAGTTTTGTGATGGAGGATGGATAAAACCCATCCCATTTACTCAGCAGACTTCTTTAAAAGAGGAGAACTCAAAGTTTATTTGAAACTAGAGGATGTCCTGAGGTGTAGTAACATCAAGAGTTAAGAGCCACTTTATTCTGCCAGCTGCTGTAGTGTCAGTGGGAGGGAGTGGGCAAGTTAGGTGCTATTAAACAATTCTGTTTGATACTGTCTCAGTTGTGGCATGTTTAAAGTATTGCAAAGCACACAGTGAATTTATAATTCATGCTTACAAATACTGTGTGCTATTTCCTTCCACTAAATGTCTCAGTCTGCTTTAGCAAAATAAGATTTTAGACAGGCTCTTAAATTAGGAGAGCTTGTGTCTTACACTCTGAAGTCAAAATTTTATTTGTCATGGTACAGAGCAGTTGAAGGGGAGAGGATGATTTGCAGAAGCTTTTATTTTCTGTTATATATAACCACTGCCACTCTGACCTTATCTAAAAATTTGCTTTTGTATCTTTAAAGTATTGACTAAGAAAAAGGAATTTCTTCTTTGGTCTGTGAATTAATAGCAAATTGCTTTAAAGAAATACCCAATGCATACAGTTACTAAGTTTTTATCATTCAGTTATGTTTATAAATGTAAAATATATAAAAGACCAAAAATCTGAAGTGTGGCTTTTTTCAGGGGTAATGCAGAGTTTCTAT
Organism: Taeniopygia guttata; assembly: GCF_048771995.1. Lineage (NCBI taxonomy): Eukaryota > Metazoa > Chordata > Aves > Passeriformes > Estrildidae > Taeniopygia > Taeniopygia guttata. The sequence goes on along the minus strand of NC_133029.1, from coordinate 7,839,152 downwards.
TTAGCAATGTTTGCTAATAAATATATGTCAGCAAATAGTAATGTTACAACTTTTTCACATCCCTTCAAGTGGAAGTATGATTTCACAAGCTAGAATAGCTAGAATATAGTCTGTAGTCTTTTATTTTGGTTAAAGGCTGTAAGTTACCATACTCCTGAGACATAAAAAAACATTAGCTAGGAGTTTGTTTATCAACTGTATTAGATCTTAGAAATGGAAGTCATTAAGATTTTGGCCTCTTCTGTACAGATTAATGTGATTACGTCTTGCTTATAAATAATTTGAGCTGTTTCTCTCTCCCTTACAAGGTGCCTTCAATGAGTCACAGCTTCCATTTTAGTAAATTGTTCATGGGATAGGCAGGCTCAGGAACAACTGGGTTAAACCAAGAGATTATTTGAAAAATCTAGGGCATGTGCTCTCTGTTCACTTGATTAGTTTTCATAATTCATCCTTGTTTCCACAGCAAAGAGCAGCCTAATGCATGCAAACAGGAAGCACTTTTCTTGCTTTTGTGCTCCATCTCTGTAAAATTACAGAGACAAAGTAAGTGAAATGGGGAAACAGATTGTGTGTGAATGTTTGGAACAAATCTTGGTTTGTTTTGTGAAAATCCATGGGATCAGAGAGCCAGGTGCTGTTTGGGGATGTCTGTCTGTGACTCTGCTTCAGTTCTTTTCTGTTTGACTACAGGTGCATGAAGAACAGAGGAGATATTTCCGCTTAGCAGAGATGATGTGGAGAGACTCTTTGTGAGTAACTGATGTGTGTTTTCTAAAAAGCCAAAATGCTAATGTGGGAATTATTTATTTTTTAAAATTTTCTCTAACTTAGAATAACCATTGTGCCATTTGTCTAACAGTTTCATTTGGTCTGGAAAGCTGTGAGTGTAGAGCCCTTCATGGGAACCATAGACAAAGCTCATTGTTGAAGGGAAGAGCTGGAGGACAGAGCAATGTATGGTTTTATAAGTGATGAACCACAATTTACTTGTCTGTAGTCATCAGTCTACCAAAGGCTTTTACTGTTGACTGCTGAAAGTGTTCTAGACTGCAGTAAAACCCCTGGCATGGTGGGTATGGGAAACCTTTAGCAGGATTAACTTGTTACTTTTACAAGCTTATTCTGCATGTCAGGTTCTGACCATTTTCCTGTCCTTGTCCAGTTTTGGATTTCAAGTCTGCTATATCTGCTGTAAACATGATGGGAATAAGTAGCAGTCAGTGGAAGCTTTCCTGAAAGTTTTCAGTTCTTTTCTGCTGGAATAAACAACAATATCTGGGGATCAAGTAGCTAAACTGCACTCCTAAAATATTACAGAAAAGAAAGAATCTCCATGATGGAATATAACTACCTAAATAAGTACTTAAAGATTTGCTTTTGTGGAGACAAGACCATTTTTAGAGAGCACAATTAGGTGATGCAATGTCTTATTTTTCAGATGGATTCCATAAAAATGCTGTGCTTTTAGTGCTATAGGCTCCTCAGCCAGCTCATTCCTTTGGAGTAATTAGTCCCAGTGTTTCCTTTTTCTTTGCCAGATTTCCAGTAACAGTTGTGAATTAAAGCAGCATGTTATTTTAGCATTTTCCATTATAGTCTTTGTGCTTCTTTTTTCTGTGTGAAAGTATAATATGAGTAATGTGGTCTTGAGTGCTTTCTTTTAAACCATAAACTTTGATACTCTGGAGCTGCTGCTTTGTTCTAATGATAATTATCTAGGAGAACAGTGCCTTTGTGGACAACTTCAGTGCTTTTCTTGGCAAGGAAGAGCTCAAGTTAGAAGAACTATTCTTACCTCAGGCACCTTGATTTCTAAGTTTTCTTATGTTTGTAGCATTAAAGCTACATAGTGAAAATTTTTTCTTTGTTCTTTTCTTAAATGGAAGAAAAATCCTTTTATTACAACAGACCAGTAATTGCTTCAACTCCTTGGTAGGAACCAGTTTGGGTTCCTACATGTGACTCACCTTTCTTGTTACCTGGATCTAAGAGAAAGGTTAAATGGTTTGTAGACTTCCCTCTTCCTGGAGACTTTTGGATACTTTCTTAGATACGGTTTTGTGATTTCTTTAGTAACTAATTAAAAAAAAGTCACTATTGCTTAATGTCCTCATTGTGGTTTGGCATCTGCAAATAGTGCCTCATTTGACAGCCTGTCTTGCTTTCACTCAAGAGAAAATCAGCTTAAAGATAATGTTGGCTTGTAGTCATCTTTCCCTTGGCTTCTTCCAGGCTCTGCTTGCCGGTTCAGGAAGGCTGTGTGAGGATTTTTGTATAGCAATCTCCTGGTCAGATGCTGGATTCTTTATGAAGCAGCAGGAGAAATCCTTGTCCTGATCCAGCTGACTTACCCAGGAGATAGTGTTGATTTGATTTACTCTGTTGAGATCTCTTCTGGACAAAGTCTTTGAAGTCTTAGCTGCAGTTGGCTGAGTAGCAATGATAATATGCACTATTCTTCAAGACTTCATTATTTTTTTAAAAGACCTCTTCAATTTTATCTGCTTAATAAAATTGGAACTTGATAAATTTGTTTTTTATTAAACAAGAAGTTTAAGTATAAATGTTCCAAGTATCAGTCTTTACACTTTGAAGTGTTCTTCTGGTGATGCTACAGTTATTTGATAATATGTAAATTTTTCCTGGAGCTTATTTACAGATGTTGACTATAATTTAGTGAGGTCATTTTCAGAAAAGACTTTCTGCAAAATAGGCGACAGTTTTTTTGTGGGGCTAGCATTTAATTTGTACAGATGGTTACTGTTAAGAACCTTTCAGTTGCATAGCAGTCAGCTTTTCAAGCTTTTCATGGTCTTCAGCACTGGTCTGGGTCAGGTTGTGCTCTAATACTTGCGTGGATGAGGCTCACAGCCAATGACACCCACCACGAAGAGTGTTTTGGGATCTACCTACATTAATACTCCTCTGTGTCAGCATTAGTAGCTGCAATAACAGGTGATATCTTTGTGGACAGTTCCATGCAAGGGTGAATGTGTGTAAAATATAATGGGATAAGTTGAGAATTTAATTTAATTTTTGGTGCAGGATGGAGCTGAAGGAACTGGTTCCTTTTCCAGTTCTGCATGATCATAACCTTGGCTTTAACCTTTATGCTGTAATATCTTGAGAAGTATTGTGGACCATATAAAGGAAATTTCTTTTTGCCTGTTACCATTGTTCTTTTTGTGGTTATTACTTGTACTTGATGTGTAGAATTTCTGGTGAAAAATTGAAAAACATTTCACCTTTTGAATGCTCAAAGGTTTTAAAGAGCTTGAAATATACACTGCAACTTAGTCCATTAAGTTAGAAAGTAACTTAACTAATGAAGAACAAATGTCCAATAAAAGCTTTTTCATTTTCAGTGTAGTATTGAGTCCTAAATTAATAAACTTCAGAAATACTAATTATTGAGTGGAATTCTTAAGTGGATAATATTTAAAGTGAAGTTCAACCAAAATGCAGAGATGCACAGCATTCCAATGCTGATTATTTCTGGACAGGCTGGATGAGGGTGCCTTGTTCTGCTTGACATCTGCCCATGTCTGAGTGAGTCTAATTTGTACAATAGTAAAAGGTACTTGAGCTGTGCCCGTGGTAGTCAGTAGATCAGGGGTGTGTGTGACAAGCTGGGCACTGAAGGGACATGCTGTATCTAAGCTGTTCAGTTTCCTCATGAATGGACTGATTAATATGTTCTATTGGCCTTTCCTCTCTGTAACCACATAAAGCTTTATGCTCCTAAAATAATTGACAGTCAGCAGCTGGTTTCATAGCAGGATTTTTTTCACTTGGTAGTGAGGAAAAGGTGGGATCCAAATGGTCCTGTTGTCTTTGTGGAAAATCCAGATTTTTCTTTCACTTTGCTGGGTTTCTTATGTACAGGTTTTTTTTTTTTTTTACATGCAATGCTTATCTAATCAACCTTTTGTCAGCAGAGTTTATTTCATCAGCGTGGGTTTATTAAGTGTAGGTGATGATGAATGAGCTTTAATATTTGTAGCCACAGGTGACTTATATCAGGGAAAGGCTTTATGAGGGTTGGAAAGTTCAGATGAAAGTCCTTTACAGAATACTGAAGAGATGGGAAATCTTTAAGTTCACATTTTAAGAGCACATATAAATTGATTAGATGCTTTTGGGGCAGCTAATAATGTCATTAATTTCATGATAGATACGTGAGTTTAAATTTGGTTCATGATGCAAATCCAGTCATGAAAAAGTTGATCATCTGACTTAAAATTCAGAAGAATATTTCATTTAAGACAGTATTTTAATTCGCATACCTCAGCATTGTAAAAATTCTTCTTTCTGCTACTTTATGTTCAGTGCAGTGGTTTAAGGCTGTCCTTGCACAGAGCCCTGACCTGAGGTCATGTGCTGCCTGTAGCAATGAGGGAGTTTCAGGTGCCTGCCCCATTTGAGGTGAGGTGTTGGTGGGAAGAGCTTCTGTCCCTGCTCTGAGGCTGCAGCAGACTGAGCTGTTCACTTAGGCATAAGGCAGAGGATGGAAGCAGTGTCATCTTCTAGGCCATGAAAATGGACAGAAAATCTCATTTGGAACAGATAAACTTTAGAAGTAATGTACAAAGAGAAGAGGGGCCTCAGATGATTTGTGGCACACATGAGATAGTGGATTAAAATTTCTGTAAAAGTGTGTTCCAGCTGTGCATTGTCTTATATATTCTCCCTTAATGTATTAACAGCCAGATCTGCTTTTAAACTTAAGTTACATAAATCTTTCTGTAAAATGTGACCCTTCTTGCTCTGAAATTTTACAACGACTCTGGCATTGTCAGACTTGTCCCTGTTGGAGCTCAGTTTAGGAATTGGCCCCTAACTGCTGAGAGAGGGATTGACTTGAGAGCCAAGATGCCAGTGTACTTAGGCAGTGAAATAATCCTGTGTAGCTTGGGAGCACAGAAGCACAGTTGTGTTCCTGCAAATGTTATGCAGTGATGGAAATTGCTCAATGCTTTTGAGATTATAGATTAGATTTCATTAAGACTGTAGGAGGGTTTTCCTTTCTCCAAGTAACAGCACAAGAGGTTTATTTTGCTGCTGTATAATGTCTTGTTAAAGGTTGCAGTGGCTATGCAGTGAAGCAGTTCGTATTCTGATTTGGTACAAGTGTCCTGAGTTGTTTTGGGAAGTGTTTTAGGATGGTGAGGGCAAAGCAATAGATCTTTTGGAGCTTTACTCTCTGCCCATTGATAATGTGTCCTTTGCTGGGTTGCCTCCTGCTTGCCAGGGTGTATTTTTCACGAGCCAGGTGTTTATGCTGCTTTAGCAGTGTTCTGTGTGCTGTATAAGCTAATTTTGCAGTAGAATGGTTTACATAAAACAAGAATTACTTGCACTGATTTTTAAATATGGTTTTGTATTCTGGAGTTCATTGTAGTGAATCCTGTTCCATTAGTCTCACTTCCTTTTTAGTGTATGTGGCTTATCTGAAATTCACTGCTTGTAAATGGGATTTCAGGAAGCCTGAACTGATCCAACACATGCTGCTGACTTTGCCTATAGCTGAATTTTGTTGAACTCTTCAATGCAATATGAAGTGTGTGGTGGTTTTTTTTGTTTTTTTGTTTGGGTTTTTTTTTAATTAACAAAGCTTCCTTAAAATTTAGTCTTTGGACAGTTTTTCATAACTTATTAAAAATTGCTTTCACTTCAAGGAGCCAACTGAATAGTTTTGTTGTTGATCTTTTTTTTCTTTTTGTAATAAGGAACAGTGTTGTAGTATTTTCAGTTAAAGAGAAAAATCCATGGGGAATTTTTTCCAAAATGTTGTCTGATGCCCTCTTTAATCTTTGCTCCTAAGAAGCCCTGACTCAACAGCTGTTGCATGTGGGTGTTTGCAGCTGGATCAGAATGGCCTCTGATGGAAAGGCTGTAGTCTCTGCTGCTGCTGTGCTAGCAGGGTGCTCTGCAGTCAGCTTGCACCCCTTGTCATGGTTAGTTTTGGTGGCTTTTGATCAGAGATTACCAAGCTTTTGTAATGGGATTGCAAGATGCAAAATGTTACCTTAACAATTGCTGCTTAATTGCACTTCTAAAGCTGTGCCTGTGCTGTGCCAGCCTGGAGCTCCCAATTCTTGCTGTAAGAGCTTGTGGATTATCTGGGGATCTGTGCAAAATCTGCTCCAGTGCCTAAGAAGTGATAGTTGCCATAAATCATCACTTTGACTGCTGAGTGGCATGTGCCATTGCCAGCATGGTGTTTTGAAGGAGAAATTATTGTTGCTTCTTTTCTGGTGCCTTTGTGTGTTGGGGGTCCCATGAAAGAGAACACAGAAGTGTTTGTTGGATGCTTTGCCAAAGGTTGATCTAATTGAGGGGGAAAAGTGTTGCAAAACCAGCAAAGCTGAGCCCTGTAGGGCATCAGAAAGCAGCTTTTCATACTGGATGTGGTGAGAGAAGCAGGAGTATTGGATGGATGTGCTGTAGTAAATTAATGTGGCTAAAGAGACAAGGAAAGAAGATGCTTGAGTTGTTTCAAAGATTAGGAAATGTGGGGCTTGTCAGCAGCCAGAACAATTTAATTTTGTGAAAGATGGATTTTACCTGACTAGATAATGAGGTAGAAAAGGCTGCATCTTAAAGATGTTGTAGAAAAAGTTTTGGAAAACGGTTGTCTATTTGCCAGTAACTCTTTATACCTGCAGCATACACTTCTAGCAGATGGCTTTTACTCAGTTTATCCGAACTGATGACATAAAGGGATAAAAATTATTTAGCAATGTAGCTGCATTTATTTAAGGCCCTTGCTGTTCTGAATGTGTAAGTTTTTTAGAGAAAACAGCACCCTTCATGTTTCCTATGTCTTCACTTTCATGCCAAGGGACAGGATCCTGCAAACAAAACTCTCTTTCTTTAGTGCTCCCAGCAAACAAATTACCAGTCAGGCAAAACTGCACGTCCCTAGTGATGTACTGCTGCAGGCAAGATAAAAGGCATAAATAAATATCTGTCCAAAACTTGAGGTAGCATGTGAGCAGAAGAGAAGAAATGAGAAGATTATTTTGATATAAATACTGTCACATTCACCCAAGGCTTTATAATATTAAAATGTCTGAAAACTTAGTTCAGCTTTTGAATTTTGATTCTTGATGCTTTGTTGGCAAAGAGAAAAAAATAGTAAAGTTTGTAAGGTTTTTTTTTTTTTTCCCCATTTTTTGTAATACAGAATATTTTCAATGTCTGGAATTCTTTGTGGTGACAAAAATGACTTAATAATGATTTTAATTGAAAAGTAATTTGATTCTTAACATGTTTTCAAGAGAGATTTTTGATGGAAAAATGAGATAAGTGTATCCTTATGAAGGGAACAATTCCCATCTGTTCTACAAGTACATTTTAGATATTGGAAAATTGTGATTTGATGTGATTCTGTTTTAGAATCTCTCATCTGTTTTGTGGCTTTCTGTGATGTAGATTTTTTTTGAAACCACAAGACTTAATTTCTTATAGTAAACAGGAGATGGACTCCACAGATCTTCAGCAGTCATTTAATGCAGAGTTGATCACCTTAACCCAACAGAAATTCCAGCAACCTTATTTCAGTGTCTTTTTTAGCAATCAAATCCTCTCTTAAAACATAATTGTTCCTTTATAATATGGACATAGAAGCTATAGCATTGTTTGTATTATCTTGTGCTGTACTTTATTACACCCGTAATGGTAGTTTGGCTGGTCTGGTTAATTTATATTGGAGTAACTGGGTTCATTCTTTCAAAGAAACAAGAAAAATAATTATTTTTGTAGTGCAGTATGTTTCTGTAGAAAATGTTTGAGCTGTATTGTCGAATATAAATAACTCTATTCATTTTCATGCATTTTGCAATTGAATAGGGACATCATACTTACATGGAAAAGGTAAGATTAGGAGTCATAAGTTTAGGATGAAATGTACTGCTGGCACAACAGTTTCTGACACTACTTTGTAATGGAACTTTACATCCTGACATCCTATCAGGAATGATAGTTTTGATTTAGTGTTATTCTGAGAAAGTGACAGGGATCCATCATGTACCTTTCTTCACCTCTGAATTAAATGTAACAGCCTGGCTATGAGTGTTTCAGTATGTTGGTGTGATTTATTTTCCTTTATAGGTAATTGAAAATATTACTGCAGCAAGAGGCATCATTCATGACTAGGATTTTCTGTTAATGCCATTTAAACCTTCCACTTTTTTCCTTTGGATTGCTAATGGCATTTTAAACCTTTCATTTAACTAGATTAATAAAACTGTTTTGAGCATTCATCTTAAGAATAAATGCTCAATTATTTCTGTTCCAAGGCGTGTATTGACATTAAGCCTCCTTTTAGCAAGTTTGGACTGAAGAAATCTTAATAGTTTCTGTAGTTTCATTGACTGATTTTGTGTACTTTTGTCTCAGCCTAAACAGATAATCCATAGGACAATAGTTTAAATTACTAAAGTTATGTTTTGGCAGCAGCTGAACCAGTCTTGAGAATGACCAAACTCATTGGTATGCTGCTCGCTGCTTCCGGGGGGATTTTCCTTATAGGTTTAATCTTGGATTAGAAGCAATGGATTTTCTGCCTTTTTTTTTTTTTTTTTTCCCTCCCCCAAAACAGGCACACAAGTTTCTTTTGTCTGCTGGATGCATTTATGGTGACTTGAACATATTCAGTCTCAAGTTTCACTTTTCAGACTTGCACTCTGAGTGCTCACAACCTCTTAGCAGTGTTTTGGTCAGTCACATTTCTGCTTAGTGTGAAAAATGGCTCTTTAATGAATAATTCTGTGAAACTGTGAAGAAGAAAGTTATAAAAACTTTCCTTAGAGCACAGTTCTTACGTATGTGTTCTCTCCATCTCTGAAAGCTTCCAGTCCCTAGTAATCCCAACCAGTACCTACTCAGTCCTATTTCCTTCAAGTTATTCTTTTGTACTTCATTTTATTTAGCAGATGAATACATCTGTGTTTATAGCAGTGTTGTTACAAGTACTTTCAGTTCTCACTAGGTTCATGGTTTTGTCCTTTGTTCCCAGGTATGTGGACTTAAATTCCTTAGAAGTCAATTGCCATTCAAAATGTGAATGTTGGCATTGCCATGTGAAGCCTTTTTTAATATATTAATGTAAGAATAAAAAAAAAGAACTAGAAAAAAGTTCGGTGGATTTTTTTTAAGGAGATGACAAACTTTTTACCTTATTTATTGGACACTTGTTACATCTGGTCTCAGTATGGTGTGTGTGACAGTGTTTATGCTTGTTAAGGGGTAAAGGTTTCTTAATCTCAGTGGAAGAATTAACCACTTCAGTAAAAAGTTTTTCTTCAGTAAATGCCTTTAGATCTCCAAATAATCTTTATTTTCAGCCAACCACTAAAATGACCTAAAGGTTAGTAGAGTGAATACTCACAGCTTTAATGTTGACTTGCATTAAAAGAAAGTATCTGTAATTTTTTTTCAAGATTGGCTAGGTAGAAGTAATGTTTTCTTTGTGATAGAATATTTGACAAAAAAGCTGAAGTTCCTCTTCTATGACTAGAATTTAACATCCAGGCTTAGTGAATATATTGAAACATGACACAGGTGTACTCCTGTTAATTTTTTTTTTTTTTTTCATGAAGAAGGAACAGTGGTTCAAAGCAGAAACATTCTTTCATATTTAAAAGCTGGGTTTTGGTTTGGGTATGTTTCTGGGTTAAATGCAGTTCAGTTTCCTCTAGACATGGCTGTGGGTCCTGCCATCTGTCCAAATGCAGCTTTAGTGTATGGTTTGTGAGCCAGTGCCTTTTGCACATGAACTGTTTGCAACTTGAACTTCATGTGGGAGGCAGAGAGGTGCGGATCTGAAATAGTTCATATTTCATTCAAAGGAGGTCAGCTGCTGCTTTTACTGGGATGGGTGAACTTGCAAACTGCCCTGGTTGCTTGGAAGGTCTGACTGCCTTGTAGGATGTTCAACATACTGTAAGCAGTTTTTTTCTGGAAAACTGGCTTTGGAAAGTTCTCCATCTGCTGACACCTGTTAGCAGTGTAGTGTAATCTCCTGCTGATTGTCACTTTCCCTTTTCTTTCCTCTCTCTGTCTTCTGTCACTTGGGTAGGTGTCTGCTGGTTATAGTTGTTCTCCTGATGAGTGGTGGTTGTAGGGTTATGAGTAATTGTTTCCCTGCTCTGTTCACTGTTTGTTTGAATGCATCAAGTTAAAAAGAATGGCTTTAACCGAAGCAACTTTATACTTATGATAAGGTGCTTTAAAGTTCTAAATCTAAAATAATCTATTCAGACAGTGTATATAGCATTGTCCCTTGGAGAGAGGGTATTTGTTTGTCTGCAAGAAATTTATTGATTGTGACCTTATATTTAAACTGTGTGTGTCACTTCTGGGTACAGACTGGCATAGTTCTTAAATTGGTAATGTATAAAGCATTCAAAAATTACCCTTTTGTTTCAAAAATTAATAATTAATACGCAGTTTAATCTGCCTTAGCTAGCAGCTGATCATCTAAATGAACATTTTTGATATAAAAGTTGCAATCTTAAAAAGCAACAATGCTGTCTAAATTGCTTGCTCCCAGAAAATTATTTTGGTGCTAAAGTTTGGCTCTAATCAATGTCCCTCCATTTAGTCAAAATAGAAGAATTAAGTTATCTGCTATTCATAAATGGAAGGGGAAAAAATAAAGAGAACTTTTCTTTGAGTATGTCTGATCTGTTTTATTTAATTTTGCTGTTAACGGAAGAAGTGACCTAATTTTGAAAAGAGAAGTGTCCCTTTCTTCATGGTTACCAAATAGTTTGGTGCTTTCTACATTTAAAACAAATGAAAGAAACCACACCCCACCCCAAAACAACTGAAGGATGTCTATATTTTTGCCTTATTTGAACAGAAAAACTTCCCACACCTGAACGCAAACCCCTTCTTGCACTATAAAACCCAACCAAGTAAAAGCCTCCTACATGTACATTCCACTCTTTTTCTATGCTAGAGGTGTTCTGGCTGTGTATGTTCCTGTTGACAGCTTGGTAATACATTTCCCATTATTCCACTGTCATTGGGCATCTGGGATGTCTCTGATTCAGGTTGCAGTTCACTTGGATGCAAAATCAGTCATATCTTGGAAAATAATCACACAGTGGTGGAGACTGTGCTGGAAAGAGTCTTGCTTGTGTTCATTGTATGGGGAGATCAGTTTTGCATCTGAAACTGATCTGTTTTAATGAGCTGCACTTTAGGCTCACTAATGTTGTTAAGGGCATCTTGTAATAATGAGAAGTGTTGGGTTATATTTGCATTAATGTCCTGTCCTGGAGAATGAAAGTTGAAGCAACTATTAAGTTTTCATGTGATCTTCAGAGGTATTATACAAGTATCCTGCCGGACCAGCAAAGGCTGTTCAAGGAAACGGCTCAGTTTTTCAAGCAGTGTGTTCTACAGCCTGGTGACTTCCAATCCCATAAATAAAAACACTGAAATCCAGACATCAGCATGATTCCTGTGGATAACAGCAAATTTAACAATGGCACATAACAGTGCATTGTTTAAATGTCCATGTCTGTCATGGAAAACCTTCAGCTATAACTACTGCTGTTCTGCCTTGTCACAATATTGTGTGTATATTTATGCCTGACCTTCCTATGGCACTGCTGAAACTTGAGCATCTTGCTAATCTCCTTCCATTTTCCCAAGCTATGTTTTCACATCCAGCTCCATCATGTTGGATTCCAAACATTTTCAACATGCAACCACCCTGCTCCAAATTCCAGAATTCTACTTTCATTCTTCTGCTCCAGCTCACCTCTTACAGGGTGGTTGAATCTAAGGTGACAGCTGGGGAGGTGGCTCAACCAAGGATCCGGAAGGAAGCTTAGGGAGAATGTGTTAAATCTCATTTTGCTTCTGTTGTCCCAAAGAGCACAGAGGTCATGTATCAACAAGTCAGCAAGTCCCTCAGAAGCCCAGCTGGACAAGGAGCAAAGCCGTGTTTGCTGTTGCTTAAATTGATGTGACTTGAGTGAGTCAGAGCAATGTGGAACATGAGAGCTGCAGCAGAGGAGTTTGCAGGCTTTGCAAAGCTGCTCTCTCCCAGCTGGAGCAGCATCTTTGCCTTTGTCTGGGCTCCTCTTTGCTCTCACAGCCAAGTTTTCTCCTCTCTTGTTCTGCCTCCTGGTAATTAGAGTGCCAATGTGACTGTTCAGTTCTGTTTTCTGGTAATTAGAGCTTGGCCCATACAGCAAAGTACATGGTTGTGCTGGGCTTTGCTCAGGGCCGTGGCCAGGACATCACTGGTCTGTCATTGCAGCCGGAAATCCTTTTCATTGCTGCTCTGCAGTGGGGTGTGGCAGAGGCTTGGGCTGATGAGGAGTAATTATGTGATGCCGCTGGCTTGTGCAGTGGAGCAGCCATCCCTGTGCTGTACATGCTTCAGGAGTAATGAGCAGCACTGCTGGAGAACAGGAATGGCCTTGTTCTCCAGCCAGTTAACTGGTTAGAGGGCTGATACAGAACTCGGGAGCAGGGTAAATGAACTGAATCACATTGCTGGAATTTGCTATGAAAAAGAATTGGTACATTCAACATCAGAAAGCTAAGGCTTAATAATTTTAGTTAATTTTACTTCTGCCCTTTGGATGCCCTTTCATCAGATTAGAGCCCTGGAGTAAAAGCTTAGTCACGCTGGGCCTTGTGCGTTGTTCTAGGGTGTTGATAAAAGACAATTATAAATAGGCTGCTTATCTACAAATCCTGTATTTAGTTATTTACACCCAGGTGCCTGATGCAATGACTGAAAATTCTGAAAAACTACTTAACTATTTATTGAATGTAATTATTTAAAGTAGTTGGTAGTCTTCAAAGAAGCTTTTCCTTTAAATAAGTCAGTCTTTGATTAGTGCCATCTGCACACCCCTTCTCCCACAGCAAAAAAATGTCGCTGAATGGATATTTATTTATAGATCCAGCAAAACTTTGTCATGTTTTAGAAATTTCTCCCCAGCAGCTGCTTTTTGGACCGCAAGGTGTAGGTAGTTTGCTTATATTTCTGCTTTAGTGAAGGACTCAAACAGAAGAAGCTATGTTTGTGCATGTTGTTGCTTGATTCGGGATATGAGCCAGAACATAAGTTCACAGAAATTTGATGAGAAGTACTAAAGAAAGAACAGTCTTCTGTAACAGTGTTTATGTAAAACTCCTGGGTTCATAGTTGCTGTAACTCTTGGTTTCCCTGCAGAGGTTTATTATTCACTGAACAGTTTTTATTTCATGTTTGTAGAAACTCTTGTGGCAAATGTTCATCTTATCTTAAGCTACGAACTGCATTTTGCTTTGAGTTCAGTACTGACCCTGCTGAATAAATATCTGGTTTACTGCCCTGCCTTCCTGCCTTCCTCCCTTCCTAATCTGACCACTGTATCCTGTGCTTTTGGAGTAATGTATGTTTGTCTCAGCAGAGATTTCCCACATGTCCCCAGAATTAATCTTGCCTTCTTTTCATCTTTTCAGTATATGCTGTTCAAAGGCCTCCAAAGCTTCTGCTCTAAGGGATTTTACTGTCATGAAAGTACTGAGTTCCTTTGAGATTGCCTTTGAGTCTCTATAGACACCAATACTGTTTTCAGTATAAGGTTTTAAATTTAGAATCAGTGTTCCAAATGAGTGAAGAAATGCTTTAATATATTGCAGGAATTTACTCAGTTCCAGTTCTAAATGTCTGTAGATACATGGGGAGGCAGGAGCAGCTCAGGCATGACTGATGTTAGTGCATGATTTTTAAAAAAAAATATTGTAACAGTTAGTTATGTGGGATTATGGCATTGCAATTTCCTGGCAGCACTTTGTGCAATATGTAGCAAGACTTTGTTCAGGTTGCAGTCACATTCTGCCTGGTCTGAGTTACTCATGATTCTCCTAAAGAATTATTGGGCAACTTTGCTGTTACATTACTTATTTCAGAGGTTCTTGTAAAATCTTTAAGGCAAATAAGATATTATTTGCAGCATGATTTATGGTGTTGTTTATGATGCAAATCATGTTTTGTGTTTCTCATGGAGTTGTATACCCTTCTGAATATTATCATTCTGTCTTGTGTGGGCAAAATTGTAATTTCAGCATCTCCAGAAAATGAAACTGCCGAACTTCAGAATGAGTAAAATGTGCTGCACTTGGAAGAACACATCAAAGCAAAGCTTTGATTAATTTAAGTTTTGCTTTGTTTAGAGATCCAGAAAATGATTATACCATGGAACACATACTGCAGAGACCTAAGTAAACATGGCTGAAATAATATGCAGAGGTTTGTGGAAGGTGTGATGAGCAAGTCAGCATGCAAATAGATGTCCTTTTGATTTAACTGTCTTACCTTATTTCTGCTGTTTGTACATTAGTGACTGAGCATAGTCTTGGGTTGGATTCCTACACCAAACTTACAAATTCTATTTTAAATTCATATAGTTAATTTTGTAGTTCAAAGTTACAGTGGAAAATTATAGTCAGAAATACCTACTTTCTGTGTCAGAGATTATCTAAGATTGGAGAATCACTAAATGTTTGTCTTGGGAGGGGTTGTGAGGTAGTAGTTGACACACTTTGGAGTCAGTTATTCACGTGATTTGTTAGTATTATTTCATACCTAATTCTATGCATTCATTCTTCCTTCACTGAAGCCTTTTCTGCTTCAGAAACTGTTGGTAGGAGTTTGACATCTAGAAACAGTTTTATATTGAAGGCATAGATTGGAAATGATAAAAAATGTATTGAAGTCATAGCTTAAATTCATCTTCCCTTGTGTTTTTATCAGTGCAGAGTTAATTGCATAGATCCAGGTGTAATAAAGGAGGAAGGGGGTTTATAGTTGTTTCTACCTAATTGTGCTTGTGTCCCACTATAATATTAAGGATGTTTTGGTAGTGGGAGGTAAGGTGGAGAAGTTTGATTGCTAGCCTTGTATGTGAGTGCTGGAGTCACCTATGGGGTACTGGGTATAACCACTTCTGTTTTAAACTGTTTTTCTCACTGTGCTTCAGTGAATCTGTGTTGTAAAAAACCAGTTATTGAAAAGCTCTTGCTGGTGGGATAGCTGTGGCATGTTACTTGAAGATGTTTCCTCTGTTTTGTTTTTTTTCCCACCAAACATCTGATAGTTTCATGTAAAGCTTTCTCTTTATTGTATTGGAGAGATGATGAATAAATACCCCACATTTACCATGCTCTTTGTGACATTATATACTCTGAATGTATTTCTTCTTTCCTCTCTGCTTTCCATGCTGTTAAGTCGAATCTGAAAGTTGATTCTTGTACAGAAGTCATTCCACAAGTTTTCTAATTCTTTTCACTCTCTGCTTTCCCTGTTCTTTGCTCCAGCTGGTAAGATGGGGCAAAGAGCAGAATAGCTCATGTCTCAGACCAGATAATGTGTGGGAAGGGTGCTGTGTTTGTCAGTAGGTGTCATAGAATATCCTCAGTTGGAAGTGACCCCTAAGGACCATCAAATCCATCTCCTGGGTAGTATGGACTTGGGAACTTCAAGGCTGGGTGCAAACTACTCCAGCCTAGCTAGTCCTAGCTGTGATGTTGCACAGATCAACCAAAGCTTAAAAAAAGTAGTATTTTTCATTAGTTTCATAGATAAAGTGAGTTTTCTGTTTGTACTGTTTTTTTTTCATTTAAAATGGGAATATATTAAATATTTGTCTTGCTCTGTAGTTCTTTTAAATACCAGAAGGTGGCATAACTGGTTTTCCTAAAAGGGTTCTGATTACAAGAAATGCACACAATGCTACTGCACCGATTTTAAAGCTGTTGGTGAAATTTTGATCTGAGGGTAGCTGGATCAGCTTAGACCTTGGCATTTAAAAGAGTTATTTAAAGGTATACCCGTCTGCCTTTTTTTTAAAAAAAACCTGCAAAACCGTTGTGTGCAGGTTTTTATAGGTAAAGTTTTTGGAAGTGGAAGTAGTTTACCTGAAAATGCAGGGGGAAAGAAAGGGGTCATCCAGTATGTGTGCAGTGAAATTCTTTCCTGAGCTGTTTTATAGAATCCCAGTTTTCCATGAATATCTTGTTTAAATAGCTTCCTTTATCAATTTGCAAAATGAGACCAATTCCTATTTCTTTTAAGCTCTTTAGCAAGTGCTATAAAAAAATAAGTTATTAGTATGGTAACATATAAATTATAGTTTTGTGTGGTAGCACCTCTAACCACAGGCAGGTTTTTAGGTGTACCAGCATTAGGTGTTAGAAGCAGCATGTGAAAAGAGTGTGCAAAAAAGACCAGTGAGCCTTTTAATGACAATCTATTTTCAGATATGTGTCGTGTTCTAACTGGAAGCTTATTCTTTGTGCAGTTTGTCCTGCACTTATTGGCAAGCTGATGAAAGAAGGTATTAGATAGCATCTTATTTGATGCTTTCCTTATTGGTCTGTCTCTGGAGCAGTCATCTCCACTATGGTGTTGATCAAAAAGTAGTTAAATTTTAAATGGAGGTATTGTTTCTATTCAGAGTTGTAGAGAACTCCCTCCTAGAGCGAGGGCACTGATGGGGCAAGGTTTTGGTAGTGGGGTGTCAGTGCAGGGGTGCCCTGTGCCAGGTGCAGCTGGGGTGGATTTTACATTCAACCCCCTTTTTGTTAGAATACTTAATTGTAACGTGTAGGACAACCCTGAAACTTTTGAAGGAATGAGATGCATGAGGTTTTTTTTGCTTTCCTTCAGCTCCCTCTGGCAGACAAAGCCCCGAATTACAACTGCTTTACTTAGAACTATTTCAGTGAAGGGCTTGTCCCAGCTCGAAGTTGCTTGGTGTTCTTTATGTGTGCTCCAAAAAAATATATTCAGCTGTAGAAAAGTACATTACTGCAGCTGCAGAAGGTGCTGAAATATAGATATTTCTTGGTTTAGCTGACTCTTGCACAGTGTCTTCGTGCATCACAGCTGTGCAATGCTATTTCACCCCAAGGACCTCTACACCATGCACATCTATTGATTCTTTTTTGTTTTTTCTCTACTGTGATATCTCCTGAGCCTGCTGTGATTCACTAGAGCAGCACAGATGAGAGGGATGTTTTGCATAGGAGCCTAGATTATTTGCAGAATTTAGACCCTTTCTTTCCTGACCAGATGATGTGGGTGGAATGAAGTGGTGCAGCTGTGCTGGTGGTGGCTCTCACTGGGCTGAGCCTCCCACCCACCTCTCTGCAGTCTTCTCCTCCTCTCAGCTTCATGGATTTATTTTCAGATCTGTGTTTCTGAAGGGGGCTTTGCCAGGTGAAGGGATGTGGCCACATATCTCAGTAAAGATGTAGGAAACGGTCAGGAGTGTGTGGAGTGCTGCTAAAATGACCTATAGAAGCTGCTACATGGACATTGGTGAAAGCACTGAAGTGCACTTTTGAATAGGAGTCAGATGTCTGAAGTTTTATGAAACTTCATAAATAATATATATTTATAATCATAAGACTAAAGTATTTGATTAAAATAGTTCACAGTTTTTAAAAATGCAAGTAAGATTGCCATTCTTCCATGGGCCTTTCTAAAATCAGCTTGTACTTTTCTTGCTATATGCAATTAATTTATGCAAAGCAGTATGTCCTCATTTGATCCTAAATTATCCAGATTGTCACTAAATAGGGGTATTGCAATTGCAGAGTTCTTCCAGACTGCTAAGTGAATATTTTAAAACTTTAAACCTGCTTTTGGAAATGAATTAATAGCTTATATATTTGCCTACCATTACATATTTGAAATAACTAACTGGCATATTTCAAAACTTTGCCTAGGAAACATGGAATTTTCCTTAAATTTATTTCTCATATCTGCTAAAGATGAAAGCAGTTTGTAATATTCTGTTTATAATTTAATTATTACACAAGAGTTTCAACATTTAGTGATTTAGAAGTAGAACATATTGGTGTATTTCAGAGAAACGGAGTGAGTTCATATGAAGAATTGTTTTTGTGATCGTATTTTTTTGTCTCCTGGAAAAATCTAAATGTAAGCAAGGTATGCATTTTGAAAGTTGCAAGTGTTTTTAAAATGTTGACGATCCTTAGGATGAGACTAATTCTGTGTCATGAGTACACTTATTGATTGTACAATGAAAATTTAGTACAAGACTCTCTTTTCCCACACTGCCTGTTAGCTGTTCTGGTTTTGGTACTAATATCACCTGTTCTCATGGCATTTATTTGAAATTATCTGTGGTCCTGAAACTCCTTTTCTAGTGCAGAGAAATTATACTTTTTTCTCCTCTCACTGATTGTGAGAAATTAACACTAGTGATAAACAATTAACATTAGTGACAAGTTTGAAATGGAACTTTTTGCTGCCTAAGACTTTCACATGTCCCTGTGTGGAGGCAAGCTGAACTTTAGGATCAAATTGCTATTTCGTAAAAATTGGTATCTAATATGCTTCAGAGTATCTGAAGGCAGGAAATTAAATTGATTGCACCTGGGTGTCCCTTTTGTGACTCCTTGAAGGAATCCAGCCAGCTGCAGAGCAGTGGCCATGGCATCCTGGTAGATGCATGCCTGCAGTTTTTATGGCTCCCAGGCTGCACACAATGATTTCTGACAACCTGAAGCATCAGCATCTTTCTTGAAACCTTTTCAATCTCATTCTCTGTCAGCCTTCCTGAGGGACTCTGGCCTTTGACTAGAGGTGTCAGGAGTGTTCACAGTGGAGATTTTGTGGATTGGAGACATCAGAGGTGACAATGCAGTAGGAATTCCTGTGTTCAGGAAAAGTTGGAATTTTTGGCTTTTAATGAGACTGAGTCATTACAGAAGCACACAAGAGCAGTGATCAAGGCTTTGTTCTTACCTCCCCACACCTGCTCTTCTCTTTTCATCAGGGACAATTTACGTAGGTGTGCAGGACCACAAAAACACACTCCAATGGATAAAGATGGTAGGATTTAGAGAATGCAAGAGGACCAACAGATTCCATATAAATAATGCAAGAATGAAAGAAAAAGCCTACAAAGTTGAGAATATTTCCAAAAAATGTTACCCAGCACATGACTCCTGTCATTTGCAGTTTGCTGTCTGTGGTGCAGGAAATACTGAAGTTGTTCATGGCTGGTGCTCAGTCCTGGCTTCTGTTCCATTACTAAATTGTTTAATATATTTGGAGCAGTTGAGTCTGATGTGTAAATGCGTTTAGGCATACTTTACTAAAATAAATTGAGCAGCCAGCAGACTATAACAGCTGTGAAGAAGTTGTTTAGAAATAAATTCTTTGTAGTTCACCGTTTGACTTAATAAAAATACTGTTACTTCAGACAATTACCTTCATCAGGGTCAGTCTGGCTTCTGTGACTGTGCATTCAGTTTTCTGTGTTGATTTATTAGATATAATCACCCAGGGAAGATGAGCCAAGTTCTCTGAATAAATTGGTGCTAATTCAAAAGCATTTCTCCTTGGTGGTGTGCTGTTAGTAGAGTACGTGGACTTAGATCAAAAATTGGAAACCTTCATTATCTCACTTTGGTTTTACCTCCTGCTAAGTGTTTCAAGACCTTATTTTACCTAATAAATTTTACATAACAGTAATTTATCCAAGGAAAGATTATTTTTTAAAATATTATAACCTGTGTCTTGAAATTAAGTAAACAGTGCATCTTGACAAGTCTTACCTCAATTTTAGAAAAATCTCTCTTCAAGAATACACACAATAAAATGCAACACATTCATAAGTGGCATGAAATAAAACTCACTTTCATGGCAAGAAACACACACTTCAGAATATTTGAAATATGTCTGAAACTTTGTGTAGCTACCAAATATACCTGAGACAGGCTTTAATATTTTAATAAATGAATGCTTCCAAATATTTAAAGTGTGAATACTGCAGGGACTGAATTTGTGCATTTCTTGTCTCCCTTTTCCTGCACGTTTTTGGGAATCTGACAGGATTTGAGCAAAATTTTACTTAAATAGTTTTAAAAATAATTGATTGGAAATGGGAAATGGCGTGAATTTTTTTGAATGTTTATGTAGAGGAAATGGCGTGTTATTTTTTTTTTTTTAATGTTCGCTTTGCTGAGTAATTTCAGAAGTTTCAAACTTAGACTGTAAGATTTTCTTTTTCATTTATGAATGTTGCAAAGACCAGGGTTATGGACATTTGAAGAATGTGTGAAATGGAGAAACTAATTTCTCAACGTGATTCCTTCTCATCATATTTGGTTTGTTGAAGAACTTTGATAGTCTGAAAATCTTGTGAGAATTTAAATTCTCCTATTTGAGGTGTGTGGAAGGGAAGGGGATGTGGCTGTGTCAGATGCAGGGTAATGTGTATTTGTCAAATATATATAGAAATAATGTGTATATATATATATATATATATACTCTGTGTGTGAATGTGTGTGTATATATGCTATATACACAATCCCATATATATAGTATGCATATGTATATTTATGTATAATATTTTTCACTGAGTTGATGCATCCGAAAATGTTACTGCAGCAATTTCCTAATTTATACAGGAAAAAATGCTGAGTGAGTGGATAGAAAACTGTAGCACTCCTTGTTAAACACACAGGACATGCCCTGACTGCTTAACTTACTATTTAAAGATTTGGGGATTTTTTTCATATTTGAGAAAGGGCCCCACATACTGCTGTAGTGACTTGAACCTGCACTGCTTACAGCATTTTGACAGCAGGAGGGGTTGGCTGCAAACCCAGTTTATCTCACTTCTTTATGCTTTATGACTGTTCCTTGTTCCATGAGCAGTCACCCCAGTTTAAAAGAATTAAATTTATTTGATAGCAACTACTTTGTAAGCGTCTCTGATCCATTTATGAGATGAGATTATGGATGGATCTGTTTATTATCCATCACATGCACCTTAATGTCTACAGTACAACTGTTTCTAAAAGCTGCTGCAACTTATATCTGATGTCTGAGGGCCTTTTTATCCCCAGTTATAAAAAAATTTGAGACAGCATAGCAGGTAGCCAGTCAAAGTACAGGTATAATTGTCAAAACTGTCTTTAGCAATTTTAAAGCTAATTTCTTAATGAAATTCTAAAAAATTAATTAAAAGACTGTTTCTTAGATTTTTAATGTTTCCAGAAAAGTTGCCAATTCAGTAAAAGCATTGCCAGGTGCATATTGCCAATCTTTTTCTGTGCTTCAGTATTTGGGGAATGTTCCAGTGTTGCTGTGAGAGGACTGCAGATGTGACTTCAGTGTTTTTCTTTGGATTCTTCCTTAGGCAAAGATTTGTTTTCCTTTCATATGAATTTTGGTATGAATATTTTGACGAGGTATGGTCAAAGAAATTGTATTAATTAACTGACTCATATATAGGGCAGTACTGTCAACACCATCTTTTAATTATTCTCTTCCAGTAATTGGAACAGCTGCAGTTTAATAGACCGAAAAGCCAGAGGTAGAGGCATGAGAAGCACCCATGTGAAGTGGAAAGAGCTGAGTAAGAAAGCCAATTAAATTATCACACAGTCAGTTTTTCTTCAGTTTCTAGACTTGTGCCTTTGCAGCCATATTTAAATGGCTGAAATGATGTGGATATTGAAATGATTACTGCATTTGAACTTCATGTCTTTGGGGATATTCTGCTGGATTTTGGGGGTTCTGCTTTATTTTCTTCTGTATCAAAATGCTTTTGTGTGGTGTAGGATGCATCAGCTCAGCAGGCTGGTGGTTTGAAGATAAAGAAAAGATGAGAGCAATTCCTCCCTATGTGAAGCTGATTTTCTGCCTTCAGTTTGGAGTGAGCTTTGCTACTGCTAATATCATAAACCAGGTATTTTATCATACAACAAATGCACATTTTAAAATGGAAACATGCTTTTGTATCAATGAATTTTTAGAACACAGGTGTGGGGGAAAAGAACCTCAGCAGTTTGCATATGTTTACTGCTCTAACCACTACCATTTCAAGGTACTTTTGTTGTTGAGTCTGGCCTCTTCTCTCATTTAAACACTATCAGTAGGAAATAGTTTGTGACACAAATATTAAGACCTTTCTGTTGTCTACGTTTCTCAGTGAAAATGGGAGATATATATCATACTGTCACTGTAGCTTGGACTTTTTTTTTTCTGGAAAGCTTAAGAAGCCTGAGGTTCTGGAAGTGAGAAGACTTTTTGGGTCATGCTAGAAAGGGTTTGGAAAACCTGAGAAAGTTGAGATGTAGCATAACCCTACTTTTCACTTAGTGCTTTTGGTTCCTCTGACACCTAAGAGATGAATAAAAGGAGAGAGGTAAGTAGCCTGTTAAAGTGGAACAGCAATTTTTTAACTACAGCAAATCACTTGATTGAGCAAGTATTTTTTTTCAGTTGTTTTTTTTTAACAGTTTAAGAACTGAGGAAAAAAGGTTAAACTCATTATCTGTACAAACTGATGAAAACCCAGCAACATCTCTAGAAGCTGACTTTTATTCTGCTTGGTTTTCCTACAAAGATTCAGGTGGCATTCAAAGGGTAAGAATAAATACGTTCAGACTAGAACAGTTTTATATTGCCTGAGCTCTGAAACAACTTTCTGCCTGTGCCTTTTTCTTCTTTTTGAACAACTGTGAAGGGAAGTCTTATGGGAAATGCATAAATGGTTTAAAAGTTTTGTTGGATGTACAGATGCCCCGGAACTGTGAACACAGTGGGCTGTAAGAGGACAATGTGTTGACAGTTGCTATGTGTGACACAATGTGGTGGCAGCTTTGCATTCGAGTTGCACAGAGGAAGGAAGAGGAGATCCCCAGAAAAAGAAGAGAGTCACAAGGGATGTGGTTTTCGCTGTGTTCCTGCTCTGAAGATCAGGGAGAGCTTTCAGAAAAGATGCTGTGATCAGTGCCCTGGCAAGGGAACTCTGTGTGTGATTTGGTCCTGTGCTTGCTGAGTGTAATGCTGTGTGCCTGCTCTTCTCATTTGGGGCCACATTTTGCTTGTTAATAGTGAACCAGGATGTAGGTACAGGGATGGAGGGAGAAGGTTAGGAAATACTGTCCTCTCTTATCACAAGCACTTTTCAGTCTTCTCTCTGTGGGATCAGAGCTGCACTGCTGCTCAGCCCCAGTCAGTTGCTTCTGGCCTTGCTTAAGGTTTCAGGTTTGTAAAATGGCACCGTGGGATCTTGCCTTTGGTGGCATTATTTACTATTTTCTTCTTATACCACCTGTTCCTTTCCTTTACGGCCAAGTTTTGTGCAGAAGTTCGTGATACTCTGTCAGTTACTGTCTGTGCTCAGTGCAGCTTTGGAAAAACAAACATGGAAATAGTTGCTTAAAACCCAAACACTTTCTCATCTTTTGTACACAGAATTAAGGATGTGTGGCAGACTTGGATAATAAGTAGAATATAACTTCAAGCAAGTTATAAATAGTAGATGCTTTTAATTTTGAATGTAAACTTGCTTGTAAGAAAACTACAGAAAAAGCCCCTCAAATAGCCCCTAAATTATGTTTAATCTGTGCAGCTATCATGGGATTTTCAGCACTTAAGAGTTTTAAACTTAAAGCACATCTCCAGTTTGTGTGCCAAGTTGGTATGTTTTCAGAGCACTTCACTGGGAAAGTATTTTCTCAGCAAGGAGTATTCTGCACAGAGCTGTAATGCTGGTTTTGGCCCTCAAAATCCTTCATTTGAGGATGAGTGGCAAAGCTATATAATATGAGAACATAAAAATGTATATTCAGTAGGTGCAATGCACTCCAGGAGATCAGATTACTTTTCCCATATTTTTAAATGTGCAGCTAAAATGTTATTTTGGAGTCTCAATTAAAATATCAGAATTATATACTGAGATGTTCTGTTGTCTTAGAAATAGTTAATGTAAAAGATAAAATACATAATAATAGTACTTTCCTTATGAATATGCAACCAATCTGTGACTGTCAGGAAGAAAATGGGATTTATGTTTTTTCTCCTTATGTGTGGATAGGTGATTCATTTCTCACATGGTTGTTCTTTAGCAAGTGGCAAGCATTTCCCTATTTTTAGAGTACCTGGCACTGCTACTTTCTTCAATTCTGGATTTTCTACATGGGCTGTTTGGTGGAGTAGTTTGTGCTGGACTTTGGGAGGAGATTTGGTTGGCAGTGCTTGGAATTCCTGTACTTAAAGAAAAAAAAAATGGTTGTTTTTCCTGCTCAGGTTTTATTTATGTTGTTTCTAGAGTAAGTGGAAAAACAAGTGGAACTAGGAGCACACAAAGGAGAACAGGTATTTGAGGACTCATGTTGCCCTCTAGGGTGAATGATCTTGTTGGGGTGCAAAGTGAGAAGTAACTCTGATTTCTGTGCCTGTGTGGATTGACTTCAATGTCAGTCAGTGCTTGGGAATGACTTTGTGGCTTGAGTTGGATTTTATTGTACTGATCAAAAGAGTATTTCAGGAGTTACTTCTGGAAAAGGGGTCCATTGATTGTCTTTAGCCTCATTTTTTTTTTTTTTTAAATTAGTCACACTGCTCTTAATAAATAAAACATGTGAAGATCTCCTTGGGGGTGGCAGAACAGTGAGACAGAGGCTTTACAAGCAGTTCCCAGTTGGTTGCACTGAGGTGTGAGGGAGGGAGTAACTTATAAGTGTTTGCTTATTGTATTTTAAGACACCACCTATATAATGGTGAATGTAAAAGCAAAGCTGAGTATGTGAATGCAAATGAATGATTTTTTTTTTTTACTTTGTGATTATAATAGCTGCTATCTAACATCTTTCAACCTGATTTCTAGACCTTCTGTGCAGAGCTGGCACAATGTACTAGTCTGTTGTGTGTGTGAGAGACTGGACACAGTATTGACCAAGAGTGTAGCCAAGCATGTCTGTTGGCATGTAAATACTTGAATTCTTCTGCTCAAAGTATGACTGTACTAAAACGGCATGGATGTTTTTGCAGGGCTAGTGTTTCTTAATAGTCACAGCAATAAAACACTATTGTCATACCCAGTGGTGTCTGTTCAGCATCCCAGTAGCAGCAGTTCCTGTGAAATTTGTTGCCTGGGTTAATGCTGCTCATTTGTAATTTAGAACTTCAGAGAAGTGTGAGAGAGACCCTCAGTTGTTTGTCCAAGGAGTGCATCTCGTTTTGAGTGAGGTTGTCATGTGTTATTTTAATTCCTTGCCTTTGATTTTGGTAACAACTTGCCCCAAACTATTTTTTATACATTTTTAATAATGGTGATCGGGAGCAGCAATTATTCCCTAGTGATTTCATCCCAAAATTGAATTTAACATTGTGAAAAACATTTTGTAACCGTGAAACTTAAAATGTTTCACTGTTACAGAACCCTATCAGAGTGTTGCTAAATGTTACTAGAATGAATAAATTTATAGACATTTATAGAAATAGCTCCTGTTCAATTCTTATTGCTAAGCAGCGTGACAGGGTGTTGGCTTTTTAATGAGAGGATTAAGCTGTCCTGATGAATAGAAAAATTGTCATGCTGTACAGAGACTATTCTGAAATCTGTAGATGAAATATCTTAATTTTGGTTGATTTGGTCTGCTGTGGCAATACATTAGAGGTGATATATTTTTTTCCTGTAAGGTAATCAGTATAGCAAAATCTCTGCCTTCTTTTCCCTAGAATCCTGCTCTGCTTCTGCATAAGATGCTATTAAATTCCCCATTCCCTTTTTAATAGCTTGCCTTCCCTGCTCCCCGCTGTCGTCAGCCCCGGGAGGTCACCAAGCAGAGCCCTGAGCTGCAGAGTGGTCCCTGATGGGGACCTGCATGACCATCTGCTTCGTCAGCTCTGGAGGCAATTTGGGAGCTGCTGGGGGGGCGTTGAGAATTAGATTGTTGATAGCGTTCCTACAAAGACTGCTATTAGCAGCCTGCTAGTCTCTGCTTCTCTACTGCAGAAGACAGAGTGATATTTGTGTTCCCATATCATGTTGTAAAATGCATGAGATTTTGCTCTTCCTCCTTGGAAATGAGAATAGGAAAATGAGAGCATCCTGAACCAGAAGCTATTAGAAGAGCATGCAGAAACCTGCAGCAATTTCTGCTTTATTTTGTCTTCCTAGCTATGGATTAGAAGGACTGATTTTTGCAATGGGCTTTTTCTATAATGGCATTCTTGTATTGTTTGGTCAGAGCTTGCACAGGAGGAAAACAGGCTGCTGAATTTAGTCACTGATCTCTATTAGCCGTGGCCTAAGGCTATGCTGAGATTTATATCCCATTTGTATTGTTGCAGCTCAAAAGAAGAATGTTCAGAGGATGACAAGTGTATTCTGAGTAGGTATGTTGTTTCATTTTCATATGAAACCCATTTTTTTTTTCCTGCTTCCATTGGTCAGAAATGAGGTTAATAGGAAGAGAATATAGTACAGTGCTGCAGTGTCCCTGTTAAGGTAGAACAATAGCATCAGAAACAGTACTTTAAAAATTAGCTGCTTTTATTAAATAAAGCTGCATTATGCTGGTGTGCAGAGTGCAGTCTTTTCTTTTTTTTTCTTAACATATACTGCAGTCAGTGCTTCCCTAACGAGGTGGCACTATTGTTGAGTTAGAAGGATAGAATCATCATATTGCTTTAGGGGACAGCAGGATTTAAAAGGAGATGCCTTACAGCCCTGTTTTACAGATTGGAAGCATCGGTTTAAGGGCATTGGCAGAATCATTTCCTTGTTCTTAGCAGCAGCCACTGCTGTGTCAGTAGTGTGTGGAATGGAAGTCCTAGTTGGTAGTCTGTTATGGAAACGCTGTTTACTGTTATTGTAGTACCGTGGTGACAACATGCCATTGAAATGGAAAACGAGCTCTCCTGCTATCTGGAAATTCCCAGTTCCTGTGCTTAAAACATCCAGGTCATCGCCACTTTCTCCAGCATACATGTAAGTGAGAGAAATGAGGATAATAAGGTGGGAATTCTTTTTGTGAGACTACCCTGTGGCAAAATACCCTGATACATATTAAATGACATTGGCACTCAGAATTTTATCTTATTTGCTATGTAGACCCCCCTCTCGATTTTATCCTGGATGTTTCATGATGGATGTCGTGTCAAGTCTTTCCCTTTTTGTTGAAACGTAGAGAAATTGTGCAGATTAAGCCCTGTTCGTAATGATACTGTGTATGTTCATTTGAAAAGTTTGTGGTGGTGTTAATTTGTAGAGCTGATCTTGAAATGACAAGTTAAGCTTTGAGGCTGGCAGGCTTTCTATATAGTGTATATGTGAACATTTTCCTCTCCTGACTATTTCATTTGGAAATTGAGCTTGAAATCACCTGCTGTATTGTATTGCACTTTTGTTCGTGTGAGTTCTTGTAGAGGTGAAATCATCTTGCTTTGGTCTTGTTTTATTCTTTAAACTCTTAGCTTTAATGCAAATTGAATGTCTTTATAAAAAAGTTACAATAAAAGCTTGTAACATAAATTTGAATCATTCATATCTGAATACTTACATAGTTATACAGGTTGTCAGTGTAAAGTAGCTTCACAGTGTGCCTTTGTCTTGCCAAATCCTGATGCAGCTTTTGTTCACCTTTTGTTGCTGTGAGTTCTATGTTAGCATATACAGGTGGCTTTTTTTTCCTTCTGTGATATAAAACTATTAAGCTCAGGGTACTGAATTTCTTCTGCCTTTATTTCAGGAAAGCAGCTCTTCCAAAAGGAGGAAGAGTTACTTTAATATGCACAGGTAGCAGTGTAGGTGACTTTTCTATCTGGAAATTGTTGTACAGACTACTGCTTTGCAATAAAATTCCAGCCTAATACCTACAATATTAATACTTTTAAGCACGTATTGTCTGCTTACAGATAGGCTTTTGCTTCAGCTACAGTAGGTACATGCTGTAAGAGAGGTGCACAGGTTCTCTAAATGTCTTTTTTGCTATTGTTGCTGAGCCTGGCATTGTTGTGGTGGGGCTGAAAAGACCCAGCGCCATGTGCATGGTCACTATTGTTCTCGGGCTGAAAGGCTGGGGGAGCAAACCTGTGCAAAACCTGTGCTGGGCACACTCACATTTAAGATTAATTAATCTTACGACAAGATGTGGATGTGCTTCAGTCTCTTTGTGGGAAGCATCAAATGTACTTAAGGCTACCAAAAGAGAAGCTATTTCCTGTAAATTGCTACCTATTCTGAGTTGTTAAAAAATATGACTTAAATATAAGGAAAGTATCATGGTGATAAAAGTTGTGAGACATTTGAACCTATTTCAGGAAAACAGTGTCATTAGTGTTTTATGTTATGCTGTTGTTTTTAAACTGTAATAGTCTTAAATGCAAGAAAAATCAGAACTAGCCCAGTCTGATGTCTCTGCTGCTGAAAGGGAGCATTTCTTTTGTGCGTCCCCTTTAAAGTGCTAATCTTAGCCCTAGAACGCTCCAGCCTTTGTGATGGGGATCTGTGGCTCATTATCTCAGTGTTTTGAAAGTATGAGCAGGTTTAGTGATCATGTTTAAACTATATGATGCTGAGCTTATCTGGAGCATGAGAAATATGTGATCAGCAGCCTTAATCATCTCTTGATAATGAGTCAATGTATCTCAATGTTTATGAAGACATTTCTTTATTGGCACACAGACCTGGCATTAGGAGGACTCATATATCTAATGCTAAAATTATTCATATATTTTATTATAAAGAACGAGAAACATTACAAAATGGCACCTATTTGATTAGGCAATATAAATCAACTAATTAAAAAATCTCTTGTCATTCAGGTTGGCCAGTAAAATAGGTGATCAGATTAATTACCTTCATTGTAGAGATAACAGTAAATTTGATACTGTTTTATATAATCTGATGTTTTTCATATTTATAACTTTTCTGTTGTAAGTAGTACTTTGCACACTGGCAAAGAGCTTATGTTTTGAGTAAAGGGTTGAGAAATAAGTGGTGTGTGAAATGGAACACGTATTGATGTAAAATAAATGACTATAAAACTCTAGGATTCACAGATGAACACTTTGTTACTAAATATTTTGGATCTAGGGTATACAAAGGTATGTTTGAGCTTTTAATCCCTTTGATACTTGACATCTAAATCTTGCAAAATAGGGGCTTTAGTGTACTTTGGAATGCAAAGTAGGAAGGTCAAAAAATTGTTTTAGTTTTTATTTTTTTCCTTGTATTTAAAATAAAATTCCAGTTTTTCAGGTTCCTCTAATAAAGTTGATCTTAGCTTTAAAAGCTTCATCCTGCTTATGATTTACAAGCAACATCTTCTAGAGATTAAACTGATGATCAGGATGCATAGATTTTATTAGAGTGTTTTAGTTTGTGTACCTGATAGCTGTACTCTGCCTCAGTTTCCCTGTCTCAAAATGCTGAGACTGGTGGTTGTGAGCAGATTTGGCTTCTTGGACGAACAAAGTGCCACTGGAAAATGTTGGCTGTCCTGCAGCTCTTCAGGCTTAGCTCAGACTCTGCTGGGGAAGTTTGTGGTGGTTGCTGATGGGGGAAAATGAGTGTGAAGAGCTCATCTCACAGAGATCTGTGCCGTGGGGAGCTTGTGGCTGGGCAGTACCTGAAATGAAGGACCTGCAGAAGCTGAGGTGTGATGAGTTTGCAGGTGAGGACACGGTTCTGTCACTGGGAAGTCTGCTTGGTTTGCAGGATCTGGTACCCCTTTCCTGACAATGGGAAGGAGCAGCAGGGGCTTGCTGCCTCTTGGCTGGTGGATTTCTATACCACCAGTTATATATCAGGGATATTTTCAGGACATCCTGACTGCAGAGAGGGAACTCTGCACATTATACAGAGGGATGAGGAAGGCACACATACCCTGACTTCTGGTGAAACTGATCCAGAGTGGCTTGTACTTTCCCCCAAGCTGGAGAGATCCAGTGACGTTGCTTAGGGAAAATTAGACTTCATTAGACTTGGAAGACTGGCATATGCCAATATATGTGGGTGTAGGGCAGCTGGCTTAGTGTATAAGTTAGGAATGCAGCTGTGGGTACATGCACACACCTTTGTCAGGATGCATTTTCTTTCGTGCACTTATTTTGGTGGGTTTACAATATAGATGCTGTTTGTCAAACATTGTGAAAGCTGTTACAGCAAGCTTATGCACCACTAGTCAAATTATATTCATATTTTTGGTTGTGTTGACTATGTGGAGAGAGACCTATGTGACTTCATATATTAGGTGGACAGTTTCAGCAAGTGAATAGGAGGAAAGGAGAAAGTGAATAACACTTGAAAAAGTGGTGTCCCATTGCATCATGGCTCTTATTTAACATGACTGCCCAATGTTTCAAAACAAAAAAGCAGCAGTGGCTGACATAAGCAGAGGTTAAGAATTAAAGCACTACTACAGCGAGGCTGAGGAACAGTTCTGAATTAACAGCTTTGAGGCATAAAGAACATGAGTCCCAGTTATTGTTCATGGTGCATGGCATCTCATGCATTAAGAACTAAGAGAATTCTTTCTTATTCACACCAGTAACGTAATTTTTTTTTTTTTAATAGTGCACATCTTCCATTAATACAAATAGAAGTGTTGTTTTTGGAAACTCAGGAGATTAAAGTGCTATGATGAACATCTACAAAGAATTCAATAATGCAAAAATACTATTTGCAAAAAACATTTTACAGAAGTCTGTTCTGTTAAGGTTATGTCATGCATGAATATTCTTAGCTGTTTTTTTAGAAAGTGAAATGTTCAATTAAGTGGTTTTAGTCACCTGCATTCCAATTTCAAAGTAAAATAAAAGAATTCTTATTTCAAAATAATCCACTTGTAATCTTAGTGCCTTCTATCTTTGATATGGAATAGTATCAAATGGAAAGTATCCTTTGCATGTGTTCTTATAAATGACTGACTAATATTAGGAGAAATAAACAGATGTGCTATTCCAAATGTATTGCTATCAAAGGGTTTACTACACAGTCTATCCTGAGTCATGTGGTTATGAAATTTGTCTGATAGGAAATGCTTTGTTTTAGTGGAAATCAGTTACTATGCAGAAAAGTATAATAAATTCTTAATACTCTGGAGTAAGCAGCATTAGCTTTAGCTGCTTATATTGGTTATACAGGTTAATGCTTTTGTGTCTTCTTCCAACTATCTGCTTTGCTCTACAATGAGCTCTTTAATCTATGCTATACAGTGATATACACTTAAATGGGAAAAGGTGTATGTGTGTAATTCATCAGACCACCTGCATTAGTTCTCTTTGGTGAGACCACCCTATGTGTGTCTGCTGCCTTCAAAGATCATTTTTTAGGAAATGGACCCTTTTGTTGGGACCTGAGCATTTGACAGACTACACGATATTCACATGCACCTGTCTGTGGCAATATTTCCATTTTATGACATTCCTTCCTAGATATTTCAAACTTCAACATGTTGAAAGCCAATATGCACCTCACCTCAAATATGTTTTAAACTGATCTGACAATACATGCAAAACATGAATTGGATGAGTGGGGAGTAGAAGAGGCTTGCATCGTACTAGTAGGAGATTGCTTTTAATCCCAGAAATTTTGTGGATAGAGTTCTCCTTTGTGCCTGTTGGTATTTCTTCTGCTCTTTATATAATAGGTGTTTCAATAGATTATTCTAAGTTTGAAATTTCATTCGTACAGCAGATTTCATTGCTGTAATAAACGGATAAAAATGAGAAAAAACCTCCAGCTTGTTTATCGTGAAGACTCCTGGGGCTACTGTTTTTTCTGAGGAGACTTTATAGGGGATGATGTGGCCTAGAAGTCCCCAAAATTGCACACTTCTCCTTATACAGCAGGCTGTTGCAATATTGACATTGTGTTGTGACATGGTAAAGCATCTTTATTGAATTATCTAGAATATGTTGCGTAGCCTGTTCTGCCAGCCTGTCAGTTCTGCCACTTTGTTATTTTTGCCATTATTTCTTTGTTAAGGTGAAAAAATCTTGTTCTCCAGTCACATTCTACTCATTGACTTTTCTAGTGTTAAGTGGTATTTTCTGTTGACATTTGGATGGGGCTGCCTATGGATTTTCAAAAAGTGCTTGGTGAAATTTTGGGTTTTAAAATAGTAGTTGCTTGTTCTAAATGGCAGTAATGGGAACTGTAGTGTAATAATATGTGCATAGTTCAAAAACTTTATCACATAGGGAAAAAATATTTTACAAATGACAGTAATTAATGCCCCTCTACGTCCTCTCCAGCAGACTGCATAAAAGAATGCTAAAACATCTGTGAGAGGTGACTGAGCAAGAGGAATGGTAAATAAAAACCCAAACCCTAGAGTCAGAATCTTACTGACTTTTAAGTTATCAGAATTATTCTGACCAGTATATAGAGAAAAAACCTCTAGCACTCTTGAAAGGAGTAGTTCCTAATTTGGTTGCAGGAATACAGTGGGATGTGTGTTCTATGACCAAATATTGAATGTGCAGGTGCCTCCTTAGGCTTATATTTGTCTCTGAGGGGCCATTCTGTTAACTTACTAATTTCTGTGTGTGGAAACTAAGGACACATGAGGTACAATTGTAATCTTCTGGTGCATGCAGAATGGTTTTGATGTTTTGTAATACACAGGAAGTATTAAGCTGCCTAGTCAAAGTTCTTGTTTAACTCTTGAGTACTTAAGACCAAATATAAAGAGCAGAAAATACATGCAGTGTTAGTCCAGCCTAAACTGTGAAATCTCATTTCTATTTTACCTTCTTCAACATTAAGGGAATAAAATAGTTCTCCTTATGTAGAAAAGCTATAAAATGTGTATTTTCTTGAATTTCTGTTTCTAATAGTAGGAATCAACAGACAAACACCAACTTTGGCAAAAAGTCATTAGTGAACTGTTTCTAATTTAGCATCACTAAACAATGCAAGTCCGCAGATTTAAGCTACGAATGGCTCAATGAATGCAAACCCTTTGTCAAACAGATAAATGTGGATGTGATGCTAAGGCTCCCAGAGAGATTAAATGCTGTTAGGAATAAAAGCTTTATAGCAGTGACTGAGCCAAATATTGCTTTGTTTCTGAGGAAAACAAATTTGAATTAACCAGCGGGCTGTAATTATGCTGCAAACAGCTTGAGACCTGTGATTGTTTAGTTGTTTAAGAAGGAGTTTTGAAGAGAATGTTTTCTGTGTGCATATTCTTGGGAATTCATACCGAAACAGTTGATGTTGCTCAGTCTTCTTCTGCTGCCTTTGGTCGCAGTGTGGCCTTACTTGAAAGTGATGCAAAAAGGTTTAAGTGATGTTGGGAGTATCTTTGTTTCTGTGTTCTCCTACTTGCCATTGAGATCCACCAGTGCTGGGAACAGTGACAATATCTTCAGTCACCTGAGTGTTTGTTGTAACTCTCATAATTTCTGTTGTGGGCTTGTGTGCTTGGACACAATACAGTGATTGTATGTTGAAGTCCTAGGGGAAAAAAAAAAAAGTGAAAGGTTAGGGCTTGACATGTAAGTACTAGTCTCCAAAACATTGCTTCTAGAAATAGCTTCACCTGGAGCCTGTGGTTAAGCACATGTCATTGTCCCTGTCCTTCAAGTGAGGTTGTGGTTGTTGTTCCCCTTTGTAGCCTTGCTGCCTCTGCTGATGGTGCTGGCAGAGCTGCTCAGGCTACATCACTTCTGTACTGACTTCACCTTCTTCAGCTGGTCACTGCAGTGAGCATCTTGTGCTGTGGGTGTGTCAGAGGAGCAGGTAAAGCTGGGGCACTGCCTGCCTCTACCCACAGCATGTGCCTACAAACGACCTTCGTCCTCTCTGCTGGTTTTGGGGGCTTTGCAAGTCCTGTATCCTCATCTACTTCCCTTGGCCAGAGCCTTGTCAAAGTGAAAACCCACTTCTCACTGCTTTGGTCTATTGTATAGAGCCTGTTTTTATGTTCACTTTTACAGAACACCTTCAGTTTAGAGGAAAGATAGAAAATGGGACACCTATATGCTTTTTAATTTAAGAAACAGTAAGTTTTACTTTGTGCCTTTCTCCTGGTGTGGAGATTTAAAGAGCTCAGTATGAAGCTACTAAGCAAATATTTTTAAATGTTCAGCTGTTACTGCTGCCCATCTAATGTATGGAAAATATCAGGTGTAAAAAGTGAAATATTAAAGTATAAACATCAGAGCATTGTCCAAAGCAAGCAGTATTCAGCACCAGCTGCCATTAGCTGTTTTAGGAGATTGCATTCACAGTAGTTACAGTGCAATGATAATTCACTTGAGGCAGAAGGTCTGTAAACTTCTGGTTGTGGTGGCCCTTTTCAAGTGAACAGAATTAAATAGCATTTTAAACAAAATCAGTAGCCTGATTAGACAAATAAAAGGTGTTTTTAGTTTCAGCTGCAGCCTCAAGTTCATCTAATAAAAATTTGGTCTTTAAACTGTCCAGTAAAAACAGTGACATCTGAAGCCAATAGTGTAGGACAACCGGTCAGAGTGATAAAGGACAAAAAGGCATGATTCCCACTCCTAATGCACTGTGTGTGTCTCAGAGGTGTCCATGCAAAGCAATTTAGGTCCTGCCTTCCAGGGTTGTTCTTGTGTTCATGTTTCATTCGGCTCTTGAGCAGCAGCAGTGTCAGTTCCTGTGTGCCCCAAAGCCAGAACTGAAGTTTGAACCTGCTCCTTGGTCTGTGGAGAGGAGTTAATTTGCTATGCCAACCTATTGGAACAAAAATTACCTTTTCTCTTCCTTTTCTTTCCTAGCCGGAGTCATGTATCTGTTTTAAAATATGAACTTGCATTTCCTATAGAAACTTTTTCATAGTAAGAAATCATTAGCAGTTGATAAAAGCTAGTTTTACTGGGTTGCTGATACCATAAAAGAATTAAATTAGAAATTCTTGATAAAAAGTTGTAATAAAAGGAAGAGATGTTATTTTAGGGGAGGACAAGTATAAAAGTAACTTCTTTGTATGAATAAAGGATTTCTTGAAATTGTATGAATAGAAGATATGGAATCGAAATGTGAAATACCGTGATTGCATAATTTTTTTCATCTACATTATATTAATATTTGAATTTCTTAAAACATATGATGAGATTTTCTTTAATACAATACTGCCCTATCCATTCTGCTTACTGAGCTCCAAGGTGGCCAAGTGCTTTGTTGGGGAATTCCTAAATTCATTACTCAGGAAGTTGGAACATCTGTTCATAATGGGAAGACAGCAATATAGTCAATATTTTTTTTTAAGAACCTAAGCTTACTTAAATACTCTTTGGCAGATTCTGCATATAAAGTAAAAAGTTACTGTATTTTTAATAGCAAATGAAAATTTTGTTGTATTTCACTGGCCTTTTAATTAATAGGTTCGTTAGTGAATTACATGCATAGGTGCATGCATAGCATAGCCCTGGGATGTACCAGGTTTTTTTTGTTTTTTTTTTTTTTGATAGGTCATAAAACCATAAAGATTTGGTTTGCACTAAGAATAACCTAATATGAAATTGAAATCTCTGTCCGTGTTACCTGATAAATACCAGAGTGCTGGCACGTGCCAGGGGTGATTGCACCAGAAGCCATTTTAGCAGCGACCAGAACACTTGTGGTCATGGTTTATTGAGCAGTAATTTGACAGAGAAAATAAGGTTATAGTCCTTTCAAAAATGAGCTATTGAGCTTCACCGAATTAAGAACTTGCTCTCTGGCTGATCTGGCTTTGGCAAAGCTTTTACTGAGTTATGTAAAGACTGGGTTTTAAATAAATTGGAGAACATGCACTCTAAAATATCTGTAGCTGTAAGCTGATGTCCTTACTTTGTTTTCAAAGAGTTTCTACCATAGTCTGAAAAATAGATGAATGGTTTACTGTTGGAAATTAACAAATCCTTAATAATATTCTTAATTGCCTTGTTCCTGGTGCATCAGGATAAACTTGACTACTACTGAAGAAAATGTCATAACAGAATATTGGTTTATTTCATTTGTGCCACTAAGCTCTACAAAATGGCAACTGCATGATTTGATATTCTAGTTGAGAATAAATTCTGTCACGATTTTCAAAGATCTTTGCTTATCATGCATCACCTGGATGTCTCTGAACTGTTTCAACAGGTTAATACTTGCTAAGTGGCTTAGAAAGCAATTTGCCTCTGTGAATCATGTTGTAACTCCAGCCAGTGAAATTTGTCAGTATTTGCTGGAAAGTTAATGCATGTTAATATCCATATAATGAACACTCCATATTTCATCACTACAAAAATATCAGTTGGAAGTACTTGGAGGATTAACTTGGAGTCATGAGAAAAGCACATTTAGTTGTAGCCTCTAAGAAAAAGACTGTGCTGTACTTGAAAGAATCAACATGCGGTTAGAAAGAAAATTCTGATTCAACCTACTTTGTGATAGCAAGTAATTAACCTCGGGCACCTTTCTCTGAGCTGAAAGCCAGTGCTCCCAGAGGTTGCAGAAAGTCAGGCAGCTCCTCTGCCTTCCTCTTGCAATGTTAATTCAAGTCCAACATTCCCTTGTCTTACTATTATGATGTTCAACCCTCTCCAGACCAAGTGTGTGTGTTGGAGGTGGATTTAACATCCACATTTAGAGCAGTTTGTTGTGAATTCTCACTACATGCTACTGTAGTTTTAACTTCTCTTAACTTTTATTTCCTAACTTTTAAAAACTCTGGTTAAAAATGGTACTGCCGCACTTCTTGTTTAATGATTTCTATTGATCAGAACAATATAATTAATTAGAAAGTGAATTAACTTTCTCCTTTGGTAGTATGCTTAATTGTGATATACTGTACTTAAAGTAAAAAAAAAAAATCAATATGTTTATCTTCATTACTATTGAGTTAATGATAGTGCTTAGTAGACCTATGTTAATAAATGTAAATAATGCCTTTGGTAAGTGTCCAAAGAAGACAGATGTACTTACTGTGGTTTTGTTGGGAAGTCAGTTGGACATTCGGCACATTTCCCATCTGTTCTGGGTGTGAATGGCAGAGTTATTTCTGAATCTCAATGTTACAGTCCCTGCATCAGAAGCTACATTCTGAATATTTAAGATTTTGTTGCAGGATTCATGACGCAATGCTTGGGTTTTGCTCTTTGTGTATTGCTGTTAACACAGACCTTAAGCACTGTTGCAATTTCACTTTGTCTTACAAAGACAGGTTCTTCGTGGTGTGTGGAGATAAATGCTGAGCTGCTACCGAGCAGGCAGAATTTGTGGTCACTCTGGGACTGCTCTTTCCCTCCTGGTGAATGTCACAGGGTTGGGATTCAGGGATCAGTGCCTTATCGCCAGGTGTTATTGCTGACTTGCTTTGGAACTTCTGCCAAAGCCAGCTGCTGAATGCCACTTTCTGCAGGAGGGAGAGGATGCACAGCCCTCCAGAACTGTTAAGCTGTAGTGGTGTATTTAACAACAACAAATCAAACAAAAATCCCCAAGTCTCCACAAAGAAACAAAAAACCCACATCACTTTTATTTTGGTCATAGTTGTTTAGATATAAGCCAAAACCCATATAGGATTATTATAATCTGCTTGTCTTTATTCACATATGCGGACAAGTTAAAGTTTAGGACTAGAATTGTAAAAGTTATACTCTGGTGAATTTTTATAGTGTGGATTTTTCAGTTTTTAATGGCTCATTCACATGTGCAAGTTTCTGTCCATATGTAACAGCAAATGTGGAAGAGAAATAGTGAAAATCTTTTCTACAGAAGAGCTTCAGGTGGTGAGCTGCTGAGCTTATGTGTGTGATAGAGAACTGCTCATTATATATTGAAAATCAGGTAGAGAACTGCTTATAGCCACACCAGACTTGTCAAATGTCTACTTTTAGGTATGGCAAGTATTTTAATATTTATATAATTATATCCACTCTGTTGGCTGTGCAGTTTTGACAAGGCATTGTGTTCTATAGAGGATGACCTATAGAGAACAGAGCTATGGGAAGTTATGTCATGTTCAGAAGAATGCTTCCATTATCCCATGCTCTAGGTCTTTGCCTTAATTCGTAAAACTTATGAATTATGCTGTCTGTCAGGAAGTCAAGTAGTGATGTGGCAAACATGGTAAAAAGCCCACTCCAAACAGCCAAGGAGGTTGGTTTACTTGTCTATTTCTTTTCATAATGGTTTTAAATTATGTGTTCACTTTGTATTTTCTTCTGAGTTCAGAGAAAGTATTTTAAATACTCCTTCATGTAACATCTATCTGATCTGACATTTTGGGAAGATGCTTCAAGAACAAAGAGTCAGATTCATGCTTGTTGAATCTGTTGTTCTTCCCACCCACGCTTGTGAGTCTCCCCACATTATTTTGTATTTCTTCTTAGGAAGACATGTACAAATTTAGAGACTTAGATGTCCTTTGAAATTATGTAAGACTCTTGCCTCCATGCGATTGTATGAAAACTGAAATAAACAGAACTCAGCAAACCCAAAACACCCTAGAACCAAGTGAAAAAAGTATTTTGGATTGTGAGCCAGCAACTGCTTGCTGCTCTGTTGCACAGTTGTATTTGTTGGATGCAGGGATAGTCTGGAGAACCCTTTTCTAAGGTATACCATTAAACTTTGTTTAAATGACTCTGGACTTGTTTTATAAAATAGAGATAATTGTGTTCCAAAAATAGCACAAATCTTGCATGCTGCAGTTCATCCACATTACTTTACTCAGCTGAGTAGATTAGAAGTCACAGCTGTTTGGATGTACCCTTGCTCCTGCAATGTTATGTCTGTGTGTATAAAATCTCACTGTTTCAAACCCATGTATGCTGTTGAATGGTGAATTTGTTTTGAGTATGTTTTCGTAGCTGACCTTTTGTACTCATGGCTTTGAACAAGGCATATCTATGCTATGAGGGTAATATGTGAGTTTCAGGAAGTGCTCTACATGGTCTTTGCACATGAAGAAGGTGGGGGTAAATGTTTGGGGTTTTTTTTAAATGAAATTCTGAAATTATTTTGCTTCCACAAATTCCAAATTTGTCCTTACATAGTGCTCATAATCAAAACTCAGGAAAAGGAGGGGGATTTAAGCACGTTCTTGTTACTTAAAGTAATTTCTGAAACTAGTTTGAAGGCCAATGTTTTAACCTGTGTGTTTAAAATTTGGAAATTTTTCTGTATCTGAAATTTGCAGCAATTATGTCAAACAGCTATAAATCTTTTTGAGATATGGAGATACTTGATTAATAATGGAGATGCCCTCTTCTGTGGAATAATGGCTTATGTTTGCTAATCAAAATTGTGTACATATTTATTATACCTCTACACAGGCTCAGAGGTAGAACATTAGATCACAGAAATAACAGAAACTAGTTGTTATTAATATTTCTGTAGAAGAATTTTATTTACATAGTATAATAATTACAGGTTAGCATAGTTAGGCTCTCAGATGTAACATAATTTATATCTGAAGATTAAAATAGGCTAATAATACTGCAGTAATTCTTTAACAGTTCTACCTAAAATTAGCTCATCCTGTCTAGATTTGGACAGTAATTGCTTGGAATCAAATCTTTAATTAAAATTATTAAGTATTTGCCTGGACAGTAGCAGAACACTGGATATCATATTCTGAAGTAATTCTAATTGTGTGTTTCTAAAAGCAGGTTAAAAATTCCAGCTGCAGCTTGAAACTCCATGATGTAGATTTTCTATAATGAATAGTCATGCATGGATGAGGTAATGCAAGCTGTAAGAATGAAAATACTTTTTTTTTAATATTACACTTAGAGTTTCAATGTTTCACCAGTTTGGCAAGGAAAACTATGATGATTGATTTTGGAAACCAGATGAAACCTCTATAAACATCCCACAATACTGGATTATAGAAATAACATAACATGCAAGTGTCTGAATCAAGGAGCTGGGGATGGAAGGAAAAGAAAAAACTTACAAGCCAAAAAGCAGTTATGCCTTTTTAGACACTATTAACGCTTCACTTTCTTGAATTAGCTGAAGGGAACCACAAAGGACTGATTCTGTTGCCTGCTGATTTTTTTTTTTTTCCTGTAGCCTCGGTGCTGTTACATTTCATCCCAGAAGACTGTGGGTTTAGAACAAAAGATCACTGAACGAAAATGGCTTTGATCTTAAGGTTTCTCTGTTCCAATTTCCTTAGATCCCTGGTGGAAGAGGAGGATCCTCATATGAAAGTGTCTCTTGGCAGCAGCGATATGGGCGTCTCTGCCCATCTGCAGTCTTCGAAGACAGGAACCACCAGATTTTTCACCAGCAATACTCACAGTTCTGTGGTATTACAGGTAATGAAATATTTTCATGCCTGTATTGAGCTGTACTTTGGCTGCTCTAAGCAACGTGTCCACTCAATAGATTTTATTAGTCTAGTAATTCCTATAAAGACTCAAAAACTCTCATGTTCTTGTGCTGTCAGTGCTTGGGACTTGGTTTCCTGTGAGATGGAGGCTCAGCTTTTAGCAGTAGCTTGGAAAAAAAACCTGGTCTTTTCCTGGGGTCATATCCCAGTCCACTCTCAAGTTCCTTGAGGTAACAAGGTTTAAACTCTGATGTAACAGCTGTATCAAAGAAGCTCACTTAAATATCGTTATTTAATTATATTAGGCATATCCCTAAAATGGTAGAGCCCTGCCAGGTTTGGTGTAATGCCCTGTGCTGAGTCTGACTATGGCACTACTGTGTGGTAAAACAATATAGAGACAATATTTACATTTTTGCTAGTATTAGAAAAATACCAGTTTGAAGGAAAATGTTTTATGCTTGAGTTTCTGTTCCGTGGTGAATGAAGGAGGAGAGTATTTAATCCATCCACCAGAATACACAACCAAGCAAATCTTTGGAAGAAATCTTGCTCTAGGATGCTGCTGTAGATGATTTTATTTTTTATTACGTTACAAGATGTTATAAGTAATTCAGAGATCAGATGTATAATGGGAGCTTATTTTGGGGTTTTTTAGCATGTTGCTGTGGTAACAAATTTGATAATCATAGAACCAGGTAACAACTTTCCTTTCAGGTCACAGACTGGTAGCCTGGTAGGCTGCAAACCCCTTAAATTGCTGTGGAACAGAATTATATCTAGAATGCATATGTGACCAGAAGGGGTAGGTCCAAAAATGATAGTTCCTACCTGAAACAACTGCTATTGTGAAAGCTTACAAAATAAACTCCTTCCTGAAAAGAACTTAATTATTTGAATAAAACTACTTTCTAAGGCCCAATGTACTTGGCATTCATCAGCTGTATCTGGAAAATAATGATTATTCTGCTTGTTTTCAATGAATACTAATCATTGAATATATTACAGATAATGGTTTTAAGATGACAAATTATTTTTTTGTTACTTTTTTGGACCTACACTACAC
This sequence comes from Taeniopygia guttata, assembly GCF_048771995.1. Taxonomy (NCBI): domain Eukaryota; kingdom Metazoa; phylum Chordata; class Aves; order Passeriformes; family Estrildidae; genus Taeniopygia; species Taeniopygia guttata. The sequence goes on along the minus strand of NC_133029.1, from coordinate 7,797,991 downwards.
ATATACATAAAAGTAAATAAATATTTACATAAGGGAAATAAGAAATTCCTACTCCTCCCAAATCCAAGGGATGCTTTGCATTGTGCTTTTCCTGCAGGGTTTTGACCAGCTGCGAGTGGAAGGTTTGCTCTGCGATGTGACCCTCGTTCCTGGAGATGGTGATGAGGTGTTCCCTGTCCACAGAGCAATGATGGCATCTGCAAGTGATTACTTCAAGGCCATGTTCACAGGTGTTGTTTTTATTAAAGCCATGTACTGCTGTCTCCAAATTGCTCTCATTCAGACACTCAGACACAAGTTCAGTGCTGTGTGTGAATCAGTCCAGGACTGAAAACAACACCGTGGACTAAACATCTCTCTCTACTGTTGCATATGGGGTTTTAAGATTAAATTTTAAAGTTATATTTTAATTATATATAAATTTATGAACTGATTTCAACCCCATCAAAATGATAATTTACATTTACTTGCATGTCTGTTTCAGGAGGAATGAAGGAACAAGATTTAATGTGCATTAAGCTTCATGGGGTGAACAAAATAGGCCTAAAGAAGATCATTGATTTCATCTATACTGCAAAACTTTCCCTTAACATGGACAACCTTCAGGACACTCTGGAAGCTGCCAGTTTTTTGCAGATTTTACCTGTTTTGGACTTCTGTAAAGTATTTCTTATCTCTGGGGTAAGACTATTTGTTTTCCACTTAAAATGTTTAAGGCCTTGGTACATAGTTTTTTTTTTTTCTTCTGTAATGACACTGACTTACATACTAATCAAAGTTATGTCTAAAACTTGCCATTCACAGAGAGAAAATGTGCTTTATAGTTTCCTTGAAAAACTTGTGGTTTTTCTGAGTATTACATACAGCATGAGTTTGATTCAACAGGCTGATCACCTGTCCCTTAACTTTATTTTGATTCAAATGGTTTACCACGTTGACATTCTTCCCTTACGTGTCTGAGTTGAGATGTTTCAGGGTCTCCCTGCATGACTGCACTCACTCTAGTCTGCTTGCTGCATTCATTAGGTGTGCTTCAGTTATAGTCACTTTATTCCTGTATTTACAGCCCTTCCATCTCAATGGGGTGCAGTTACCTGTTTTCTGACTCTAACACAGGATAAAAGCAATACCCAGACAGGATCCCCCAGCAGCTTTCCTGTCCTGGCAGCAGTGAGGAGCACCAGCTCTGTGGGGCTGTAGAACAGCCCTGATGCAAGAGCAGTTCTGCCTGGAGGGACTCTGCAGTTATTTCTAGCTGGAGAATTTCTAATGTTGATGTTAAATGCTTACATAGCTCACTAGAACTCTAACAGGTGTGTTCCACACAAATTAAAGAATTATTTGGAAATTAGCTTTTCGATTCTGTAATAAAAAATAAATAAGCAGGAATTTCTGTTGCTCTGCAGAGTATAGGCTTAGAAATGTGACCTCCCTAACTAAAAATATGTACCAGGATTTATGCAAACCAGAGGACTCTAAGCTGGTAATAACATCATTTTTTTCCTATGATGTGTTAGAGATATTCAGACTTGATAATGCCATTTTGCTTTTAATTTGGAGATATTTTCTAACTGACCAGTTGTCTGATAATGTTGTGATAATATTTCATTAAGTTTAATACTCTTCAATCCTACCCCACCTGTTTTATCTTGCTCAGTGTTTTTTTAACCTCCAAAATGATGCCTCTCCAGGTTTGACATTACTATAAATACCACCTTGGAAAAAGGTCTTGGTGGTGTTTTGAATGAGGTATTTGAAAAGGGCTCCTTCTGATGGGAGCTGTGCCCTGGGGACACTGTGGTGGCCTTTCCCCTTTCTGGGTAGGGCAGCTCCTTGTTTATTTTGCTTTGCTTAGGAAAGAACTTCTTTCATATTGAATCGTGTTATTGTTTAAAATGCTCATTCTCTGAAAGAGTGTTCACTTGTGATGTTGACTCACCCACTGTTTTTGTTCCAATAAGAAATACCTTGTTTGATACTGCATTTCATTTTCAAAGAATGAGGAAGACTTTATTAATTCTCTTAATTTTATTGGGGCTTTTTGGGGAATACTTTCATTCAAACCAATGTATAAGGGGACGTAATCTCATTCCTGTATAGCTGTAGGGGAAGTACAGAACAGAGATTGTTCTGTTATCCTAGTTATGTTCTTAGTATCCTTATATAAAGAATTTTTGAATTACCTTACTTCTAAATTTGTTGAAACAAGAGTTGGTGAGAAAAAGAGCTGTTTTTTGAAGAAGAATTTATGTAATTTAAATGAATATTCTGAGCAAGTAATGAGCTTATTCTTACTGAAGTGAGCTGGCTTGAGAGCTGAGGTAACCATTCCCAGACAAATGCTTAATTGTCTTTGAATTGTCTGGGGAGTCCGTTATTAAAGAGATTATAGAACTCAGTTTATGTAAGGCATAATGTAATTGTGTACTTCATAAAAGGGTATTGGAAATATTTACAAAGAGAAACCAAAGCTTAAGGTAACAGCTTAATTTGTGTAACAAAAATAACGAGACCTTCAAAGAACAGTATCTGTTGTAGCTGACTTGAAATTTTTTTTAATTTGCTCTGCATTTACACCCCTCCTGTCAAGTAGCCCATTGCTCTGATTATCTTTGCTCTGCAACCAGACAGACTCTCAGAGAAACAGTGGAATACTTCCTAAGCTGTTTTCAGTCTTACTTGTTATAATTATTGGTTTTCAATAATTATAGCTGTACAATAGACTTGGACTACTCTCATGTTCACATCTGAGCTGCAATGTAAATAAAATTCATAAAAATGCCGTGGAAATGTTTTCAGAGTAGTGAGTTCTAGACAAAACACTGATTTTGCAAAAGTAGCAGCAATGTACAAAATAGAGAAAGATGAGAAACTTACCCAAGTGAATTACAGCACTTAGGAAAATTACAGGGTAATGGGGAAAGGGTTATTGCACTGTAATTAAAGAAAACATTCCCAAACATTGAAAATTAATGTCTTGGATGTACCTACAAAAAATTTTTTGTTCCTTTTATAGTTTGGTGCTTTACACTTTTGTATCAACAAGGATATAGTCAAATATTGAGGGCTTAATACTTGGAAGTCGTGTCTTGTCAAAAAAACTTGGTTATCTGAGGATGGAACATGTTCATCTGTGGGAGTGTGGGATCTAATCCTGGGACCAGCTCTGGCAGGCACCAGAAATTTGACTTTATACTGTAGGGGTACAATGGATTCTGTTTTCTGAGCTGGTCAAATTTTTGTGCTGTTTTTTCTGGGCTTCTGTCAGTGGGAGCCCATAGGAAAATTGAGGGTTTCAGGGGTGTATTGACTCTTTTAAACTTTGACCCTTTCAAGCACTGCATTAAATACTTCAGTGTCTGACAGTCATTGAAACAAAACAAAGTTAGACACCTGATTGTTTTGTGCTACTGGGTTTGAGGGCTTGATTTTTTTGGGCATGCTGCTTTTCCTGAACTGCTCTCCAAGGCTCTCATACTTGCAATAATTTTGCTGTGTCCAGTTATGTAGTATTTTATAGTCAGTTAGGTTTTTATGAGAGCTTGGGAAGTGGTTGCTACCAAGATTTCAAAGAATTAAGTGAACTGCTCTCAAGAAAGTACTTTGGCTTTTGCTTTGGGTTTTTCAGGCTATTGTAACATGGTGCTGTGCTTGACCTTTCTTTTTTGAAAGGTTTTTTAGTATTTTCTGCTACTTCTGTTTTGTAATGAGCAATTACAATGAGTAATGTGAGTGAGCAGCTCTGCTCAGTAGTGTAAGTCCATGTAAAATAGGATTTATTTAACTGAAATTCTCAACTCCTTGTGGAGCTGCTTAGCTGTTTGAATGTTTATGTCTTTTAGCTCTTTCCTTGTGAGTATTTTTACTTGTTATTGGATGCACTGTACAGTGTATATATTTGCACCTGATATTTCCATTCCTCCTGTTTGCTTCAGTAGGATTTCCAGAGTAGCAGTTCCTTCTCTTCATTGAAGAGCTCCTGCTTGACTGACTTCCACACAGAACTATAGCATAAGTCAAACTTCCGAAAAAAACCAAAAACCCCAATGTTTGGGTAACTGAAGTATTTATTTAAACAACATTATTGTACTGAACTCTGTCCTGTTTTGAATATTCAAGCATAAGTAGCTATATAATTTCTTTCTGTTGAAGGCTTAATTTTTGGCTCAGGATTTAAGAACCTCTAGAATATCTACTTTTATGACTTTTAAGTCTTTGCAGTATAATTTAGCCTGGTACATTGATTATTATCTTAGAGCACAGTAAAGAGGGTAACAGTAATTTGGCAAGAAAAGTAGCATTTAAGACAATATTTAATATGGCACCCTGATTTGAGGTGAGTGGGGGAATTTGTTAGTGAGTGAAACATAGTGCACAATTTCATAAGCATAATGGGAAGTATTTGCAATCATATATTAAAAAAAAAAAACCTACAACACTGAGTGCAGTCCAGTCCCAGTGGATTAATAAAGGCAGTACAAAGTAAATTTTCTGAGAATCAGGGGCTGACTGGAAGCTGCTGATCATCAGTCATTAACAGTGTAATGTGTCAATAAATTTTTCAAATGTAAGAAGTCCAGGAATGTGCTCAGTTGCATGGATTTACAGTGTAACATAATTAATACAGAACTCAGTGCACTCTGGGCACTTGATAAGTGGCAGCCACTCAGCAATGCCCCTTCATTGCATCCTGAACATGTGCCAGTGGTACAGAACCTGTACAGGTTTTGCTTTGATCTTTTAAGTTCAAGCGTGCCTTTCCTGTATGCAATAATTTCTGCCTGCCTACTTTGATGTGGAGGAAGTGCTGCATCTCTCTAGTTTGGTGCCAGACAATGTATTCCAAAGTGATTTTTAAATACAGTAACTATATAGCAAGAGTTAAGATTTGTGGTATACTGCAAGTCAGCTGTTTGTGAAGGGGTGATTTTTCCATTGCTTTATTTTGTAATACAAGTTGGAAGAAATTTTGGAAGAAATTCCACTAGACAGGTTGCTCAGAACCCCATCCAGCCTGGCCTTGAATACTTCAGCAATTCAGCAGCCACAGCTTCTCTGGGCAATCTGTTTGATGTTGATCCTCAAAACCGGTCATGAGAATATTTTATAGGCTGATGCTAGTTGGTGTGATTATATTTTGATATAAACAATGTGGTCTGTCTTGTAATACAAAAATTATTTCCATGTATATAAAGCACAAATATTTTCATAATAGAACTCCTGACAGTCTGCTGCATATTCATTTTATAGATAGGACCTGATTACAGGATTAGTAGGCATTTCAAGATGTGTGAATGAAGACTTTGGATGATAACTCTAGGGCAGGTTAGATCAGTTTCTAGTGAATTAAGAAAATCTCCTATTCCTGTACTCACTAGACATTTGAATTGTCTGGTATTAAAGGACAATGATCAGATTGATTTTTACAGTATTAAAATCTTCTAATCTCTGTCATGACCAGAAGTCATTTGAAGGTGTTTAAATTTTTAGGCTCCAGTCAGGTCCAGTACTCAATCTTTATAATCCCTTTAAAAATAACTGTGAGATTTTTAAGCTTAATTCTTCTGGCATTAGGAATGTCATGAGAATCACAAAGTTGAGGAAGTGGTTGACACTGAGTAGGACTGACATGCACAGAGACTAGAATATGTGTAAATGAAGCTTGAACTGGAATAAAGTTTGAATGCGAAAAAGCTGCAATTCTCAGCAAGAAGCATTTGATTGACTTGCTGGGCACATGTAGCAGAGAGCTCCTGAAAGGAACTGACTGGTTCACTGGAACCCACTAGAAGTTGTGCCCCATGCCTGGCATGTTTCTTCCTCCCTGTGCCTTGGATCCCAAGTGACCTTAGAAATTCAGGAGCCAAAGATATAAAAAGATAGATGCAGCTACAGTGTAAAACAGGTGATTACCAAGATACAGTCACTCCAGTACTGAGTTAACTTATGGTGTAATCCATACTGCTAAAGCATTTAATGAGCTGGGTATTTTAGGGGAAATCCTTCTAGGCTAATTATTTTTTTTAAATTATGTATAAACTAAGATCACTAACTTTGTCTTATTTTTGACATGTATTTAATTTTGAAGAGAGCCTGTAAGAACACTGCCTTGATTTATTAAAGATACATTTTTCTGTTTTGAAGGAATGTGTTAATGAGATTTAACACTGTAAATATTAGTTATCCAAAATATGTGGCATGTAGGGGTTAGCTGTTATTCTCTTTGATTTTATTATGCCAATACAATTTTAATAGTGCCAGAAATGCCTAATGGTGAGACTTTTGTTTTGCTCTCTCTAACCGTGGGCTGATCACCTGTCCCTTAACTTTATTTTCTACATGTCTTTCTTACAAAGATGTTTTCAGAGCTTTTCAAAGATGGAGTGCTATATAACTGCTATGCTTCATCATTGTATAAGCTATTTGGTATAATATATGCCATCTGCTTGTTACTTGTCTCATTTCTTTCTTCAAAAGAAGAAATAAATTGGGTCTCTCCTTGCAGTCATGAAAATATATACTGCATTGAATATTTGCTCATGTGTCAATCACCTTGAGCACTGCAAAATGCTGAAATATTGCTGATTCTACAATATTCATTAAATTGTACATTATAATTTAGACATCAAATTAAGAAAGTGTTTTGATTCCTTTTTCTGTTTACTTAATAGGTTTCGTTGGAAAACTGTGTTGAGGTTGGGCGAATTGCCAACACATACAATCTCACAGAAGTGGATAAATATGTTAATAATTTCATCCTGAAGAACTTCCCCGCATTATTAAGTACTGGTGAATTTGTGAAACTCCCCTTTGAACGTCTTGCCTTCGTGCTTTCAAGTAATAGCCTTAAGCACTGCACTGAGCTCGAACTCTTCAAGGCGGCGTGTCGCTGGCTGCGCTACGAGGAGCCTCGCATGGAGTACGCTGCAAAGCTCATGAAGAACATCAGGTTTCCCCTGATGACGCCCCAGGATCTTATCAACTACGTTCAGACAGTGGACTTCATGAGAACTGACAACACCTGTGTCAACTTGCTTCTGGAGGCCAGCAATTACCAAATGATGCCGTACATGCAGCCGGTGATGCAGTCGGAGCGGACGGCGATCCGCTCGGACAGCACGCACCTGGTGACCCTGGGGGGGGTGCTGAGGCAGCAGCTGGTGGTCAGCAAGGAGCTGCGGATGTACGACGAGAAGGCGCACGAGTGGAAGTCCCTGGCGCCCATGGACGCGCCCAGGTACCAGCACGGCATCGCCGTCATCGGGAACTTCCTGTACGTGGTGGGCGGCCAGAGCAATTACGACACCAAGGGAAAGACCGCGGTCGACACTGTCTTCAGGTTTGACCCCCGCTACAACAAGTGGATGCAAGTGGCATCTCTAAACGAGAAACGGACCTTCTTCCACCTAAGTGCCCTCAAAGGACATTTGTATGCAGTCGGAGGTCGGAATGCAGCGGGTGAGCTAGGTGAGTCCTCCTGCAGCCAGCCCCCTGCCTTCTGCTGGGCTTGGAAATACCCTGCTGCCCAGGGAGTGGGTGGAGAGAAACAAGCTGAAGTCATTGGAGTGCTGCTGCTTTCTGGAAATACTGCAAATGCAGAGAGAAATTTGTTTGGATACTATTAGAAGCTAATTTTAGAAGGGATCCCGCAAAAAAATTCTGAATACATATCTTGTTTATTGATGGATATTATCCAATGTCTTGGCCTTTACCAGGAAACGTGAAGGAAGCATGTATGTCTGCCTGTGAAAATGTGGGGGAATATAAATGCAGTTTTAAAAAGAAAAAAATAATCTTTATTTCAGCTGAGAAACAAAATCCATTCTTAAGGCAGCTCTAGCTGAAACTTGCTCTTGAATGAACAGTACATTTTAAAAGACCAAAATTTTCTGGGATAGTATCTGAAATTCCAAGGGGTTTTTTGATGTATTTTTTTAGTTTTGTTTTAGTCTTATGACTGTGATTTGTTTCACTTACAGATTAGTGAGATTCAGATATTCTGATGTTCTGGACTTTTTAATTATTAAAAATGTTGTATTTCACCTATGATCTTATTTGTACAAATGACTGAATGACCTGGTGCCTCCTCTTTTTCCCCCTCGCAAATGATACTTAATTTAGCTTGACTCAAAAAAAACCCAACCCAAACAAACAAAACAAAACCAAAAAAGCCCACCAAAAAGCAAACAAAAACAGAAGAAACCCCCCCCCCCCCGTATCTGTTTCCAGGAAACAAGATAGAACAAATAATAAATACACGATAAGTTTAAATGTAAGAAAAATATGCAGATGATGACCCCTATTAATCCACTGCATTGTGCAAAGCAAGAGTGGTTAACATTTAGTCAAGTCTGGAATAGGAGACTCAACTGTAAATTCGACTGTGTTTTAAAATTGAAATGTCACAGAGATTATGCTTGGAAGTTTAGCATAATATTATATCTAAACCAAATGTAAATCTCATTATTTTGTTTGCTGCTTTCAGCCCAACACTCAACTGTCCCTTGTCTCTTTGTGGCTTCTGCCTCCTGCTACTAAGATTTACTTTTCAGAAATGCAGAGATATCTATAAGTGCAGTGAGAAACATATTTTATTGAAACAATACAAAACTTGATTTCTGCTGCAGGATCTGTGGCTTCTTAAAATTACTGCATCTTGGTTATTCACATACGCAGGTTTAATTCATTGTCATGTTGCAAATTTTCATAGGAAACATAGCACACTGCTTCCACCAGAAAAAAGTGGCCTGGCTTTGCTAGAAATTTTAATTCCATTCCAGTGTTTAATGAAAGGGGGAATTTAAAAATGTTTCCTGTTCCAAAAGGATGGGAAACTGCTTAGCAATAATTTCTTTTCCCTAGATAGCCATTTTCTGATGCAGATCCTGGGGTTTTCAGATTTTTTTACTACGTATCACTATATACCTGCAAATACATCCTAAACAGTCTCAATACCCTCTGGAAGACTAAATGTACCAAGTAACATGTATTGATCTTTGAGTACCCGAAAACCTGATATATAGTTTCAGTGAGCTGTTTTCTAACAGTATGAATTAATAGCAGATAATCAGATTGCTGATCTTGTGCACTGTATGATCTGAACAGAGTAGGGTTATAAAAATGTCTGAAAAAGTTGCAAGTCCGACAAAATCAATATGAAATAAAATTGTCACTAAGCCAGGGCAACCTGTATGTGAAGGAGGCTTTGAGTGCAGCATTACCTTAAATTACATCAAGCCGTATCATTCTGCTGACCTCAACTCTTCTGCTTTCTTTAATTGAAATACAAAATTTATGACCTATCTAAAATTCTTTTGTAAAGGTATCATTAAAATGCTGTAGCAATTTTCACACAGATGTGAAAAATGCCACTGGATCATTCTGTGGGAAGAGAGCACTCTAAATGCTAAATATTGTAGCTGTCTGATGCTTTGATTTGGGGCTTCAGGTTCTTTCCTTGTTAATTGTGAGGTGAGTCACTTTCCATTTTCATATTTCTTTCATAAACCTTGACAACTGGAAGATGCAATCCAGTTTAAACTTCCCATTCTGTTCAGAAGAGAAAATCTCTCAGGATTTTCAAAGAAGAGAAGGTCAAATGTGTGTTGGACAGATATTAAAGAAGTTGCCCTTAGGTTCAAACTAATTTCATTCTGTTGTTAGAGAGGAAAAATTCCCAAAACCTGAACTGAGCTTTCTGGAAAATGGCTCTTATGGAAATGGATCAAAGAATTAACGTTACTAAAACAATTTTTTCCCCCTGACATTCATGGGAATAAAAATTATACTTTTTGAGGCTTTCTATCAAACCTTCTCAAAACAGTTTTCAGATGTTTCTTCTTCTGAGAACTTTGTAAATGCCACTTTCTACATTTGTAATGCTTGCTTTAATGTAATAATGAGATGCTGTTTTACCAGTGCGTGCCACTGAGAAAAGTTTGCTTCACTGGACAGGATGAGTGAATTTCCATGTATGTGGTACATGTGTTGGAATGTGGTAAATGTATCCTTTAAATGTCCTGAATTATGATATTATAATTTAGAATTTTCAACCCTGTGATGCCTTAAGGCTGTGCAGAATTAAGCACCACTCCTGGAAGGACTGTAGGTAATTCTGGTTAGTTCCCTGTAGATGTCAAGGCAGGCACCTGCCAGGGGTATTCCCAGAAGGCAGGAGAGCAGCCCTTGGGCACGGGAGGAGCCCAGCCTGGGGAGGGCAGTGTGCAAAAAGCAAGACTTTTTGGGACAAGAGACAAGGGAGAAGCAGATGTGGCTCACATTTCCAGCTGAAAATTGAGACTGGTTTCTCTTCTGACAAGTAGATTTTTGTAACTCGTTGTAAGAGTTCAGTTGTGGTGCTTGATGATGGCAGAAGCTGTATAAATACAAGAAAACTTGTTCATTTAGGTATTTTCCAGATACTTCAGGCTCTGCTGTTGATAGGCTTGAGTAGAGTTGGGGTTTTTATATATATGGGCTATTTCCTAAGCACTTTAGGGGATGTTGGGTTGTGTCTAAACCACAGATTCATTCATCATGCTGCAATAAAGCATAAAGTGAAAACTGCCAGGCCAGTTACCTGTTCTTTTGACCCTCTGCCCATCAAGTTGGAAGATACTTATTTTCCAGATGCCCTCTCTGATGTGGAACCGTCCTTGTTTATGTAAAAACTTCCCCTGTGAGTGTGTGTGTACACGTATATATGTATATAAATATAATATATTTAAAATGTTGATGGATATGCACCAGTATCTAGTTGGGCTGTTTACTGTCAGAGTAGTATTGTGAATATCAGACCAGAGTGTGAACTAGAGGACCTTTTGTGCAGAGGCTTATTTTGGAGTGGCTCCTTGCTATGCTGGGACAAAATTAGTCAGGACTATTTAACCAAGTCAGCTTAGAGTTGTACATGAATAAGCTGTAACATAGAAATAGTATAACAAAACTAAGAGCCTGGGTTTTGAGGCAGAGTTGCTAAGTGCTGCTGTAACAGACCTCAAGAAACTTTAGAAGCTACTGACGGAGAAGTGTTAAATATCTGTGTACTCCTTAAATAGCATCACAGATGGAACTATAAAATAAGTGCAGGCTGAACATCCCTTAGGACTGCCAAAAATTTGTGTCCTTTTGAGATTGCTTAATTCTATTAAAATGAGGCCTGTCTTCCCTGGATTATGGTAATGAACATGTCAGAAGTTTTACTGTTAAACATAAATAAAGCCTAGTCTGAATCATTCACGGTGTCAGAAAAATGAATCCATCACTCTCAGGTAGCATTAAAGTAGCAGTTTTAGAGTGTTTTGTGAACTCTGCTCTGTCTGGAGATGTCTCTCTCAAATTATGGGCACCTTTAATAGCTGGAATTTTGAATACTTTTTTCTTTACAGTGCAGAAGAATATCTTGCTAAAAGAGAGCAGTTGAATAACCTTACAAGGTAACAGGGAAACAAGTATACAGATCAATCTAACAGAAAAGTAGGGTTTTTCAGCTGGAAAGTGATTAGCTTTATTTTAGAGCACAGCTAGTCATGAGATGTGAGATGTGATGTGAGATTTGGGTTGGAATAATTTGTCTGAAATAATGTTAGGCAATACTCGGACTGTACTAGGAATGTTCAAGACAACTTTGAAGTAACATCATAAAGTGACAGGTCTGAGCCTGTCACTTTAAAGGACTGAGCACCATCCTTTCTCAGATGAATAATGCCCTTACAACATGGTGATAGTGATGGTGGTAACGGCTACCAATTCTGCATGTTTTGTCTTCTCTTGCTAAAGGGATATTTTGGCTATGGCTTCTCTCTTAAATGCAGTTTGTAGTGCAGAGTGAGATAAAACTGGCCAGCGTTGAATGTCACATTCATCTGTGTGCTGCTGGCTCTGCTCTTCCTTTGCACATCCTCTGCTCTTCCTTTGCACATCCTCTGCTCTTCCTTTGCACATGCTCTGCTCTCCCTGTCCTTGGAGCGTGTTAGAAACACAAGTTCCTCACCTTGGTGCAGAGTGGGAGCACTTTGGGAAGGGGATGCAGTTTTTGTGGAAGCAGCAGAGCGATATTTCAGCACAGAGGAGCACAAACATGGGTTGGAAGGGGCTGCCCTAGGGGTGGAACTGGGACAGCTGTAATTACTTGCACATCAAATCTGTTTCCTTCTGGTTTTGAAATTTCTGCACATCTTTGCTTCTGATTGCTAAGTAGAGCAGAGTGGAAGGGAACTTTCCTTTTAAAAAGAGAATATTGGAAGGGATGAATATGTTTAAAAGAGCGAGCATGGGTTTATTTGGGGATTGGGCAGAAACTGCATGTGATGTCAAGGTGGCACTGCACAGAAACACAACTCACAGATTTAATTTTGGGTGTCATTTGTGGAATCAGTTCTTTGTGCCTATACCTTTCTTTGGGCAAGAGAGTTTCTCCAGCATTCATTGGATTTGTGGCTAAGTCTGTGATGGGATACGGAAAGCCTGCAGCATGGAATATAATACAATGTTTTAAAAAATGAGATTTCTGTCTTTATTAAGAAAACCCAAACAACCAAGGCAGATCTCTTAGAGTAAACTTGGGAACTTGCCCATATATTGGGCAGATTTTTAAAATCAACAATTTGGTACATCACCAGTACTGCAGACACACCTGACTTCAGTTACTTGTATTGGTTTGTTATTTTTTGTCTGTCTTGCACATCCCTGGTAGAAGTGGGAGTCCTTGTGTGAGCCACTCACACAGAACCAGATGCATTCCAAGATTTCATTACTATTTTGAAACAGTTTCAAGAATATGAAATTAATAATTTTATGCATGCAAATCAACATATATAATTTGTTTAGAAAAAAAGCAGAAATTTAGTGTGTTTTGCCTTGTATCATGAACTTAATGTTTTGGACTGGCACTTTTCTGCATTTCACAAATTTAAAGTTCTGCTCTTGGGTGAGGAAAAGCTGAAGCAAATCCAGTGTGCTGTAACAATTTAACAATTCTTATGTGCAAAATAGATTTTTTATTTTTCACTTCTAGCCTTAGATGATGCTGAACTGGCTGTCAAACAGTATTTCTGACATTGGAACTGGAAGCTTCTATTTTCAGTGCATGTTTTTCAGTACTTGAGACACTAATTGCATGGAATTATATATTATCCTATTTTGCAAGAATAAGGAGGTTATGCAGCAACTAAAAGAGAATTTAGAAGGTTACTCTGGTGTGCTCAATACTAATTTTTTCATGACTAGGGATTTTTTTTTGGTAGTCTGAGACCGTAGCTATACTCTTCTAAAATGAGTCAGAGGGTCTTTTAAAAACAGCTTTGGAGTTAGGATGAGATGCCTTATATTCAATATGTGTTACTGACTGATGTTCTTTACTGGCCTACCCTATAATTCTGTAATTAGGCTTAAACCAAAACTAACTACATTCTGCCTTTATAATGACAAGTTTATCAGATTCTAAGGGTATTTTCTCTCTTGGTTTATGTGTAATCCTGCACTGTTAAGTCACCATCACTGATTCCATAGAGCTGACTCAGATTTTCTGTCCTTGATTCAATAAAAATCTTGTTCTAGAGCAAGTAAAATGCCGCTTCTAAAGACAGATTCAATTTTTCTGTGTATAGTTCATAAACATCCAACAAAGACTAAGCAATCTTGAATTACTTAAAATGAGATTTAATTTGTCTTTAAGATAACTTAATTATTGACAATTTCTCTGTGCATCATAATGTCACTATATTATGGGTTTTTTGAGTCTCTTGTGCCTCTCTGCTCGTACTGTAGCATTCAAGCTGCCAAACCTAGAGCTTGCTCCATTACTGAATCTGCCTTCTGTTTGTATTCCCTGTGATTGTTGCAGCCCTTTTCCTACAGCCTGCATCTCTCCCATCTTACATTCCTCAGGAATCCATTCTGCACTGACTCCTGGGGGCTGGGTACTGACCTCTGTGATTTCTGATCTGATAAAACCCTTGATCATTTTAACATTTTAACATTCCAACTCACAGAGAAAACTGCACAAATGCAGTTGTACATCAACACAGGCACTGTTTATCTCCTTGCCAGATTCAGGGATGTTTAATCTTTGTCTTTTTTTTTTAAGCTTGGCTATTGTAAATGTATGTAGTGACATGCATATTCTGTGCTGTATGTTGCTGTGCAAATCATTAATAAAACACTGCAATACAATAGAAAATCAGTTAGGGACAGAGTGTTCTCTGAGCAAGTTTGCTGATGGTACAATCCTATGCAACCTATTCTTGGTGGCCCTGCTTTAGCAGAGGAGCTGGATGAGATGGACTAGGTGGTTTCCAGAGGTCCTTTCCAACCCCTTCTGTTCTGTGATTCTGTGATAGTGCTCAATAATTCCCTTGAGACTCCCTCAGCTGAACAGTGTTACTTGTTGGCACTTCCTCTGTGAATGTCTCTGCCTCTGCACTCAACTCAGCCCCAAACTGCTTTTAACACCTCTGTGCTCTCGTTTGTCTCCCACAGCCACTGTGGAATGTTACAACCCCAGAATGAACGAGTGGAGCTACGTGGCAAAAATGAACGAGCCCCACTATGGCCACGCTGGAACCGTCTATGGGGGGTTAATGTATATTTCAGGTAAATGGTGCCTGTGAGATCATCTCTGTGAAACAATTCCGTGTCTGACTTTTTCTGTTTCAGCAGCAGACAGTACAAATTAGTCTGTGGCTGCAGTAGGATTGCCATGCTATCAGTAGTGATGCAGTTTCACATGAAGCCAGTCAAACAGCACATACACTGCAGGCTCTGACAAAATTATTGTAGATAATATTATGCTTAGTAATTGAACAGCTCTAAATACAAAGCAGGTACTCACTTTACCAATCAGAATAAAGTTTTCTGTAGCACATATAAAAATTTATAGAGTAATATAATTAAACATAATATTGTTATAATATATAATTATAATTGTGTATAAGAGTATTAAATAATTATAACATGCATTATGATATAATATAGCAATTAAGCACACCCTCCCTATAAACTTTGGAATGCATTGGAAATTTTATTACTTTAAACCACATTTGCCTTCATTGAGGTAATGGAAAGGGCCAAGTTCTCACGTTAATAATAGTATATAAGTGATATCTGCACTTTCACTGTTTTTTTATTTGGAATATGCTCATCCTGTGTGTCACTGAGGTTGCAATTTCATTACGTTTTCCAAATGGGTTGTCTGAAAATCTTGTATTAGCTTAATTTTAAAAGAAGATTCAATCTGTCAGTGATCATTGCAAGGATCACAGGCCTATATTCTCCCACTGAAATTTTAAAGGATGTCCTCTTAAGAGCTAAGCTGAAATTCAGGGCAGGAGGTGAGACAAGGTTGCTCAGCTGACAAGAACTGGTGGGGAGATGTGCTGGAGCAGCTTCATTTAGGGGCTCTTGTGTCAGTAGGCTGGGACAAATTTGCTTTAGAATTTACTGTCAGGTACAGGTGCTTATTTTTCTGTGAGCAAGTCCATTGAGCTCCTAATTGCTGTGCTGCTGGCAGTTGTGTTTTGCCCATTTTGCTTGTTTTACTGCAGGTGGCACATGCATATGCTATCTGCTGTGGTTTTTTTCATGTAGATCTCACAGATTTTTCTTTTCCTTTTGTCCTGAAGCCTCTCCAAATGCTTTTGCAGAGAGCTATGGAGAAGGTAAATGTAGAGGGAACCATAGGTAACTATGAACTGAAAAATATTTGAAATGTGTGTCCTCTCTCTATTCACTTGAAGTTGATGAAAAAAGATTTTTGATATAAATTCTACTATGTAATACTTAAAACACAGTGGCATAGTATCAAAATTTGAAAGGGAAATGGATTCTTGATGGTGAGAAACATAACTAGCAAACTGAATGAATACAACAAGCAAAGAAATAACTTTACAAAATAGAATTATAAGTAACAGTTTTTGTTCTTTTAATCTGCCAGAATCAATTAAGTAATGAGGTGCAGTGTGAGACATGGCTTCTGTCCATATTCCCATTTAAAGGAACAAATGTCATTTGAAATGGAGTATTTGTGTGATAGTAATCTAAGCTAGAGTGAAGAAGTTTTAAGGAAGATGGAATTCTTTCAGTAAAATGTATTTTTTGTTATTTAATGCTTATTAGGGTGGGCACTACTCTAACATATATCTTGTTTCTTTAGGGGGAATCACTCATGATACTTTCCAAAAGGAACTCATGTGCTTTGACCCTGACACAGACAAGTGGACTCAGAAAGCTCCGATGACGACAGTCAGAGGTCTGCACTGCATGTGTACTGTAGGAGACAAGCTGTATGTTATTGGTGGAAATCACTTTAGAGGAACAAGTGATTATGATGATGTTCTAAGCTGTGAATATTACTCACCAACTCTAGACCAGTGGACTCCAATTGCTGCCATGTTACGTGGGCAAAGTGATGTTGGGGTTGCTGTCTTTGAAAATAAAATCTATGTTGTTGGAGGATATTCTTGGAATAACCGGTGTATGGTGGAAATAGTTCAGAAGTACGATCCAGAAAAAGATGAGTGGCATAAAGTGTTTGACCTTCCAGAATCCCTTGGTGGCATTCGAGCCTGCACTCTCACTGTTTTCCCTCCGGAGGACAATTCAGGGTCACCGTCTCGAGAGTCTCCTCTTTCAGCACCTTAGAGCCATCCCTTGGCTCACCATGCTGTAGTAACACCTCTGCACTGCATCATGGGGTCTGTCATTTTTCTTCAGTAGTTTCTGTTAGGCTTAGCCTACAGCATTTCATACAATTACTGGAAAAAAAAAAAAAAAGACTTTGGCATTATTTGTGCTGTTTGTTTGGCCTAGAATGTCTCTCAAGTGGTTAACAAAAGATGTACTCACCCAAGCCAAATGTTTAACAAATTAGAGGGTATTGTCTATAAAATGTATGAACTAGGTACGTTGTTAATGTTGTATGTTGGGTGTGAGGTACCTTATAGCTTACATTTGGGAGCCCAGTGAGTCAAATTTGTATTGAACATGTCACTGAATTCCATGTTGAAATCCTTCTTCCTTTCATTTTTGACTGCAGATCACAGGGGTAGGTAGACCACATCAATGTGAACTCTCTGAAGGTTGCCAAGGGGCCTGAGCTACCTCCCTCTTTACACAGAGTATTTTTGACATATCTGTTTACCCACCTGACTTTGTGGGTGCTTTCAGAGCATATGAAGTTTCTTAGGCAGAAGGAAGAAATAAAATAATTTTAAAATATTACCACTGTACAGGAGCGGACCTTGTAGAGGCCGGGAGTTTTTTATAACATATATCGAGTGTTTTTCCTGAGTCAGTTAAATGATGCTTCAAACAAAATATCCTAAACATATTTGTGGTTTTTAATTTGGATTTTTTTTCAGGAATTGGCTTCCGCTTGCATGGGAGCACACACTATTAACAAATGGGAATTCAGTGCAGCTGTGTATTCTGTGCTATGGCTGTACTGAGTATGGGTAGTTAAGGGCTAGAAACAGTAACTTAAGCCACTGAATTTGACCAAATGGTTCCATCCGATCAAACTGAATCTACCTTTTCTCCTTTGCTGTTGAGATAACTTGCATAATGTGTCCTCTGTATAGTCTCAGTTAATAAGGTTATTTAGCACAAAGTGCAGCTTCAGTGAGAGAGCTGCTTTTGCTCAGTGAACCTGGGCTACCACATTTTACCTTCTTTTGTTCAATAAAACTTTTAACTGCAGTTACCCAGTCTAAGCTACCTCATTAATGTATTTGGTTTTCCTCCTCTGCCTCACTGTCTCCAGGATACGCGTTCCGTATATCCACGCGGGTAGATGAATCTGCCAGGAAACCAATGCAGGAGTGATCAGGAATGGGTATTTTTGACCTACTTTTAAAGAAACTATTTTGGTCTGATGTGTTCATTTTATTGTTAGGGACTGATGAAAAGCCAGTCTTAATGTTTTTTTTCCTTGGAGAACTGCTTATGTGTGCAGCCCTGCAAATTCACAGGAATCTCTACCTGCTCCAAAATACAATGCCCTGCTGACAAACTGCAGCTCTGATTATGCCATTGTGATTGTTCTGAACTTCCCATCATGTTACGAGTCATTTTGCTAATGAACAGCCACAGGGGCATCCTCTGGGGAAAACTGTTTAAACCAGCTTATTGTGTTACCTATTAATAATAACCAAGTAAAGCTTAATAGACTTTTGTTATTTTGCTATTTGTGTTTTGTCCCTGCTTCATGCATCAAGCAGCAGGATTACTGTGGTGGCAGTTTTGGAAGTACTGATATTTATTCTTTGTGCAGTTTACTAGTAATGGTCACTACCAAAATCTACATGTAAGTATTAGGTTTCATAATTGTTTTGGTTAAAATCAAAGTCAATTCTTCCTCTAAACAATTGAAGTCTCAATTCTGTGTGGCTGTGCAAGGTTGTTGCAGGTGGAATAGTGGCACCAGTGGATGCTCCTGGAAACTGGGCACTGAAGATAAACTGATTCATCACCCTAAGAATACTCTTCTTATGCTGTGCAAAGTACTGGATAGAAAAATGTTGCTCTGTTGTTTAAACATTTTTGAATCATTTAAGTGTCACATGCTACTAAATTTTTTCCAGCTCAAAACCCAGATTTTAGACCCTGCTTGAGTTTTAATCCCCTGAAATCCATATTCAGTGTCTCTTTTATTAATTAAACTGAAAATTACTTGAAGGAGTTGCAATTCCTTTAGGATAATGTAAATATATCCTGCTCTTTGTATGCTGGGGATGAGGGACACAGTGTTTAAAAGTGGGTATCTCGCTGGTATTCTCTGTTTGGAAGAAGCTTAATATGGGTTCTGATCATTCTGAGGTGGTTTAAAGCCAGGATGTCAGTTTTGTGTCTGAGCCTTGAATATCCAGGAGCTGGTATATGGCCACAATGTTGAGGGATTTTTTTGGTGTTTTGGTTTTTTTTTTTTAATTTTATTTTTTGTTTATTTTATTTTAACTCATTATTTGTTATATGTAAAGTGGGAGAATTATTTTTGAACATTTTGTCATCAGTGGATTAAATGTAGTGCTTCAATCAAATTAATATTTGGGGTTTTTTGTTTTTGTTTTGTTTTTTTTTTTTTAAATCTCTCTCTGGATTAAAGTGTTTATAATTACATTAGTTAAAATTTACTCACTAGGATTGAAAAGCAAGCATCAAAGACTTGTCCATAACTGCAAACTGGTTTCTTCTGTAATACAGTATAAAATGACTTGATGCTCATTGCATCCATCTTACCCATGGCATAAGAGCCTCTTTCCATCTCTGAACCCACAGCTGTAGGTATGGATACAGCAAATACCCATCTCCATTTCCAGTCAGGCTGCCTCTTCAGAAATCTTAGATTCTCTCATGTTGCAGTGTAGTACCTGAATCAGAAGAGCATCTGGATAAAAAGCAATTATAGCTATTTGACTTGAATGAAATTAAGGCTCCATGGTGTGCCAGCTGGAGAGCCACAGGAGCTGTCTGCCCTCTCGCAGTGATGCAGACACACGCTGCAAAATTCATTCAGACTCTGCTTTTTGGCGCCCAATTAGCAGCAAATGCCAGAAGTGCTCATTTCCATATACAGTTTGGCCAAAGGCCCATCTGATATCCCTGCAAAACCCAGCACTCTGACTCCAGATACCCAAGATTACATTTATTTTGTTCTGTGTTTTCAGATAGGACAAGAACAATGGGGAAGAAGACCTGGCAAAATCCAGGTTATGTAAAGTTTATTTGCCCTGTTAACATCAGAGGGTTCATCATCTGCAGATATCCATTTTTCTGTGATTCCCCTCCTCTTAGAAAGTTGTAAAGTCCAAGAACCTGGTCCAGGGAAAACAATTCCTGCAATAATCCAGCCAGTCTTGTGGCTTCTTGGGATAATGGAGTTGTGCTGAAGGATTGAGCACTGGTGCAGCAGAACGTGGCTGACAGCCTGGCTGTGGCTGTACAGGCCCCTTGGATGGAAGAATCACTTTACCTGTTCCCAGGACAAAAGTGAGTTGTTTTCTTATAAACAATGCTATTTTAAAATTGCCCATTCTGTTTCTGAGGGGTAGGATCTCTAAGGAGTAGCATTTTAGTATCAGAAGCTCAAACCAGTGATCTGGTCCTTTAGTGGAATAATGGCAATCATGGATTAGAGCAGTTTGCATGCAGATAAATAAAGTTCTACCTAAAGGCTTACAGTTTTAATCTCATGGGCTGGTTGGACATCAAAAAATAATTTGATACCACAGCAACAAGTGCAGTACAAATATCTGGAGAAGTTTCTAACCAAAGAGTTGAGGATGATCTGATCAGAAAAGATCATAGCACTTTTCTTTGCAAAGTTCATTCTGCCTACCAGAATTATTGTTCCTTCTTAATTTGCCCTCCAGCTGGTGATTACCTCACCTTTACACTGCTGTCTGACTCTGCTGGTCACTGTTTTTTCAATCCTTGGTTACGTCCTCTGCTCCTGATCAGAACAGATAAAGCTCAGGCTTTTTTAGTGGCACTTACATCAAGAGAGACAATAGCCCACTGTTGATAAATGTATTTGTAATTCAGCTTGTGCATTCTTGGAAATATAAAAGCAGTTTTAAACTAGTGAAAGGTATGTGCATGTTGCAGGAGTAATGTGTGTCCTGTTTCCTCCTGGCTTGCACCTTACCTGGTGTGTGGAGGGCTGTGTGTAGTGGTGACCCAGAGGTCTGGAGGGAGAGTCAAGCTCTCATGTGGCACTTTATGCTTTCCACGCTCTGTGAAAGTTTTCTTTATTGCACACCATATGTAGCTTATTGGGTATTTTTTATTTTGTATTTTAAATGTGAATAATGATTCTTTGTGTGCAAATGTAGTCAGAAAAAAAAAGTCTTAAAGGGCAGAGTTCTACTTTGCTTAATTGCTAAAGTTTTTAGTCCCATGAGTATTGCAGGACCTGTTCAGCTGTGAAAAGATGATTCAGTTTGAGAGCAAGCTAGGAAATCTGGATGGCTTTCCTGCCTGTCACCATGTCACACGTTCTTGTTGCCAGTCTTTCACAGGTCATTCAGTGAAGTTCTTTTCTTGGTCAGTAGGCTCCAGGTTTTCATGTCCAGCTCTGTTGGACCCGCTGATTACCCACTCTGGGGAAAACTTGTGTTTTCACAACCTGAAAAGACATGGCTTGTTTTTTTCAGGAATTCCACCATCAGTGACACACAGGAGTCCTCCAGAGTTCTTTAATGACCTGGTTAATTTGTACAGAGATGTAGCCCAGGGAACCTGGGAGTGGTGCTGCAGCAGGAGCCATAAGTGGCTGACATTCCTGAGGGGATGGTCTCCTACTAGATGTATTACTTTGGCTCGAGTGCTGTTTTTTCCCCTTTGGGAGTATTTATTGCTGCTGTTTGAGTTTTTAACCTTTTTTTTTTTTTTTTTTTTTTTTTTTTTTTTTTTTAATAAGTAATGCCTCTGTGAGTCTGCAGTGGGAGCAAAAGGTTCAGGTGGCTCTTTCTTTTAGAGCTTCATGCTGTCAGACTGTCTGCATGATTATTGAACCCTTTCTCTTTGGAGTTCTGTTTCCTAAATGTTTAGGAGAAATCATTTTGCAATGTGAAAAGATCTCAGATGAAAATGTGTTTGGGACTGGAACAAAACTGCATATTATTTTAGAATTTTTTTTGTCATGGTTTAGAGGTTAGTTTGGACTTTCAGCTCTCACAGACTAAATGGGGAGGGATTTTCTTTTAAATTTTTTTTTTAAATAACTTATAGTTGGCTTAAGTAAGTCAAAGCTCAGTTATTTGTACCTGCTTGCATTCTTGGCTGGCCTGTTGCTGTATTCTCCCTCAGATCACAGCATTCAGTGCTGTCTGGCATCTGTTTCCTTGTGTAAGAGCACCTCCTGTCTTCCCTGCTGCCTGTTGATTGAATTCCCAAATCAATCTGAGCTTGGGTTCTTACATCTGAAGTACCTGTGGAGCTAAAGACCATGTGGAGCTGTGGATTGAGGGCCATGGCTTTGACATTTAATTCCCCACCAGCCCCTCACTGCTTTGCAAGATGTTCTCAAACCCAGCTAAAATCTGTGTGCACGAGGCAAATCTCTCAGGCTGAAAATTTTAGTAACCTGGAGTGTCCTTGTCCCCTTTGCAAGGATGGTTGTGCACATGAGCTGCTGAGGGCTCTGGGAGGGGAAGCACAGGAGCTCCTTGGGGAACCATACTTTTTGTTGGCCTTTGATTCTGCTCTTCCTGCTGGGCCCAGATGGAGATGGTGGGAGGGAAGGTCAGGGCTGGGTCACACTTTCCAGCTCTCAGCAGAGAGCAAGTTTGTTTATTCTCCTCTGTCTGCACAACATGGCAGGAAAAAGAACTGTAGGAACATTTCAGATTTTAAACATTATTTCACAGAACAGTATTCATTAATAAAGGATAAATTAGTCTGTTTTAACCTGTGTTCCTCCTAACCAGGATTGTTCCAAAATACTTGGCTTCTGTTGAATTAACAACTTTGCCTTTAGCTCCCTTGTTCAACGTTACTGTAAAAAAAATTGCTTGGTTTCTTTTCCATTTGTTTTTCATTGCTTGTAACCTTTTCTTAGAAATGTGGAAATAATTTTCCTTACATGTTTTATGCACCAAAATAAACACACCACTGATCACCTGAGTCCCCTCCCCATGTTTCTTACTTAGTGCCTGCCAGTGTATCTTTCCATATTTTTACCCAAAGGTTTGACAGCTGTCAATAAATACCATCACAGAGTCATAAAATTCCTGCTGATGGGTGCTGCATTGTTAAGTGGGGTAAAGAGGGGTCATCTCTTTTCTTAATCACTTCTGGAAAAAAAATTGCTTTGAAGACCAGGGCTGCCGTGTTTAATATGTTTAAATGCAGATTGTTTTGGCCTGTGCTTGTTAACTTTAGTTTTGAATATTTGTCTTTTTCAGATACGTAATTGCAATATTTACAGTGCCTGCAATACAGTGCACTGTTTATAGAGTGTGTTCCTGCCCTTCTGTGGGTGCTGAGGTTTCCTTGGGCCCTGTCTGCGAGGTTCCCTTCCTACCCAGACAGACTCATTGGGAGTGATGCTCTTCAGTCTTCAGGGGAACGACCTTGTGTGACTAACAAACCTCTGCCAGGGTCAGGAGCAGTCAACTTGGAAGGAAATCAAAGCAGCTTCCTAATTGCAGTTAAAGCACAGCCCAAGTTTCCAGAAAGGGGGAAGAGAGCTGCTGTCCCTTAGGCATGTTTTGTCAGGAGCTGAGGATATTAGCAATGAAAGGATTGTTGCTGTAAATAAAGACAATAAAATAAATCCCTACATCTGCCCCCAAAACAGAGAGAGATTGCTTCTGTTGATATACCACACTATAAATATTTGACTTTGTGTGTATATGGGATGTCTCAAGTGCTCATATCACTTAAGTGATGCCCTAGTTCCCATTACTCACAGTGTTTTCTATCTCGTCAATTCTGAATAATGTTTTAAAATGACATAGAATATTAGAGGATACACTTTTCTGGTTTTATTTCCTAAGCCTTTTTAAAAGAGATTTTATGTATCCAGTTATTTCAGCATTGCTGCATTTAGTCAAACCCAGGAAACATGAAATGTCAGGTTTTGGTTTGTCATTCAGGTCTTTTTGGAGTTTCTGCTTCTCCTTTTTACTTTATGGAGTTTTAAGGAGGGGGTGACAAGAAGAAACAAAGAAAAGGAAACATCAGTTGCAACTGAATGATAATGTCTGCTGTCAGCAGCTCTGTCATTTGGGACAATTTTATTATTTACAATCCTGTCAAATTTATACTGTGTAATAACCCAGGAGGTTTCCATCTGGCCTGCAATGACACAGTGCTGGGAAAGGAAAAACCAAACATCTTTGCATTATTCCCTGCTCTGTGATTTCTGTCTTACCCCATGGAGTAACGAGTGCTCGCCTGCACCGAGGCACTGCAGCCTCAGATCCCATCCCTGCTCCTGATGGGTCTGGTCCCTGCTGTGCCAGAGCTGCCCAGAGCCAGGGGCCCTCTGTAGTAGTTAGGAACATGACTGAGACCTCTTCATGTCACCAAGCATGTGTCCTGTACTTAGGGATGCTGATAGGAAAAAAGCTGTGACCTTGTTTGCTCTCCCTATCCTTACTTCCTCCCCAAAGAAAACCCATCCTCATTGTAAACCAGCATTTTCATTAGACCAGACTGGGAATTTTAAAAGATGCCTCACATTCTTCATCTCACTCCTCAATTTTGCTGTCTTTTAGAAATTAAGATTAATTTTTTGTCTTACCATCATGTGGCATGAGAGACCAATGCCGTTCAATAGACAGCTGCAGCTCGGAACTTGGGGTTACAGCAGAAACTATGCTTTTTAAAGAATCACGTTTCATTTTCCTCTTCCATATTTATACACATATCAATGTGGACTTTCTGGAATTTAGATAACTTGATAGAGATGACATGTGCCATATGGTCTTTAGGACAAATTCCAGCTTCATTAACAGTTCACTGGCTGAAAGAAATAGCAATTAGTCTTTCGTGCAGTCTAAAATCAGCTTGTCAATTAGCAAACAAACTAAAAATTACTGGAGTTTCTTTTTACAGAAGCCTCTGCTGTGAGCCTTCTCCCTACACCCCACGTAGAGCTGACTTTGCAGCATCAAACCATTGCACCCTGTATTCACTGCTTTGCCACTGGAAATGGGTCAGGATTAAGCAGAAGAATCTCAATGTGTGTAATGCAAATATGAAAGCAAAGAGGCAAGTGAAACCTCTGTATTGCCCTAAATCGTGGGCACAGTGCTGGGAGTGGAGGGAGGGACCTGCTGGAAGAAGCCCTGAACGCTGAGCTGGTGGGCAAAGCCTGCCCTGAGAGAGGAGTGCCATGAGCCTCCAGGCAGAGGTGGTGTCCAGCAGGGCGGCTCCTCAGCTTCCCAGAAACAGCACTGCCATGTGCTCCTGTTCTGGATGGGCATGTGGGCAGAGCAGGGCCAGAGTCTGGGAGGGGCACCCTTGGCCTGGCCTGCCCAGGGGCTGGGTCTTGGTCAGAGGGTGTGATATATCTTTATTTTCCCAGTTCCACTTGCTGGAAGAAGACCTTTCTCTTTCCTGATTCATTTCTAAGCCACCTGGGATGCCTGTATTCCCTTACACCCATAAAATCGGAACAAATAATTTATTGCACTCTTCTAAAGCTGTTTATCAGCTAAGGCTTGAAAGACTTGTTTTCTCCAACTGTTTTTTGATATTACTTTTTGGTTTTTACTCAAAAGCTAAGTAAGATCTTGTGATTTACCTGAAGGAGGATGGGAGGTCAGGTGACATTTTTAATGTCATCAGCAAAGACTGTGCTGTCAAGTGGCTGTATTGGCCACCCACAGAAGGTGCAGGAGAACCTGATGACTACTGGTTATTTTATGAAAACAGCTCTTGAATTGCCACAAGTAACTGAGTAAGGGAATGAAAGTCTGCTGTGATCAAATATCTAGTGCAGGCTGTCCCTCCTGGCTCTGAACTCATCCCTGTTGGTTAATGCCTCTGCAAAATGCTGTACATGGCTGCTGTGATGGGAACCATCAGCCCCTGAACCAAGCTGTGCTGTTCCTTCTGGAGGTGGGAAGCTCCTTGTTCAGCTTCTAGTTTCTGCTCTCTTACTGTGGACCTTATCCGTGTGATGTGACAGCCTCCAGTGAAAACACTTCACCAGAGCAGTAAGTAAAGCCACTTGCCAAGGCTCGTGACCCCATTGTCTGCAGAACCTGCATGGTCCATTCTCAGATGTGTGGTGCTGAGGGGTGGATATTGGATGGCCTCATGTGCCTTTCAAAACCGGGGAGTAATGTTTTGGAAAGACCCCATCAAATGACTGTAAAGGAGCTTCTTCTCTGGATGATGCTTGAGCGGCGAAGCGGGGTGGGGGGAGGTTGAGAAGCCAAAGCATTGTACTATAAAGACCCTGGCATGAGAGACCCCAGGTATCTGAATTTGCCAACACCAGAAATGCTCATTTGGGTTTGTTAGACAATTCCTCAGTTTCTCTTTGCCCTCCCAGTCCTGACCCCTTTGCTTGGAAAGCACACAGATGACTCCATGTCTGACAGCTCTGAATACTGGAGGGGAGGGTTTTCTCACTGCTCAGAGCAGCTGTGGGGCTCTGTTCTTGTTCCCGTAGTACTGCTGAGGTGGCACAAGGACAAGGTCACAGCACACAAGCTGATCTTCAAAAATAATTTTAGTAACTCTGCTAATGATAGTGGAACTGAGCTGGAAATGTTCCTGTCTGAAAGAGCTGGGCTGCAGAAAGACACTTTTTTTCTCTATAATTCAACAGAAACTGGGTTTGCTCCTAAGTGCAGCCTGTTTTGAAATCAACCCTTGTGTGGAGCTGCAGGGGTTAATGCCCATCTCCACTGTCAGATGGAAACTTCCAGGGCTGGTGGGGATGATGGAGCGTGCAGAGGAGCTCGCAGGCCCCTTGCGTGTTGTCTGCTGTGCTGTCTGCTCTGTATTTAGGCTGTCTTGTCTTGCTAATCACATCACATCTGTCAGCTCTCTGTGGCTAGAAACAAATTGTAAACAAGATGTCAAGGTGGAGTGGGATGAATTGTTTTTAAAAAGGGGCAAAAAAATCAAACCATATTGAATGGCAAAAAAATAATAGGTAAATAGCAGCTGAATGTTCCTTTTAAAATTATTTTTAGTGCATGTTTTATCATAGCTAATGAATGGTGGTTTATACACGAACATTTGGTTGTAAGGATGTGCACCACAGTGGCAAATCTAAAGCAGTTTCATTCCTTCTCTTCTCATGGCCTATAGCAGGTGCTTTACCATTTTTTCCACCATTAAAACACTGGAAAGGGCTGCAGCAGTTTAGTAGCAACTTTTTCTTGCAAACAGTACAACCCCACCAACCAACACCATCAGCATTTGCCTGGCTCACACCTTGCAGAATGTCTGGTATTTCTGTGTTTCATTTACCAGGTTTGCCCAGTAGCAGGACTCTGGTAATATGTTCACAGACAATATGAGAGAGAATATGTCCTGTAGGCACAGAGGAAAGATTTACAGTTTACTTATTCAGTAAAAGTACTTTGATTACTAATTAGAACTAATTTTATTTACTTAGAATTTCTATCACCAATAATTATGTGTTTTCAGCTAAAAGAAAGTGATGGACAGGAAGGATGTGACAGAGGAACTGTTTTTTCTCAGTTAAAGAAGATGCGATGGTAAATACTCAGATGCTATGGTTTATGTTCATTTAAGGTCCATTTTCCTCCCAGGTCCAATGAATGATGTGGAACCAGGTGAAATGTTTGTGTCTAGGTCACAGATCAGATTTATAGGTCTCGATGGAAAGTTATTTCAAGTAATTTTAGACTTAGAAAACAAGACTGGAGCGTATTCCCAGTATTAATATAGCCATATGAACAAGTTTTAGTTGTGGCTATCACCAAGTAGGGAGTGAACAGTTTTCACCAAAACTATTTGATAAAATTACAGGTAAAATGAGTTTTATGAAAACTACAGTGGTTTTAAAGGAAATGTTTGGAAAAATATTGTTTGGAAGGATCTTAGGGCTTTGCTGCTCAAGGATGGAGAGGGCCAGGGCAGCGCTCAGTCTTTAAATACCCTTTGCCAAAGCTGCTGGTACCTGAGAGCTTCATCCTCCTCTTGGGCACAGCTTCCTCCAGGCAGGAGCATCTTGCCTGAGTCTCTGCTTCCAGCTGTGACAGGGGCTGGATTCAGCAATTTTGGGTTGCCTCTTGTGTTACCAGCTGCTCCTCACTGAGCTGTGCTTTTGGATTGGGTGATGGACAGAGATGGAGAAGGAAGATCCTGACCTGTGACCAGCATGGCCACAGAGAAATGCTTCATATAGTCTTAAGAATTTCCAGTAATTTGCTTTAACACTTCTGTAAACATTTGTTGTTTTGTTTTTTTGTTTTGTTTTGTTTTTAGCAAATGTAGCATTTGTGTGCTAGGGCAATGCAGGGCTTATGCTGCATCTCACAGGCAGGAGTGATGTGACAGCATGGAAAAATTCAATAAGACACTGCCTGTAATTGAGGGCCAGCATCTTGTGATGGAGAGACATTGGAAAGCTGTGACTTAAAGAAGAATTGAGCCTGACACAGGTGGCAGATGTGCAGGTAGCACAACCCTGACAGGTCAGTGCAGCTCCTGTCAAGGACCTCCAAGACATGCCATAAAGGGAATAAAAGAGTGTAGCTGTGGGTATGATGCATGGGCTGAGCACAGAGAGGGGTAGGGGCTGATTTATACCCACACAAGATTATTTCTGGGTTTTGCATGTAGTGGTCTGGTGGTTCTTTTGTATTCTCACAAAAAAACCTCTGATTGTTCTGACTGTTTTTACCCCTTAGAAAGGCAGAAATATATTGTTTTGTTTCTTTGATGCATTTTTCATGTATATTAGTCTGTGCTGTTGTATTAAATAAGAGTAACCATGATTTGCTAATGAGAATCACTGTATTCCCAGGGACAAACCAAGAGTATTTTTAGTAATGAGGTTACCAAGAGGATACGTGGTTGAATTAACTATTTCTATTTAATATACAGACATTTTGCAAAGGATTAGACATTGTAAATCCAGTGGCCTTCCCAAGTAGGATAACTATCACTTTGAAATTATATTTAATTGTCCACTCTTGACTTTTATGTCATTTAGTGTGTCTAGCCATGCTATTAGAGACTTATGTCAGGAAAGGCCTGCTGTGACCTTACAATACACAAACCTCCAGACAGTTCCTCTTTATCCTTCTCTCTGGGCAGTCTGTTGTTCAGAAATAAAGGCTTGGCATAAAGGAAAATAAAATTTAGCTGTACCAGTGTGGGAGGGAGGGGCAAAATTAAAGGCTATTTTTGTGTGTAGAAGAGCCCACGAGGCTGATGGTTTTAGAATACCTGGATGTGTCTGATGGCCTGGATCAGATCCAGGTGCTGGACCTGAGCTCAGGATCCAGCCTATCTCAGACAAGGTTCTAAGCTGCCATTGAAGAAATGAACCTGCTTTAAGGCCAAGAGATCTCTGGGAAAAAAAAAAAAAAAACACTAGGAATGGGGATTAAAATACTTTCTTAAAAATAATTAAACTCAGAGGTTTAGCAGTAACTGCAAAATGGGTTAATTCCCAATTGGAGTTGCTTCTCACTAAGCATCTGATAGCGTGAGAGCTGACACACAGAGCTCCCACTGAACTGCACTAAATGAACTTCTGAGGGTTTTCTCCTCCAGCAGGCTTAAAGCTGCCTCCCTCAAATGAAACCTGCCTTTTTTTCATGTAAGGAGTGCAGCAGCAGAACTTGCTGGTATGGTGAGCAAGCTGATAGATGACTAATGGCCCTCGGTCATGGAGATGGTCCTTGAGGGCTGGTTGCAAATGCTCAGCAGTGATGCAGCATCTGCCTACAGCAGAAGGACCACCAGAGCCCTGGAGCTCCACGGCCCAGCATTCCAGAGAGTGAGAACTCAGGATCCCAGCTGGCCCTGGGAGGAACAGCTCTGGTCCTCTGAGGCCCCAGTCCTGGGGGCAGAGGCTGCAATTAAAGCACCCATCCCTGTCCATGGAGAGCAAGAGTTCTGGCTCTGGCAGACAGTGGAATGTGAAGTTCACTGGCATGGCAGACTCAAGGCAGCAATCCACTGCAGCTGCCACTGTGAGGGGCACAAGCAAAGGGAGCAAAGTCACTGGGAACATGAGTTTTAAATAATGTCAATATGTTCTCAAAGTGAGTTTGCTTTATGTAATTGCTCTGGGGCGCCGGTGGTCCTTTTCCTTAAGGTGGATGTACTTGTCATTGCTAATCAATTGGTAAATACCAGTACTATGATATTTTTTTGTGTCTGCACAGGCATAGGCGTTGGATGGTGCCTGGGTCTTCAGCAGGGAAAATGATGAAAGAGCCTGCACTGCCCAAGCTGCTCTTCAGGCAGCTCAAGGGTAAACATTAAATCATGAAAATCCCAGCAAGCTGCCAGCTCAAGCAATGCCTGTGGGATCTCTGGGGGGAAAGTGCCATGATCAGTTATCCATCATTGTGTAGGGTCTCTCCTTCTTCAGGTGAGAAGACCAGAGTTCCTGAAAGGATGGGGTGAGCAGGGTCATCTGCTGCCTCCAGCAGGGAGAGCTGACCCAGCTGTGCAGCTCTGCAGTGGGAGGCACGATTGAGTCTGCCTTGGTGGGAAGGAAAAAACAGTATGTTAGAAATCTAAAAAAGTGGAGGGGAAAGGAGAGCAGTAATAGGATAAAGGGAGCATTCAACAAAAGGGAAAGATGAGAAAAGGTTCTTTGATATGTTTCCAAGAATGTCTCAGGTGATGGACACATCAGGCAGCATGCCCTCTGCCCTCAGGTGCTCCCCCTCTGGCAAGCCACCAGTTCCCAAACCAGAGTCCCAGTGTCTGGGATTGCTGAGCTGTGTGTTTGCAATACTAGGGAGGACAGCCACTGTAGTCACACCGTGAGCAGGCTGGAACTGGGAGCAGAGCGGAGCCTTCTGGTTGCCTCTGGTTCCTTCTGGTCTCTGCACTTGCCGTGGTTGTGGATCTCAAACCACAGGTCACAGTGATACTGACATAGGCAATAAAAAGTGGTGATAAAGAAAAAAAAAATCAATGTCAAAATCCATGTTTCTAATTACTCATATGCAGTATGACACCCTAGAATTGTAATTGCCAATTTCATCTTCTGTGGCTGACCACATACATGAATTCATTCAAGTAGAAAGGAAGGAATTAAGTATTAATTTTATAAAAAGGAAAGGCTACTAGGGATTTAAATTAGATTTTTAAATTAAGTATAAACCTGTAAAAAGTCTTTCTGAGTGTTCCCAGTTTCTGTCATTGATAATTCCCTACAGCAACGAAACAAAATGGTATCAAGTGTCTGACAAAATGTCAAGGCACTACCCCCGTGCAGCCGGACAGGAGAGAGCCTGAGCTGGGAGCATGGGAAGTGCTGGCAGGAGCAGGTGGGCTCAGCATCATCCTTCATCCCCACCAGGGTGTACTTAGCAACGAATTTTCAATGGGGCTTTAAAAGTCCTGTCCCTAATGGAGCACCCGATTGTGCTCCTTAATTAAGGCTCAGTCCTGGTGGCTCTGCCCGTGCAGAGGGAGCAGAGCCCGAGTGCCTCAGCTCACTGCCCTCCTATCTGTCCTCCTGGCTCAGGAGGCTGCAGAGACCTGTCACAGCGCAGATAAGCACAAAAGCAAATTAAGATTTAGGAATTTCTTCTGGGACCTTCCTAGGCAAAAAGAGGTTTTTAATTGGTTTTTAATTCTGCGGCTGCCAAAGGTCTTTAATTAGGTTTTACATCATTCTCCGTTATCGCTCTCCTTTTCTATGTTTAGCCTACTGTGGTCTAGGTTTCTTTAAACAGGTAAAAATTTGCTGTTTGTCTTTTTTTTTCCCCCAAAAATCAAGATGCTGAGTGATTTCATGTTGATGCTAATCAGCAAATGAATTGCTGAAATTTAAGCCTGCAAGACAATGCTTTAGTCTTATGCTGCTATATTTAGCTTCTCTGGTAAATGTAGTATTAAAAGCGTGATAACTTTATTTTTAATTATGTTTATTCTCCTTGTTCTATTTAGCTGGAAATCTGGCTTTAAAATTTTTGTCTGAATTTCCCTTTTTAAAAATCACTTTCCCAATTTTTAAATTTTTAAAACAGCCTTACAAATACCCTGATTTGCAGAGCTCTGCTGTAGCATTGACACTTTACAGAGTTAATTTCGGCAAAAATACAAAAAATAAAAATGTGCTTGTATAATCCTTAATCAGTTGGGATTTTTAAGTCAGAGTGATACCTGAGACTGGTGGGTGCTGGCTTGCACTCAAGCTGGTGAATGGACCAGCTCCAAATCCCATTCCCTGCACCTGGTGCCTGGGGCAGCAAAACCTCTGGGAGGTGAGCCCTGACCAACACCTTCCAAAATCAGTAAAAATGGTACTTCTGTCCTGAGCAGATTTAGGGTTAGACCAAAAACCCATCAATACTCTGCTAAGTATGGTGGTGGATCATTGCTCAAGTCCAGACAATATATTTGTTAAAATCCAACCAACCAAGGGTGGAACCACACTGTCACTCATCCTCTCTGGCTGAGTATGAATCAGCTCCTGAGACTGAATTATTTTCTGGGTGTTTTCATTGATTTAACTGGAATTACTAGGAATGAGTGCTGCTCTGTTATATGCATGTTGTCAGGAAATAAACCTATTAGATGATGGGGAGATTTGTCTCTGTATACTGATTTTCTCTATCCCAAAAAAACATTTTTATGTCCAAAATCTGCAATGGTTTTGGAAGTTGCTCTCTCCCCTGTGTTCACATCTGCATGTGGATGATGTGATCATGTGTCTTAGTAGCACAGTTGTTCTTAATCATGGTACAGGCAAAAAATGTGGGTGAATGTGTGAGTGAAGTTGAACCTGGGGAGCTTCTTGGGACAAATGCCCTGCTCAGGGGAGCATCTTGTCTTCATCCAGAAGATGCAGCACCCACCTGGGATGAAACTACAGCTGCCAGCACCTCTCCAGCACCGTCCATAGACACCATGGATGCTGTTTTCCTCCTTGTGACCAGCAGTGCCATTTTGGTAACACTTCCAGTCCCCACAGCTTACACAAAACCCTGGACTCCTTGGGCATGGGTGCCCTGTGCTGGACCCACATCCCCTGTGCCTGTTCAGCTCCCAGCAGTGCAAAACAGGAGGTTAATCCCAATTGCAATAAGGGCCTATGTTAATAAATAAATTATAGTACAATGGCTCTATCCAGAGGAGGGAAAACCCCCAAAGCTGTGGTTAAATCTCATTGGTTTCACTTTTTAAATATTATTTTAAAATATTATTCCATGTGCATGATAGAAGTTGCTGGCTTTGCTAGTAATTCCCTTGAAGTAAAAAAAGCCTTTGCAAGTGTAGCTGGGTGCTGCAGGGTCTGAAGGGAGATGCTGCTGCCAGTGGCTTGTGGAATGGGACAGGTCTTGTTCTTTATCACTCTTGAACTTTAGTAAGATAATGAATCTGTGTTCATTAGTCCATGGCTATACAATTCGTTCCACTTTCTTTCCAGGGTCTTGTTCTCCATGCTGTCTGATGGATTTTCTTTCAGGATATCCCCAGTTCAGCACAGCTGAGTGCTATGCTGAACACATCTGAGCAGCAGGAAGAAGTTCCCTGAATTTGTCTCCACTCTAGTTCCAAGGAGGAGTTCAAATCTCACCAGTGTCCTCAGCGAGGTTCAGTCCTCCCCAACACCTCAGGAGTGTCTTTGTTGCTGCCTCCCTGCCTGTGTTTCAGCCACTCATTACTCCTTAGGGGCTGCAGGGAGGATCAGCATTAAAATGGATAAAAATGTGCATGTGGCAAGGGAAAGGCTCTGGATTGTATGTGCAGTGTGTTGTACAAAGGGCTGATGGGTGACCAAAGTGTCTAGAGTGCTGCTGGTCTTCCTTGGGACTGCTCTAAGACATGAAGGGATCAGTTTGGAGGGTAGATTTCCTTACACAAAAATAGCAAATTGAATGTGCTGAGAAGTCCTGGGTGTTTTGCTTTCTATACTGGGAAATGTTTCCAGAGGAGCGGATGCTCAGCAAAATCTGGTGCTTGATGCTGACTCCACAGCTGATCCAAAATAGCAGTAATCTTTCCATAGATACTTATAAAGAGGTTTTCATGCTTAAAAAATCCTGTGGAAATACTTCTATTAATTTCTGTTTATGCCCTGTCTTTTTTTTTTTTTTTCTTTTTAGCCTTCTTTGAAAATTGTGGTATTTTCAGTTTAAAAATTCACTGGGAAAGAGTGAAAAATACCAGCTGTTTTTCTTCTCTTTCTTTGTGAAAACTGCAGTTTCTGAGGAGCAGATGTTCTCTACCAGATGAGAGGGGCTGGGTGGCTCTGCCTGCCCTTGGAAGAGCCCAGGAGTCTCTGTGCCCCAGATTGCTGCCATTTGGGATTCTGCTCATGTCCCTTAGCTCACCTTGAAGTTGCAGGGGGATTGGGATGGTTTTGGAGGCAAAACCATCACCTCCCCTCAGCCAGGCACTAATCCTGCTCTGGGGAAGTCCTGCAGTGGCAGTGAGCAAGGTGTCTGCATCCTCCACGCTGCATCTGGGTGTCAGGGAGCTCATGTCTGAGCTTTGGTCCTCCAGCCCAGGGCTCATGGGGTACAGAGGTGCTGCTGCTTTAGAAATGAATGGGCACTGTCAGGTGAAGGGAGTGTAGGAGCACAGGGACTCCAGTGTAAATGGGAGAGCATTAAAATTAACCAGGTTTGTTCCTGTAATAGGTAGCTCATTAGGGTGAGTGCTAAGCTTGTAGTGCTCTGGTCCAGGAGCTGCCCTGGCTGAGCCTTCCTGGCACTGGGGCAGGACCTGCCCCAGGCCAGGTGCCTGTCCTGGCTGTGCTGCTGTTCCTGCTCACCCCCATCACAGCTGAGCTGAGGAAATCCTGCAAACTTCCAAGAGTTTGGTGATCACAGGCAGGTCACCACAGAGCCTCCTGGCTTGCTGCAGGAGTTGCTGTCAACCCTGTGTAGACCCAACTCTTTGTACTGTCTGAGCCTTTTTGGTGCACCCTGTGAGAGACAGCCTTGAAGACATAGGCTTCAGCATCTGGCATTATAAAACCTCTTTTTCTTCCACTTTTTGATTATTTAGAGGTGAAGTGTTTCTGGGAGGCAAATGAGAGTATCTCATACTCCTTGTCTGGCACAGAGAAGCTCAAAAGTCACCTGGGCCCCAGGCTCAGCCCCAACAGCAGCAATACACTGACCTGCACAGGGCTGGTTAGCCAGGCATCAGGCTGGGCAGTGATTGAAAGCTAAATCACGTGCACTGAAGACACTTCAGCAGCAATTCTGATGGCTCTTCAAGAGTGATGGTTCTGGTAGAGTGGCTTTGATTTGTTCCTGGCCCATACATCTCTGCTCTTCAGCATGGTGGTAGAAATTGCTTCATTATGAACTATTTCACTGCAGCAGACTTCAGATGTTTGGGAATTAGAATCAAATTGCACTGTTGATTGCTTTTCTTTTCCCCTAGATCTTGAGTCTTCAGGAACTGAAGTACATTTTTTTATTCTTCCTTCACATGGGCCTGTGTCAGTGATCACCTGCTCAATGTAGAGCAGAGCTGAGTCAAGCTGTGCCTCTTTGCAAGGCATTCTCTGTTTTATCTGTGCCAGTCCCTCTGAAGTCACCTTTTCTCTGACTCTCAGCCTGACCTTTTCAAGGTTTTAGAAGAAGAAAAGCATGGTAATACAGGGCAGTTTTACACAGGTTTGATGTTATGTCTCCCTCTGTAAAACAGTTCCTGCCTTGAACATGAGGCTGGCACATTCCTTGAGCACCACAGCTGCTTTGTGGCCCAGGATCCTTGATGACAACCATGAACTGGATTGTCATCACTGATAATGCCCTTGCTCTGAGAAGTCTCATTTCAGCACAGCCTGCTGGTAATCCCAATGGAGCTGATTCCTGCTCTTAATTCCCAGCTGCTCCATCTTCAAGCAGTAGGAGATTTCAGTGACTGCCAGACTCTGGATAGGTGAGGACAAGTGTGTTTCCTCAGTCCAACAAGGAAGCTTTCTTTTAAGAACTTTTGTGCTATTGGTCAGGCATTATTTCCCATGGATGAAAACACATAGTATTTTGTTTCCCACTTGTTTTTATTCTGTTGTTTTACAGCTGATCATTACATTCTGACAGAACAGCAGAAATGCTGTTCTGCTAACCAGATCACAAATGTCCAGCCTCCCCAGTACTGACAATTAGCAAGTGTTCTTCAGATGAAGATGATTGTCCAATATGGGAACATTGACAAACCAAAAGGGTGATTAACAAAACACTTAAAATATGTGGATAAATCTGAAGCTGTCTGATCTGGCTCTTCACAAAGCAAGCCAGCAAATAATAAGGTTAGTCAGAGGACAGATTCATCACCGTCATGAAACCAAATTGGTTTTTATAGGATTGTGTGATTGAAAAGATTCTTGTGAAATGATCCGGCTGGAGACCAATGAGATGTGACTGAAGGTGTTTGGGGTACTGCAGCTTCTTCACTATAGCCTGCAGTAATTACTCGGAGCAAGAAAGGTAGTCAATACTCACATACATCTGTTGTTCATGCTGGCTGTAAGTCATCTAATCTCTTCAAGGGTATTTTTTGGTTCTCTGCACTGTGGCAGAGGAATAACAGAGAAAGTTATGCCTTAATAGTAGTTTGCATTGATTCCTGCACCAGACAACTGCTGAGGGGATGGCAGGCTGTGCTGTGCAAGCACTGCTGTCCATGAAGAGTGGTTTGGGCTATTTGGGGGAGGTGGTGTTGGTCAGCAATAGGAAAAGGATTACAACGAAGCCTGGATTAAACTTCTCCCAGGTTAAAGCTAAAGACTGTATCTAAGCATAGTGGAATTTCACAGTGCAATTTTGCCTTGTTACTGGCTGCTTTATGTAATCCTGTGTCAGGTATCTTTGGCCTCTGGAGAGTTGGGAATCTTCCCTTAGCGCCTGTTACTTTTCTGCGACTCCCTGTCTCAAGCAGGTTTCTGGATCTAGCCACCTATCTCTGACCAATTCATATATTTCAGTCTATAAGACTTCCTAGATATCTTCCTGGCACAAATGAGAAGTTTGATGATACACAGACCACATGGGTTGTCTCATCCTAAGCTTTCTCACTCCAGAAAGCAGGGGGGTGATTTCAGGTATCAGCTATTCTTGCTGTTGTCACTGTCTGGATTTGTTTCTGCCAAGGACTGGAAAGTGGGTTGCTATTGTCTTAGGCTGCTGTTCAGAAGTATCAGTTCCATACCTAATTATGCATGAAATCAGACTGGTTTTTAGACACTTTGAAGATTCTACAAGCATGACACAGAGTAAGAATGGTACAGAAATAGACCAGTGTTTCCTCTTACTTTGAAGTTACTAAATGTATATCTAATTACAAAGTGATTAAGACAGAGTCACCACAATATGTCTCTTCTGAACATAGTTGTGAAGCAGCATAAATACTCTTAAATATAAAGCATTTCACAAATAGGAGAGCAAGAGCTCAAGTGAAGTTGGGCTCTTTATGCAGTCTGAATTATATACTGAACTTCAAGTTTCCTTCAAGTGAGCAACAGCATTACATAAAACATCAAAGCTTTTCTGTGTGCTGCATGGAAAGAAAGAGCTACCTGCTTAAAAAAGCAGAATCAGTGATGGAAGACATTGCTTAGTTGTCTGTTTCTACAACTTTTCCTAGTCTTTTTAAAATAATCACTTATTTATAGGTTGTAGGATTAATTCATGAGCTGCTTTAAAATGAGGACCTGGGGATGCTCCAAGGTTAACAATCACATATTTTTTATTTTCTTAATGTTCTATTTCAGTTAATAAAAGCTATTGCTCCCAGTGATAACAGTTACCCAGAACAACAGATAATTGAATAGGTTTAATGGAGCTTTGATTTCAAAATACTTGCCTTGAATGACAATATGCAAAGTTAAATAAATGATGGATGAGCAAGATTAAATGGAACAGAACTGTAATCTTCCTTACATAATATAGGAGGCATTAATATAATTCTAAATACCTGTAGTTAAAGCTATGAATGTCATAGTCAAGGAGATCACAATGCCACTGGCAAACCTTAATTTGTGGTCTGGGCACAGTTTTGCACAAGCAGGAGCCCCTGAGCAAGCTGGATTTGGAAGCTGAATGCCTGAACACATCCATAGGAAAACTGAGCTTGGTCTGACTCAATGGCAGCAGCAGCTCATGGACATGTGGGTTAATTCTGGGTTAAAGCCCAGGTCTTGTTGGGTTCCTCTAGACTTTTGCTCTACCCTCCAGTCCACTGGGCCCTCAGTGTTACAGGAGTTGTGTCCTTCATAATAGCTACTTTTGGAAGATGGATGAGATTTCTGCAGTAGTCTTTAAATTACCTTTTTAAAGCCCTTCAGGTGTGAAGAGAGCTGCTGGGATAAGGTGCTCTTACCCCACTGCTGATTTAAACAAAGGCTCTCAACATAATTTTGGAAATGACTAGCAGTGCTTCAAAACTATTTTAAAGAGATCCATGAAGGTCATTCAGGGATTTACAAGTCTAAGAAATGTTAGGTACGACTTCCTGCTTGAGTACAGCCCAGTCAAGGAAAGAAGCTCATCACTGCTTTCCTCCAGCAAAGCTGTCTGCAGCACTGGCTGAAATGATGAACTTGTCCCACATTGCTCTCATCTCAGGGTGGTATT
This sequence comes from Taeniopygia guttata, assembly GCF_048771995.1. NCBI lineage: Eukaryota > Metazoa > Chordata > Aves > Passeriformes > Estrildidae > Taeniopygia > Taeniopygia guttata. The sequence goes on along the minus strand of NC_133029.1, from coordinate 7,759,766 downwards.
TTCATTCTATGTCAGCCAGGAGATACTATGGAAAAACAGGTAATCTCTTCTTATCAAATCTGTTCTTTCCAGTGTTGGACAGTGAGCCAGTGCTCAGTCGGTACAGCTGAAGCAATTAGCAGAGTAACAGGGGGTTAGAAAGGCATTCCTGTTGTCTGATCATCCAGAAGAAAATAGTATCATAATAATAATATGGTTAATTTAAAAAGTCTCAAGCCTGCCCTGATCTGATTATGCAACGTTAAAAAATAAAAAGGGACTGAGAATTCGAGGGCAGTTGCTTCCCAATATTTTCCAACAGGAAATCCCAAGTGGGTATGCAGTTAGAAGTGAAGCCAGAAGTGCTGGAGAACGGAGAGCTTTAAAGAGGGAATGGTATTGCCAAGCAACATGTTCATTGTGATCTAAGACCTAGGGAGAGGCCATGGCTTTATGCATTTGGAGCTGTGTTTGTTCAGGATGTGGAGATGATGCCTGCAGGAAACCCATTTTTTTTTTGTCCTGATCCCCCACACTCTCCATGCATCTCTCTGCAGAAGCATGGTGAACTTGGTCTGATCAGGGAATTATGTATCAATGCTTTCTAGTGATTTTGTCTATTTCAACATTCACAGTTTGTATAAGATTGACTTGAATCAGAAAATAAAGGCATCCTGTATGTTCATCCTATTGACCTAGCTTTCATCCTAGACAGAACAGGGCTATCCATGCTCATACATAGCTGGGACAGTTTCTTTCAGACTCAGATTCAGTTCAAAGACATATTGCTTCTGCTCTGAGTCTTCTGGATCGTTCTCAGCCACCAGACTGGGATGATAATCAATGCTCATCAGACAGTATCAGGGTCATGGGTTAATAAGACCGTAAATCTCAGAGTAATTTCTCTGAAAGCTGCAGTGAAGTCATAGTCTTTGGCAAAAAATGTCAGCTGTATCGTTCCAACCTTATTTGTCTGAGAAAAGCAGTTATAGGTAATTTGTGAATTGTGCAAAAACATGAACTCATGCATAATAATCTTAATGGAGCTTGTTTACATCTTCTTCTTATGCATAATTAGCAAAACATATGATCTGAGTTGTTCTCCTCGTTTAGAGCCCTGTTTTGGCTGGTTGACACAGCAGAGTTGGTGTTGCCAAGAGCTATAGTGGGTAATGTTTTCTGATAGATTTAGTGTGGGATGTCTGTGCGCAGCAGTAGGGTCTGTAAATACACACCAAAAGGATGAAGGCCATCATAAACAGTTGTATCTGCTGCAAACCAGAGCTGCGGGTCCAGCACTGGCATCTCCTCCATGCCCTGACAAGTCAGTGTCATCAGCTATGTCTCATATAAAAGCCTAATGCTGGGTGACTGATTGTATCACAGCCTTGAGACTGTGCCTTCTAATTAGATATGCAGAGTGAATAATTTGAGTTCAATTAGGTGTTGCTGGCTGGACAACCAGTGGTGTAATGTATATCTACACTAAATGTTATAATTAACCTGTTTCATGTCCTTGGTTACTGACTTCTGGGCACTGGAAATAGCTATTTTGGATTGTTTGGGATTTTGTGGGTTTTTTCCTATTTTGGCATTATTTTACAGCATCCAGCTACATTAAAACCAGCATTAGGTGTTATTTAACATCTTTCTACAAACTTTATAGGAAAGAAGCATTGTTTGCATATGTGTATCTGTCTTGGAGGTCAGGATTGCTCCTTTCGTTCTCTCAGGGAATTTTTTTGCATCTGTTGCTAAGAGACAATAATGAGTGGTACTTAAGAGAGACCCAAGAAGTTGCCATGGTTCAGGGGAAGGGTGCACCTGGCTACTCTCTCTGAGAGCACTGAGGGGACAGACACAGCCTGGGGTGTGCAGGGACAGACAGACACACCTGGGGTGTGCAGGGACGGACAGACACACCTGGGGTGTGCAGGGATGGACAGACACACCTGGGGTGTGCAGGGATGGACAGACACACCTGGGGTGTGCATGTAATGTACAGACACATCCTAGATGTACATAGAATGTACAGACACACATCCTAGAATATACATGCTAGTAAACAATTGTTTTTCCTTTTCCCATGTCTTTGCCTGAAAGCCCTGTCATTTCAAAGTTATAATAATTTGGTGGGAAGAAGTAATATTTTCCGTTACAAGGGAGGTTCCCGCCTTCCTTGGCAGACACCTGTTTTTCAAACTCAGAAAAGTTGTTATACTGGTTCTGAGTTCTGATTTCATGCTTGTTGCCAGTTAGGATTCAGTGAACTCTTACCTTTTTTATGCAGCTTTCAAGCCAGTGGTGACTCATACAGATGTCATAAGTTTCTGACTAGTTGTTTATGTAGCCTGCTCCAATCGGAGACTTATTTGCAGATAGATCTCAGCAAGTTACCCCTCTCCTATTCACTCTTCATCATGTTGCAGTGTGTAATTTGCTTGCTAATTACACTGTTTGCTCCCTTCTTGGATTCATGAAGCTCTTTTAAAAATCAGTAGATTTTTTATAATAATGCAGGTGTATGTGCACTCTCAGAGAAGGGTAGGAGGGAGAATGATTTTTGATTTTTGGATATCATATATTTGCCCATTGTTGAGAGTGCTGCTGAAAAGTGAAAATGTAGCAGGAAAAGCCTACACAGACTAGATGAAGAGAGTGTAGCTGAAAGGTAGGAGAAGATCAAACTTCACAGCCCCAGGATGACCTCAATTAAACCCCCACACTCAGTCCTGCCAGCTGTAGCCTCTCCCACTGCCTGGAGTTGGTGAGATCCTCTGCTCAAGGCAGAGCTGAGCCTGGGAATAGGAAATGCTGGGTTGTAGCTGTTCCATCTCCAGCTCATCCACTTCCTCATTACCTTCAATGGTAATTTTAATTGCAGCTGTGGCAGCCTTAGTGAGAGAGTACCCTGATTCTGAAGGGAGGGTAATCGTGCCCCTCCCTGACACCTCTGTGTGTTTTCACCCTGTTCCAGGAACTCCCTCCTTGGCTTTGATGCTTCAAACAATGACTGCTCATTAGCACAGCAGAAACAAGCCTTAATTTCCCCAAATCAAAAACTTGTTCTGGCTCTGCAGTTTGTGTGATCTGTCCAGAAGGTGCCTGTGCTGGAGCTGTAGAGAACAGGTCTGCCTCACCTGCATCAGAGTCCTTTGTGTGTTGGCAGAGAAATTGCTTATCATATCTTTGCTAGATATGAGCTTTCGCAAGTAGCAAGTGAGCTCAGCATGGGCTCTTTCTGAAACTGAGAGTCTCATCTGAAATCTTTCCCTTTTGGAGCTTGCTCATCCCATTGAGCCTTAGTGGTGCTGTCCTGCTGTCCTGTAGTATCTGCAGCACAGGCTGCTCCCATCCTGCAGCTTTGCTTCAGGTACTGCTTGGAGCAGGTATCCAAACCCCCTAGATGGGCTCTGTATCATCCTGCATGCTGTGGGGGTTTGGTACCTTATTAGTTCCTAACAAAAAAGATAATTTTCCTTGGTGTTTCAGATATAGGGCCAAAATTTTGCCAGTGAGGCGCAGTTCAGTTAGAGATGCTTTAACATGACTGCATTGTTACTGTCCATGGGGGTGGAATTCTGCTGGTTGGGTTCCTTATGCTGCAGTGCAGTGGCACAAACCTTGAATTGGCTTATCTCCTCAGCACATCTCTAGGACCTGTAACACATGGTGCTGCTGCAGGACTGTCCCTGTGCCTATCCACCAGCTCTGCTACCCCCAGGAACACCACAATCCCTGGGGCCTCCTGCCCACGGAGCCAGCAGGCAAGTCTCCCAGAGCAGAACAAGTGATGAGGAGTGCAGTCCAGGATTTTCATTCAGACAGCCCGTGGGAGGATGAGATTTCCCCTAGCATGGGATCATCAATACTCTTTCTTTGTGCTGCCTCCTAAAATTGCCTGTGTTCAATCCTGCAGCGCCTTTCAGGAGATGCCAGGCTGTTTCTTTGTGGTTGTTTATGGCTTCAAATGTTTTTCCTTTTACTGCGTACTTCAGATGCAATAAAAGAGAAATGAAGGGGCCATTAAAGCAAAATGCTCTTCCCTGGCATTATCTACTCTGTGGGATGTTTCCAGAATTGCTCCTGAATGAATGCTGCCTGTACCCCTGCACCATTTGCCTTGTTACTTACAGGATGCTCTCTTTGCTAGCTGGTGCCCCTTTTCTTTGCTGTTTCCCACCCCTCCCGTCTGCAGTGCACTGAGGTCCTGCCCACAGGTAGGAAAAAGAGGAGATGCTGGAGCCTGTGGCTGGGGGCAGCTGCAGCCAGAGTGCAGCTGCTGCTCTGGTACTTCTGCATCCTTTTTTGAGCCAGGCCAGCTGGTCTCAGCCCTTGCTGAAAAGCTTGGCAAGGTGCTGCTCATTCCTGAGCTTTCCGTGTTGCTATTAAAGATTGGATACTCTAGGAAGCAGGCCTGGAGCATAAACCTTATCCTTATGATTTATGACTAGAACTCTTTCTAAATGTGTAAGTCATGAACCAGCTCTGCAGCATGTCCCACACAGGTCTGGGAATCTGAGAGAAAAAAAAGAATCATGTAATTAAAATTGGTCTAACCCATATGCACACAGAGCATTTGCTGGAGTGCAGGGCTCCTGCATACTCTCTCCCCTTGGTGTTAGGGAAATCCTGGGCTGAGCCTGGTAACTCATCAGGGGGTGCAAAAGGCACAGTCCCACTGTTAATGTCCTTTCCCTGCCAATCTTCATGAATCAGCTCCAAAGGCATTAAAGAAAAGCAACTGGGGACTTATTAGCAGGAAAAATAACACATCTTCTCCTTTCCTTGGTCCTGGAAACAACTGAACACTTTGGAGACTTCCAAAACAACTCAAGTGGGATGCTACCATTCTCTGAGGAGGCCATGGACAAGGAGCATCAGACTGGAAAATGGGTACCCTCCACACCAACAAACAGACCCCCCTCTTTTCTCTCCGGCACTGATGTAGAAGGCAATAAATGATGAGACCACCATTGATTTTCTAATTACAGCTCTTGCCTTGTGACTTCTGCTATCTGCTAGGGGTGAAGGTACCTTGAGGGCATCATTGTTTTAAATCCTACTTCATAATGAATAAAATATTAAAGGAGGGCAAGATGACCTTGTCAGACAAATTTGATACTTGTTTTCTGATTGTTTACTTCATAACAAGTTCATAACAGGTTTATAGCAAACGTGATTGATTAAGGTAAAAGGATTGAAGGAGAGTCTCTCCCAGCCTTGCAGATCTTTCCTGCTTTGAAAATAACATCATGAAGAATTTATAATCATCAGCAGTATACTTTGTAGTCAGCACTGGATTGGTGTAGAATAAGCTGATTTTAATACAGCTAAATACAAGGCAAGGTACAATGCAAAATAAATGTAGGCTGTGTAGGAAATATAGTGAATTTGTTGCTTTAACAGAATGCTTCAGAAGAAAATTTATGATGTACAGTTACCAGATGCTTTAGTGTTTGCAATGGCCCTGGGTGTCTAACCTGGGGGTCTGGTGTCTGCTCAGTGAGAGCCAAAAAACTGAACTGCTCTCTGTCATCCCTGCTGCAGAAGTGAGAGGTGGCTGAACAGCTCCTGGCACCACTGGTGCTCCCACAGCATCATCCTGCACTTCCTCTGGCCCTTACAGATGCAAGAACTTCGTCCTTGGCTTTTCCTTAGCCCAAAGGTCACTGTCGCCATGTGTTGTTTTTGTTTTCAGTCTAGCAAAGTCTTACAAAGCCTTCTGCTGGCAGGAATAGCTCTCTTCGTGCTGGTGCTCAGAACTGTCAGTGGGGACTTAATTTGTCTTTTACAATTTGCAGCTTTGTGTTCTCACTGCTCCACACATCACCCTGTGGCAGTCAATACTTCTAATGGGTGGAATTGGCAGTGCTCTTGCTTAGGCAAGGAAAAATCTGTCTCTGAGGCTGTCATTAGGAGACAGCTTCAGTAATGCTACAGGTGAGCTCACAGGAGGGAGAGAAAGGGCTTGCACTGTATGGAAAACCCTGAGTCTGGGAGCTGCAAACAGGAGACTGAGCAGCAGCTGTGGGTGCTCACAGCAGACCTCTCCTGATGGGCTGCACTTCACTGGGAAGGGACCACTGGCCAGAATTTGCCTTTGTCTTCATCCATGATTTATTTGAGCCAGCCCTGGAACATCGTGGTAGCAGCAAAACCTGACATTTCTATATGATAGTGGCAGAGCAAGGGCCCTCGGTTATAGAGATGTGTTTGGCTCTCCAACATTTTCTGTGATCTGTTGACATATATTTGTGAGGGGAAAAACCCCAAACCCACAAAAATTGTGTTCATTTTTGGCAGGTGGGTCTGTTGTTTATAGGAAAAATAACAAAGGAAGAAGCCTTCCTTTCTTCCTGCCTTCCTTCCTGCCTGCCTTCCTCCCTCCCTCTTTGCGATGCATTGCAGATGCCAATAGATGCATTAGGGGGAATTTGTGAAATGATTGAACAGCAGCACTGGCAGATAATGCAGAAAGTCATTTTGCCCTGTGCTTGCTCCAAGGCAGGAACCACTTAGGCGTAGATTTCTGTCTGCCCTCATCTCAGGAGCCCATCTCAGGAGCTCTGATGGACCAATTTCCAGATGTCACAACTATTTAGCCCTGTGATCCTGTCAAATCCTGCTTTCCTCTATGAGGAACAGGCATCAGAAGTGTTAATCCTTATCAGGTTTCTCAAGGTCTGTCTCACTGACTTTTAATTTGCATTTTCCATCCTTTCCTTTTATTGGTTGTTTGCTTGAAGTCAGATTTCATCCCAGTGCTTGTCTCAGGCTCCTGCCAAGCTCATCTGAAATGAACCCTTGAATTCATGAGCACAGAATCACTGCTTCCTTGCCTTGCCTTGCCATGTTCCTTCCTTGCCTTGCACTTCTGGTTCCTGCCCTGAAGTCGTTAATTTTCAGGCTGAGGCTTCTGTGGGTTAACTGGGAAAAGAATCCAGCGTCTTCCACAGCTTGTGCCCACCGCAGGAATTTCTGCTTTCATTCATTCCCCTCCAGCACCTTCAGCTCACCTTAAAAGCTGGCAGCTTGGAGCATTTATGGCTGCCCCTGTGTCACTTGTGGATATGGAAGTCATGGAGTGATCCCAAATTGCCCCATTCTCACCCTGTCCTCAGCTTCAGAGAAACAAGGAAAGCAAGGCACTAATCATTTGGGGTGACAGGCGCTCAGTCTTGTCTCAGCAGCTTCCAGCACAGGCTGTTATATCACAGGATAAAATTAGACTCTGACCTTGAAACCTATATGTGGCAGAGCAGGAGCTGTAGCCTTGAAGCCACCCACATCCCATGTAATTCTCGGGATATTATGCACTTTGAAAATGCTTGTCTTTCATTCTGACAAGTTTAAATCTTTTCTTATAGCGCAAAGTGCTCCTGTCTTCTTTTCCAGACTTTGTCTCCCTCCCTTTCTCTCCACTGTGCACCATGCTTAGAACATTTTCTCCTAAAGCATCTTCACCAGAAAAAAATCCTTTTTATCATGCATACAGCAGCGTGAAAGAGAACGCTGTGCCAAGCCTCAGCTCTGCTCAAGAGTTACTGCAGCTGATATATTTATCTCCCAGGCTCAGCACCCCCTGGCACTCCATTCATGGGGAAAAAACCCAGCAACCCCCACCCCCCAAAAAAACCCCAAGAGGAAAGCAAGACTGAAGCCTTGATTATAAATAGATTTTGTGGAGAGGCAATATTATCTGCTTAAGAAGCAAGCAAACAAACAGGAATGTACACAAAGAGTCTGTCTCTCCTTTTGTCCTCTGAAAGCCACCTTGCTTGCACTTGGCGTGATGGTAGAAATGAGCAAACTCCAGAATATTCAAAATAATTAATGTTTTGGTACTTGTATTTAGTGAGAATGTGACTGCCCCTCCACAAACAATAGGAGTTCAGTGAAAGTATAATAAATCCATAGCGAGTCTGGGTAGATCCCACTGATTTCCACTTCAGTGGAAGCAGATAGCAAAGTCAGGGTTTTTATGACACCTAATCAATGGCAAACCACACAATAACATGTGTACAAAAAGTACTAGGAATTCCAATAGCCCCTGGGAGCCTAGACCAGTCTGACTGGGCTTCAGGTGTGTACCATCATCACTTTATTTAATTTTATGCCAGTTGTAATGTGCACAAAGCAACAGGTTAATACACCGTAAATCAGGATAGGAACTGTCCTTTCTCATTTGTATTTCCACTATTCCATGCTCAAGTTTTTCATTAGCAGTTAAGTCAAGTTTTTAAATAAAATATTGAAAAAACTTTTAAAAGCATATTTTTACAAGAGTTTTTGTAATTTCTCTCAGAGTTTTTTTTAATATGTATATAGTAACTACTTACACCTGTGGTTTGGTAGAAATATTATTCACACATAACACATTAAAAAACACATTTGTTGTGAATCTTGAAAGCTAGAAACCCTTTTCTGAAATACTTACATTTTAAAGCTCAAGGTATTAGTAAGGAAGTCTGCATATTTAAGAAGAAAGATATTACTCTTAGCAAACACCTTTGATTGTTTTTCCTTGCAAAGAGAATGCTTTCAATAAGAGTTTTGTCTCTCCAGTGGATGCAACTCTCACTGTAAAATGATGGAATCAATCCCGTGCTGGAATATTAGCATGTGAATCCATTTATCCCTCCCTTCCTCAGTGCATATCATGTTGCTGACAAGTACTCTTAGTAATGTAGAGTATTTTTGCAGTTTCTGGAGGTGAGGACTCTGTCTCCCTCATAAACCCCAGGATAAGAGTGAAAGAGAGACTTGAATGAGGCTGGGAAATGTTTGATCTTGTGTTGAAATGATTAAAATAATTTCACCATACATAATACATAATGGTGTAGGTACCCTCCTGGGACAGTCAAGGAGCCCTTTAATAATGGAACATTGGACCTCTGACAATGATGGACCTTTTGGATTACTGGGTCTTGGGGGAACTAATTTCTGGTTTGATTGGAACGATCTGATTTACACCCAGATAAACCCTGGGCCAGACTGAAAATGTGCCTTTGCTTGATGGAAGCTTTTGCACTAAAATGTGGGAGAGAAGATGGCTCATGGGGCTGTGCTTAAAGATGTTTTAGTGTCTCATGTCATGCATAACAGTTTAGGGAGACTTCTGAAAGTTCATTAGAGGATATGTTCCACTCCCACTTTCTCTCTCTCTTGATCTCATGATCTCTTCTTGTCTATTCTCTTTTCTTTCATTAGCACTTTATATGATTTGACACTTCATCAGGATGATGGCCTGTTTACTATATGCAAATAACCCTGAATTATGCATGAATAATTATGAATTTGCGTATTGGTTTCCTAAACTGGCATATTGCCATGTAAAATTAGCTTCACTTTAACGTGAGCACAAAAACACACCGACACATCCAATTAAACTTGAAGGAAGAGCTCACCTTGAAGGGAACACAAAGTATTGAGCCACTGCTGGGAAAGAGCAAAGTACAGCTGGAGCCAGGTAGGTGCAGCCATGATCCCCAGAACTGGGGCATGGTGTGCAATGGAACGGGGCCTTTGTGCACTGTAGCAGCTCTTGTGGATCACAGGTACCTTCAGGGTATCACATGTGGCACACCCTGAGCTGACTCAGCCGTCCCCACCAGGGCAGGATTTCGTGCATAGCTTGAAGTCAAAGCTGACTGCAGGACCCGACCTGCCCAGCACGGCCCTTGTGAACAGCCTGTGGTGTTCAGATTGTGAGACAGAAAGGATCCACACTCAGGATTTGAAGCCTTCTGCATTTCATAATTTGTGTTTTTCAGGGCTGGGACCCAGCTGAGTCACTGTTGCTGACTGGGTCAGTGTGGGCACTTCTGAGGTGACAGGTGTCTGCCAAGGCACCCTCTGTGCCATCCTGGCAGAACTGTGTGTGAAATACTCTGCATAATTGCAAACCAATTACTTAAACTTAAATGTGGTATTTAAATTTTATTTCTCTGCCATTTTAATTGCCTATAAAATCTACTCCTGAGTAGCCAGCCTGCCTCTGATCAGATGAACCAACCTGCTTAAAAGAAGACTTCAAAAGCTGAAGCTACCTTGTTTTCTCTTGGTGCCAAGCAGAGGCCAGGGGTGAGCCCACTGCACTCATGCTCTGGCTTCATCATCTTAAGAAGTTCTGCTATGCAAACCCGCTCAGCAGGGCCACTTTGTGTAGCAGATCTAAGAAGGAGGCTGGAGGTGGTAGCAGCCCTTTCACAAGAAAGAGTACAAGTACTGAAGATCTTTTTGCCTTTCTAGTATTTCTCCCAAGATGACATGGAATATATTTAGAGAAGGGCTGAAGACAGACATTCAGTAGGCACAGAGAAACTATTGAAGAGCTGTTTTCTGTTGGCAATAATTCTGGTTTGAATCTGTGGTGCCCCTTTGAGTAAGCTCTTTCCTAGGTTTGTATTTAATAGCTGCAAGCTCACTTGTCTCTGCATAAATGTTCTAGTTATCCTCTCCTCTTTGAATTTCCTGCCAGGACAAAGCTGTTGATTGAACCTGTTTGAGCAAATCTTAAAACATCTGCACCAGTCATGGTTTTAACAATGCTTTGTTCTGTAATGTTTGACAAGGGCTAATTGAAACAATTGTTATTAGCTATTGTATCTGAAATATTATCTGAATTACTCCCTCTGAAGTGTTTTGTGTCTATTGCAGCACAGGAACCCCAGGACAGATGAATATTGCTACCCTGTATTTGCAGGTATTCCTGGCTCTGCTCCGTGTTTGGTGAGTGTTATTTTAGTTTGATTTTTTGGTGAGGTTCTGTCTAAATTCATGACAGCAGTGAGCAAAAGGATCAGTTAACATAAAAACCCATGTCCTTTCTCTCAAAATCTAATCAGTGCACACACTATTCTCCCAATAAGTCTTTTATTCATCAAAACCAGCTTAAATAGTTCACCAAAGTAGCTTCTTTTTTTCCTATTAAAAAGAGAACCAGTAAACAAATCATAATACTTTCATTACATTTTAGCGTAAATCTGTTTTCTTAGCAAATGAAGGCATAATATTTTTTTGTGTGTGCATTGCCCTCATAGCACATGGGGCCATAAACTCAGTGACATCTATAGAAAGGTGAGTTGCTACTTCTTGCTCCATCCAGCAAGCAACAAAGATGATTAAATGAATCCAAGCAAATCTCTATCTATGGACAAAGTCAAAGGAGAATTTAATGTCTAAATTTTCTTGTATATGAGTTCTTTTCATTGTGGAGTATCACATTTCCTTCAGATTCAAAGATCTGAGTAATTCCAGATTGCTTCTTCTTGTCTCCCTCCTTTATTAACTAGACTTTTTTACTGGGGTTTGGGACAGGGTCCATCTTCCAGCTGCATGCACATGGATCATCCTGCTTAACTGAGCTGTAAGTGCCATTGGGGTGCTCTGGCTAAGTTTTCCCAGTGTCTTGTGCTGTGGTGTTCATTGGAGTCTTTCCATCTTCCCTTTTTAAATCCATTCCTCGCTCTGTGCCTGGCTCAGGCTTGGAGGATGCTGGCCAGTGCTGGCCCTTTCCTCAGCACTGAGTTGTGCTGGTTTTTAGGACGGTGATCTGATCCATGTTCCCCCCAGCAGCTCCACAGGCATTGCACAGGGCTGGTGCTATGCTGCCAGAAGCAGGCAGAGGTGCATCTGCACTTGGGCAGGAAAACAGGCTGGGGAGCTGGCAGGGCTGCTGTAAATAGTGTCTGTGTGGGGTACTGAGCTGCTGACAATGGGGAACGTGGATGCTGAGCCTGAACCACTGCATCATTTTCACCCATATGATTATTTACCTCCCCTATGGTGAATATCCTCTTGATTCCAGCTCAGAAAGTGATTACTGGGGCCTGTGATCAAGCTGCTGTTTCTACTCACCTTTCTCCCTCTGCAGTTTATCTTCTGACTCCTGATAATCCCTGTGGCTGAGGCTGGTGGGGCTGTGGATTCAGGAGGGCTTTGGGCACCCACGCAGACCTGGCTCACCTGCCCCATTCCCCGTCTCCCTTCCTGCCAGTTCATGTTTCACCTCTGCCAAGTCCTGTGGGTGCCCTGGGCCAGAGTTACAACCTCGCCTCTTGATCTTTGTGATTTCATTAACAGCAACTCGGGATGATCCTCTCGGTGCAGACGTGTCTAATCTTCTGCTTGGGGATTGAACTGGGCAAACACAGACATCTGGCACCAGATCCAACCCACAGAGCTTAGTGGGTCCTGAGAGGGAGAGAGCAGAGGAAGAAAAGGGAGTTTCTGTTCCCACCATCTAAGGATGGAGGAAACTGGCAGGCTGGGACAGGTCTCCTCCACCAGTGCCAATGGGCACAGCTGGCTGCAGGGCTGAGTTTTCACCTGCTGACTGTCTGTGCCTCTCTGCCAAAGCAAAAGGATGTTTAATTGGTATGGAAATAAGCCAGCAACATCCTACATCTTCTTTTCTCTTCCTGGAAACTCACAGAGAGGGTGACTGGAGATTTGAGCTCTGCAGAGATCTGAGATATTTTTCCCCAAAACACACATTTCAGTCTACTCTGCTCATGCTGTGTTTTTTAATATTTTCCCTGTTTTTCATTTGCTTTCCATGTTTTTCTTATCATGACAATGGTGGTGAAAAATAAACACTGCAGCAAACAATGCTGTTCTAATAAAGCTGCAGTTAAAATAGCAAAGAGAATGCAAATTAAATACCATAACCATTTAGAAAATGTACTTTTTATTAAATATGAGTACTTTCCATCTCAGCTTTAAAATGTGGGTGGATTCTATTAAATGTAATCATTTTCCTGGAGGATTTCAGGGTAAAGGTGTTGCACAAATGCACAGATAACAAATGAAGGCGATTTTTAAAAACAGCACAGAAAGGTGCAGTTAAATATATGGATCATAAAGATGCTCTGTTATTGACTCAACCTCTCCCTTCTCTTTTCAAGTCTGCTTTCTTCTGATGTCGCTGTTTTCCATGGCTCCCAGAATGAATTTTTCAGAAACATTAATTATATATTTATAAACATAAACACCAGTAAATTTGGCTTTTTTAGTGCATTGCAGAGAGCTCTCCCAACTTTCCTTTTGGCTTCAGTCAGAGCAGGATGGAGCATCCAGGAGCTCAGCCTTTGGGCTTGGATTTCAGTGCTGACATCCAGCCCCTGCTCCGGCTTCTGTCTGTCTCCAGGGTCTGGAGATACAACATTTTTCAATATTTACAGCTTGCACCTGGACATGTGGATGCTGTGGCCAAATCTTGGCTAACAGGGGATGTCTGCTTTTCTTTCAGGTTCATGCTGGCAGCTCCCGTTTTTAACCACCCAGCTATTGTAGGAACCACCCTGTGGCCACCTGCTCTCCCCAGGTGTCAGCTTGTATTGCAGTCCCTACCCAAATCCTTCTGTGGATCTGGGCTTTGGTGACCATTCTCTAGGTAATTCCAGGAAACTGCCATCATGAGCCTCTTCACAGGCAGTAGCTAAATGGCACTGCTTTACAGCAATACTGAGCAGTGCTGCAGTTTTGTGAGTGTGGCTCCACGCTGGCTGCAGTACACCCCAGCTTCCTGCTGCCTTCCAGTTGGTTGTTGATTTTTCCAGGACTGTCCTTTTCTTGGCAATTTCTGTGTCAGTCTATTCCTCTGGAGGACTCATGAAGCTCTAGCAGTGTACAAACCTGACTTTGCAAAAAACTATTACGGTCCTGTAGTTTGTTTGCCTGCCAGTGGATCTGCATCACTTTTTCTGTTTCATTTGTTCTGAATTTCCCTTCTGAGAAAAAAATCAAGAAACAGGAGATGCCTGGGGGAATGCTCTTGTCTTTTCCTCTGTCTGGCTCACAGAGCTGTGTGTGCTGCTCCTGTGAAGATAGGTGGGATCCAAGATCTCAGTGCTCATCCTTGCAGGCCTCATGGAGTGCTCCAGTGCTGGGAATGGCTGCGCTCCAGAAATGGCCATGCTGAGTTTGGGATTGCTGTAATGTCTCTCATTTTGCAGGTGTTTGGTGCAGTGTGGGAAGGCACAGCATCACCTGCACGGGAGCAGCAACACACCAGGAATCGAAGGTCACCACAGAGTGACATTTGCACAGGAAGTTATCTCCAGCCAGAGCTGGTTTTGAGACAAAACACGCCAGGCTGGATGGTGCAATTAAATCCTTCATGACAGGGTGTGCTGGTTTAGCACTGCCTGGTTTTTGGTGTGGGGGGGAAGCCACAGAGGTGATTTCTGTGAGAAGCTGCTGGAAGCTTCCACGATGTCCAACAGAGCCGATCTCTGATGGCTCTGAAGATGGACATGCTGCTGGCCCACGTAGAGAGGCTGGTAACAGCTCTGTGGTGACACATTTAAGAAGAAAATCAAAACCATGCAGGAACAGTTTTATCTCAGGCGTGGTGAGGCTCTGCCACTGAGGCCATCCTGGTGCCCGGTGTGCGGCCTTGCAGCCACCGTGGCCACCGCCATCCCGGCACAGCCCACAGTGAACTCTGCCAGCCGGGCTGCCTCTGTCCAGCCGGGCAGGGTGGTGGTGGTGGCTCCTCCTTTTTGGCACCCCACATGAACAGAGGTGTTGGATGGTGCTGGTGCCACAGTGGCCAGCACCGCCTGTGCAGTGGTGGCCAGGCCAGTGGCTGGCAGCGGAAATGTGGTGAGCGATTCTCCGACACAGAACCTAAATGAAATCATCTCCTCAGCACTGTGAGGTCCTGCAGAAATCTTTAACTGGTGGAATTTGCTGGTGATAGTGCTTATGAACAGCAGGGCTTTTTCCTTCCTAGTCAGAGAGAAAGGAGGAAGTGAGGACATGTGGAAAAGACAACATGGTGGCACCAAGGTCAGTGAAAAGAAAGAAAGAGAAGTGGACCAAGCATCAGAGTTGAGATTTCTCTGCAAGCGACGGTGAAGACTATGATAAAACAAATTATCTCCCTGTAATCCATGAAGTCCATGGAGGGATGCAGAGATCCACTGCTAGCCCATGAGAAAAGCTGCTCACACTGGAGCATGTGGATGCTGAAAAGCTGTAATCCTTTGGGAGACACGAACAGAGGGGGCCCTTGTTTCCAGAGACAGAGAAAGAGAGCCCTTGCTTCCAAACTAGAGCAGCTTATCCTTAAAATACTCCACCCCATGAACTAAAATGACCCACACCTTGGCAGTTTTGGGAGGACTGTTTGCTCATGGGAGGGACTCATGTTACAGCAGGTTGGGCAGAACTGCTACTCGTAAAAATGGAACCATGGAGAATTTCAGGGAGAACTGTCTCCTGTGGGAACAACCCCAGAGCATAGCAGAAGAGACTCCTCTCCCTAAGCAAATTGAAGAAAAGTTTTGAGTGATGAACGGACCAAAACTCCCACACCCTGTCTCCCTGCACTGTTGGTGGGAAGGAGGGAGGGGCTGAGGGGAAAAAGCTTATTTTACTTCTCATTATCCTCTTCTGACTCTGTTAAAATTAATTTGCTTTATACCTATAAGTTTGAGCCTGTTTTACCCTTACAGTGCTATTCTCCCAATTCTTAGCTCATGAGCTCTTTATTACAGTTTTTGTGGGTGCCTGGTGTGTTAACCAGAGTCAAACCATGACATCAGGACAATAAATTAAAAGAAAAAAGTCCCTCCCTCAGGCTTTAGCCCACCAGCTCAGCAGCACAGGTTGAAAAAGCTGTGAGTGTTTTATCCATGGTGGCTTTTGGGACACAAGGAGTTTAAAATCTGTGTCAGTTGTCTGATTGAAAACATTTGGAGGTGCCCAAGTTTGGGAAGGTCTCGTGAATACCTGAAAAAATGGTACACATATCTCAAAAAAAGGCCCAACTCCAGCACACACTTTGATTTAGTTTTTTTTAACAGTCCACAAGTTCTGCATGGAGTAATTGCATCTATTCTCTTTCCTAGTTGAGTCTAAATGAAGTACAGCAACTTTGCTGACACCAAGCCTGAGATAAACTGGAGCATGTGAGAAGAAAATTACCTTCCATATAATTTCATTCGCTGTAAGTAAAACAGTAAGAAGGCCTGAGGATATCTTTCACTCTTTTATGGCAAAAATAGAGTGAAAAATCAGATAGTGGGAACTGTCAGTGCTAAACATTATCATCTGTGTATGGGAAGCTTGGAGAGTAGCTGTTAGTAGATCTTTCAAGGTTAATGTAACTGATTTTATTTTGCTGATTGAATAAATGATTATTTCCAGAGGGATTAGTTATAATCCAGAAGTTAACATGTCATTTCATCTTTGATTGTACTCCTACAAATCTTCCATATAACCTCTCAGGCAGACAGCTTTGCAAGCTCAGCACTTTTTATAGAGGGATTTGTGGCAAAGCAAATTATTGTGGTGTATCTTTGTACGAGTTCTGAAGAGAAATACTGCAATGATGCATTTTCCCCTTTCAAAATGCCAATTCATTGAAAATGAAAGGTATCACAGAACTTTGGCCAAGACATATCACTTCCTTATTGCTAATCCAGTTGTCATGATGCTGAGAGTCCTGGTTTTCTACACCCACTTTCCTTGGAACCCTGACTTGCATGTATCCTTTTAGATATCTGTAGGAGGTGGTAAAGGGCAAATTCTGTAAACCTGGTGCTGAAAATCCCCAACGTGGGACTTTGTGCATAGACAAATATGACTTAGCAAGTGTAAGGAATGTGAAGTGAGGGCTGGAAGGAAAGAGAGAAAAAGGATGGCTGGATGTGTATCTTTTCCAGGAGCTGTTGTGCTATCAGCCCGCTTCTCTGGAGTTCAGCTGGAATATGCAGCAGAGTGGAGTCACCTTTGGTTCTAGGTACAGGGACAAAGAAAATATTTTAAAAGCAAGGCATCTTTCCAAACATAATCAGCCAAAACATTTTTAAGCCTCACCAATCCAGCCTACACAGCTTTTTAAATTTAATTGGCATTATTAAGTTTTTTAAGGAGGAGAAAGATGCACCATAAAACAAGTGTGACTATAGAGATAGACATTTAGAAGTGCATCAATTTGCCGCTGAATAGAAATATTAGTGAAAGAATGTGACCTGCATAATGCAAAATCTTTGCTTTCTCACCAGGTACTGCAAGAGGAATCACAAACATTAGTGAAGTTCAGGAAGTCACAGCACCCATTTCTGTTTTTCAGCTTTGCAGAAGTCCAGGTTTTATGATGTTTTACTATAGTTTACTATATATTATATTTATATTTGTATTAACATAATTATATTTTTAGTATTAATATTTTCTATACTGATGCTTAATTTTTTTAATGTGATGGCACCTTGTAGAGATAGTGAGTACACCTGGGCTTTTGAGTGCTGCAGCCTGAGAAAGGGGTCTGCTTCAGGTGATTTGTTTTCAAATGCATTTTGGCACAAGAGCAGCAGTGCAGAGCTCATGCACAAGCCCAAAGGGATCAGGGGGTGCTCAGCACCCAGAGATGGAGTGCAACAGGCTCTGGGACTCTTGGCAAATAATTTGCCATGAATGGCATGTCCTGAGAGGTTGCTGAGGTGTATTCTAGGATTTACAAACTCCAGACCCTCCTGTTCATCCAGAGACAATCATCGCTCTGTAGTAGCAGTTTTTGCCTCTGCCTCTTGGTAAATCAGCATTTCTCTGAGTACTTCTCTCCCTGCACTGCCTTGTTGTGCAGGCCCCCTCAAGCTACCAGCAGCATCTTCTCTCTCTGAAAAAGGTTTATCTGTCAGATGTATTCCTTTTCCTTCATCCCCTTGGGGATTCTGCCTTTGCTGCCACCCCTCTTCACATCTCAGACACCTTCCTGCAGAGGGTGGGCTGGGAAATCTGCTTGTGCAGGGCTGAGGCTCCTCTGCTGCAGCCTGGATCAGGCAGGAATCCATAAAGAGGGATGCAGCAGAGGTGAGGCTGAGGTGCAAAGGATTGCTGGTTCAGTGTTTATGGAGAAGTGAGACCTTCAGGTGGATTTGTTTCTGCTGCAGGACAATCCACCCAAGGGCTGAGATGTGCTTCTGGTCTCCATCCCCTCATCCCTCCCATCCCTCCCTGTGCAAGGTGCCAGTGAAACCCTTGGCACAGGCAGGATCTGTCTGCCTCTGCTGCAGCTCTCTAGGGCTGCTGGGGCTGGCTTTAGATTGCAGTCTTGCATTTAATCACTGTTTTGACAGGCTCCAAAAAAATATTGCTGTTGGCACCAGGAGCAGAAGGAACATGAGCAGGTCCAAACATAATGAACTGAAGAAAAAGAGCATTTTTAGCTGGGGGCTTCTCTCTCCAATGAATTTCAGTGTCTGGCAGCAAGTGGCAGAGGTGTGAGACCTTCTCAAAAATAGGTGACTGGCATAATTTCTAATAGGAAGTATTAGACAAACCCCAGAAATGGGCTCCAGGGAAAGGTGAGTGCTCTGGGCTAGTTTGCTTTCAAACACAGTGTCCATAAATAACAGCTTCCAAGGCATGAGGTGTGGTAATGATTCCTGTGTTCCTGTTAGGGACTAAATGAGCTGACACCCCGCAAGCTTCACTCCCTCGACTTGCATATCTAATATTTTGTAAGGTGTGAAGTTTTCTCCAACCCTTTCTATTTAGTTGTACACATAAATAAGCAATTATATTGAACCTGTTGTATCTGCCAAGACATGGTCCTCATGGGGAAGATCCCCCTCTGTGTGTGCACTGAAGGAAAGGGAGGAATTCCCAATCAGTGTTAGCTTGCTTCTTCTTATTTTCTCTACCAAAATCTATTATTTTTATGCTCAAATTTCTCTTTACTGTTTAGGGATATTTACCTAAATAAATCTGTACATCTGCAATGCAGAAAAGAGTAGAAGCTATACTCACTTTTTTGTTCAGCAATACAGGATTTGTACAGGATTTTCGATAATTAGATTCTTTCAGCTGTAGTTTTTCCTTACAGTTTTCAGTCACCCAAATGGCATTGAAAGTATTTTAACATTATTTTAGATTAACAGATTTTTTTTATACCAGTGGTACAAATTCAGATCTGTAATTTTGCCTGTAGATCCTCTTCTATGATGTGTTCATTTTTAATACCTGTTATGGAATTCATATATGAGGAAATAGGTATTACAGATTACTTTTATTTCCACTGTGGTGTGTTCCAGTCTTCTTAGCAAGCTTGTGGGCAGTTTTGTTCAGATATCTATTATTCATCACTTGCCTGATATGTGCAAATGTGGATGATTTTCAAAAGCTCAGCCATTTAAAATCAACAGGTTTTAACATTTTGCTTTTGGTTTCCCAAGAGAAGCTTGTTCAAGGAAAGTGCAAGAAACCAGCCAAATAGTTCAAAATTCTTCCTGTGGGGCGATCAATCTTTCTCAAATAGAATTGTGACCCTTGGCATGCTTAAATTACTATTGATTTAATGGTAAAAAATACATTTTTATTAGTTTTTATTTTATTTGTCCTTTGCACTGAGATCCCTCAAAACCGTAAGTATCTATACAAACAATTTATGGTCATATAATAAATAGTCTTCACAATTTAATTAAAAAGTCAAGCAGCATAACTATTTTTCAAGCCCAATGAGTAAAGATCCTGCCATTTTTATGTCATAAATCAGGATACAGAATGTCAGTTTAATCTCCTCCGTTCTCAGCTGATGCACCCATGGCATAACACTGTGTTGATATGAGCACTTGAGCATTTTCTCAAATGCTTCAGAGTTAGCCCAGGAGGTGTAGTAAGCCCAGGCTGTGTTTATATTTCTTATTGCCCTCAGGAGTGGATGATCCCTGCTCCTTGCTGGTGTGTCTCCTGGCTGAGCCGTGTGTGGTGGCAGGTAATGATGGGTGTGGCTGTGGTCCCTAAATAACAACCTCTGGCTCTTGGCACACGACAGTGACCTTTCCTGGATGTGGACATGCTGTTTGGTGACACAGATACCCACCAGTGCCCGCTGGCATATTGCCATCTCACTGCTGTAGAACTCTTCATTGGATGCATTCTGCCATTTGTCACAGAAAATTGCTGGGTCTGGTCTCCCACTGTCCATGGATGGGCCAGAGAGACGTGGCTGCCTCGCTGGGGGGTGGTGAGGGGAGTGCTGCTCTCCTCCTCCTGCCAGCACTCACTAGGGTGCTGTTTATTACACAAGGTTATGAAATTATCTTCTGCTTCAGGCCTGGGCAGACTGGCCTTTTGTGCAGAAATTATCTGTTAAATGCACCTGTCCTTTCCAAAGGGATCCACAGAGCTCTGCAGGACTCATGGAAAAGGGTGTTGGGTCTGCCATGGGGTCCTTTAACTGGGACAGAGGGGACATTGCAGCTTCTTATGGGAAGAACATGATCCCCTTGGCTGTGGTGTTAGTATCTGTGCATCATTTCAGCTGTGATGACCGAGCTGGGTGCCCTGTGTGGCACTGGCAGCACTGGGTGGCTCCCAGCATGGTGGCTTTGCTGGGGAGTGCCGCTGTTCTGGCACTGTCAGATTCCAGTTCTGTTGCTGTCTGAAGAGGTTTCCATTTCAATTCATTCTGATGGCTGTGGAAAGACATTGGAAAGACTTGTTTCATGGTCAGTCTTGCCTTAACCTCCTGTGCTGCACTCACCTGAATGCAAGGTTTCTTACCAGCTGCAAATTCCTGGGTGTCCCTGCACTTACCTGTGCTGGTGTCTTGTTCTGCTTTGTAATTCCAGAGATTTCAAACAGAAAATAGATATATGATTTCTAAGGTCAGATACTGGGCTGAAAATGGCACATGTGGACACCTGCACATGGGCTCTGTGGGACCTGCTGGTGTACAAGTACCAGTGACTACCTGGATCTAGCTCAGATGGTGTGGTTTACAATGGGAGCTTCAAGAAGTTTTCCAGATTTATTCAGACTGCTGGAAAGTACCATTCTGACAGCCCCTTAGCACAGGATTTATTCTGGAGAA
The DNA here is from genome assembly GCF_048771995.1 of Taeniopygia guttata. Classification (NCBI taxonomy): domain Eukaryota; kingdom Metazoa; phylum Chordata; class Aves; order Passeriformes; family Estrildidae; genus Taeniopygia; species Taeniopygia guttata. The sequence goes on along the minus strand of NC_133029.1, from coordinate 7,738,957 downwards.
GGGAACACTGATTGGGGATCTCATTAATGCACATAAATATCTCAAAGGCTGGTACCAGAGGATGGTAACAGATTCTTTACAGTAATGTCCAGTGACTGGACAAGGATAAACTAAAATATAAGAAATTTCACCTCAACATGAGGAAGAACTTTGGATTGAAGATGGCAGGGCCCTGGAACAGGAAGGTCATGCAGTCTCTCCCTCCATGGAGACCTTCCAAAACCACCTGGAAATGTTTCTGTGTTCCCCCTTCCAGGTGACCCTGTGCTTGGTAGGGGGGTTAGACTATAAATAGTGGGTGAGCAGGTAAGAGATGCTGCCTAGAACCCTGCCAGCCTGATCATCAGAAAAATCAGTGACTGGAGCATTCAACGTGCAGGGAATTGAAATGAAGTTCAAGTGAGGCTGAGTAGGTGTTTGTTCAGCAGCTTGTTTAGACTTTAATCACAGTTAAATCTTTTAGTTAGATAATTGTTCTATCAGCTGATAGTTGGAATTGTATTGAAGAACAATATGCTAAAACACCTTCAGTGGGCAGCAGCAAAGGAGATGAATTTGGATTCCTTCTTGTTAATTTCTTGCTTATCACTGTGTCAGTTCCTGTGTTTTCTGATTACTTGAGTTGCATGGTGTGCATTTTCCTCTACAAACACCGACTCCAAACACACATTTACCACCACTGCCTGACATAATAGCTTGGGAAGCCAGGGCTCATTATCAGAGGTCAAGGCCTCTGTGTAATTTGCCTTGGATCAGGAGTTGTTGTTATACTTCCAGCTGTGCTGTGGGAATTGGGACTAATTTCCTAGTGATAATATGCCTGCGTTTTCTATTTATATAGTTTCAGGATTTGGGATCTGTGTTTCTCACAGGCTTTGCTCTACTAAATGCCAAGTTGCTAGGTGATTTCAAAACCCTTGAAGTAAAGCTACATACATTTTTTAAAAAAATAAATTAATTTAAGCTGTGTTTCAAGCTATGTTTTCTTCATTTTATGGTGCTGTGTGCTGGGACAGAGAGCATTACAAGTCTAAAGGGTTTTGTGTGGTCTTTCTGTAGGACACAAGCCATCACAGGAGGCTGTGCCCCCCAAAAGCTGTTCAGTTCATAGCAATGAGCCCTGGCCTGTGCTGGGCTGGAGGTGTTGGATGCTCGGGCAGCTGGAGGCTTTCCTGCTTCCAGCCCTGCAGCTCCCTGGGCTGAAGCTGTGGTGAGGAAGTCTGTCCACACTGCAAATCATGAGATGTACCAAGTTCTCCATGTCGCCAGGGAAACGTCCAGTTATAGACACATCCCTAAAGCTTTTTGCCCAGCTGGGCAGTCCCTCATGGACTGAGCAGTCCCTCATGGACTGCCAGTCTGGCTGCTCTTGGTGGAAACTGGGACTGTTACTAAGTCTGAGGGGGAAAACTGACTTTGGAGACCTCAGCAAAGAAGACTCATACAAAGGAAATGAGAAACAAAGAAACAAAAAGTGATGCGTTTTGTTGTTGAGGTTTTTTTCTCTCATAAGAATGGAAGGCTTTGTTGGCATTTGGGGATTTGCCATGCAGGTGCCAAAACCAGTGTGTCCTGGGCAGAGGATTGCAGGGATTTGGTGGCCTCCCTCCAAGGCTCAGTAATTCTCCACAGAGACCTCAGGGAGCAGAAGAACCAGTCCAGGTGAGCACCAGGACAAGGGGCCAAAGCCCAGATGTGAGGGGCTGCCACAGGGCACACAGCCTGTGGAACAGCCAGTTTGGGGAATTAAAACAAGCTTCCCACTGAGCTGACAGCTGGGTCCTGCTGCCAGTGAAGCCACTGGCAAAGCACTGACTGTTTTCTGGGGCAGGCAGGCTGAGCCAAAATTGGCTGCTGCTGTGCCTCATTTGCATGGAAGTTAATTACCTACATCTTCAGGTTCACTTATCTTTATGGAGATGGGCATTAAATCTGGCCCCTGCGGGTTTCTCAGTCCCCTCTGGACTGGTTTCCACAGTCTCTGAGGCATGGCCCATTTCAGGGGCATTTTAGTCTTACCTCTGCAGAGAGAGCCTTGGTTGGTGGCAGTCATGTTGTTTTCCCTGCTTTATTATTCAACCTGTATGGAAATGTGCTCAGGACATGGCAGTGAGGTGGAAAATCTGCTTGGACAGGTAATGCACCTGCCAGATATGAAACTTGTAAAGGATTTTCTGAATGCAGCTCTGACCAGGATTTCAAATGGAAATATTCTCTCTGAGCAACGCCAGGAACTTTGTCCATCTCTGACTTTGGCCCTCCTTTGAGTGGGGGATGGACTAGAGAATTCCACAAATACCTTCCAGTCTAAGTTATTATTGGAATCCTTATTACAATACTAGAAATTTGAATTAGTAATAATGGAATGACATATATGAGCTCTGGGTGAATGTAATTAGAATATATCCCATAGCATCCTCATTTTTCCTCTGCTCAGCAAAGTGAGATGATAAAAGTTCATGTGCTTTCTATAGACAAATATTTGTGCAGAGCACTTGCCTAAATTGAGCTAAAAATCCAGGTTCTGGTTATTCTAAATGCAGCCTGCAGTGTTTGAGTTTTTTGTTTGGTTGGTTGTAGGGTTTTGGTGGTGTTTTGGTTTTTTTTTTTTAATTGCAATTTTTCATTTGTACTTGAATTCACTAATAAAGGGATTTTTTTTAATGTTGTATTACAAATCATGAATCTGGTAATGAATGTTTCAGTGAATGATTACTCATTGCCCATGGCTCTCTAAGCTTATTTCAAGCTGTCTGCAGCTGTGATTCTGCTGTGAAAGTTTTTATAATCCAAGTACAATGTAAAGTCTGATGTGGGTCTTTAAGGTGAAAGGGAGACCCTCTCCTGAGATAAGCAGCTAATTTTCCATGTTGGTGTTCCCAGTGATGAACAGCCAGCTGATCATGCAAGTTGTGCATTCAACTGGGGAATACTGCCTGGTGCCAGGCATTTCTGCAATGGTACAGGGTGTCCTGGAATTAATGGGGCAGCAGGGCAGTAGCTGGACTGAAATGGCTTCACCATGCACATAACCTCTGAGAGCAGCCCCAAGTTGGGAATATTTTATGTCTTTTTATGAATATTATCTAAAAATATATCTTTTCCCCTGTACCTTTGCTTTCCCTCATTCATTTATTGCTGAACTAGTTTTATAGATTTAATATTAAAGATTTACCATTAAGAATCAAATGTGGTTTTCCTGAAAGATGATGAAAATTTTGTGTCCTGTAGTTTGCATTTGGACTGTTTTCAGATGCTCTGCTGTCCAGATTAGTTAATGGGTGGCAGGTTCCTGCTTACTATTTTCCTCTATTTGGCAATGGATGGGGAGCAGAAAGGCAAATGAGAACAAAAACCCTCAAGTTAGATTAACAGAAAGATTAAAGCTTTTAAAGGAGAGCTGACACTGTATGCACATGGTAATTATTAGAAAATACATGCACAGATTAAAGAAAGCTGGATAAGAGTTGTAAAAAACTAGGGAAGCAGCTCCAGTGTTTTTATTTATAGAGGAAAATACCTGGGGTGGCAAGAAGCAGCATTCCCTGAGTTGCAGTGAGTTAAGGACTGTGGAAGAGTTTGCTATTTAAGCTTGTAGGCAGGGGAATGCTGGAGATATAAAAAGTCCACAGGGTGAAAGGTGCACAAGAAGACAGTAAAAACTGTCCAGAAGGAAATAGGTAATATGAGGGGAAACATGCTTGAACCTATTCTGGAATACTCTAGGCTGATTTGTATTGAATGCTCCCTTTTTCCTCCCCTCTTTTTGGCTTTTACTAGCTTCTGTCTATTTCAAGGTTTAAAAAATGTGTATCTATTTATTTTCTAAGCACAAGAAGTCGAAGAGCTGAATTTTGGCTGTTAAGCTAAAGCAGCCTAAATAAATGATCACTGCTACATCAGGCAACAAGTGTGCATCCATCCATGCAGCCTTGAGAGGGGAAAATTACTTCTTTTTCATAGGAGGACTGAGTTGGTTAAAACATTTAGTAGTTCCTTCTGTTCATGTTTTATTGTGAATATTGGCATTCTCCTCTCAGCAGGAAGGCAGCACAGATTCCCTTCTTGGCAGCAATTTTAAAACCAGCCCCTTTCACCTGCACCCACCTTTGATAGGCAGCCTGTGCTGTGCTTGTGGCCAGAGGTTCATGCAGATGTTGATGCCTGTCCACTGTTTTGTTCTGTCTCTGGCCTGCAGCTGCTGTTTTGGCCAGGGAATCCATCTGTGGGGTTTAGCAAGGCTTCACCCCACACCTTCAGGAAGCCACTGGATCCTCAGTTTGACAGGAAGGTGTCTTGAGCCACCCTCAGAGTGAATGGCTTTGCTAGACATGAGTGCCTCTGGACAAAAGCTGTTTTCCATAGGCCTGTCTTGCTCCCGCTGATAGATGAGGTTTAATTGAGACATTTTAGCGAGTCCCTCAAAGGACACACTCCTGGCTGCCTGCAGGGGAGGTGCAGGAGAGCCATTTCTTCAATTGTGAGTCAATTTGCCCAGTCAAAATTCCTTGAAAACACTCCTACCTTTTTGTCCTGGCAGACATAAAGCTCAAGTCCCCTAACAGATTCAAAACACCTGAATGATCACAGTATTAACAAAGTATAAAGAGTTCTATCCTTCTCTGTCATCTCAATGCAGCTAAGAGAAGTATAATGCCAAATGTAGTGCCAGTGACAAATGCAGAATAACTCCAGTTGCTGATGGTACAAATTGGATTCAGCTGCAGCTTCACACACGCTGAAGAAACTGGAGAGAATAAAAAGTCTGTTTAACACACTTGAGTAGTTATAAGGTAGATAGTCTTTCATGCCCATTAATCAAGGACTAGGGGAGAAATTCAATTGTTCAACACTCATTAAACCTGTCCTTGCTGCTCTAACTAAAATACACTTTCACTTTGGAGCCTTCCTTAAAAAGATAATGCATCTAAGTTGTATTAAACAGAGTCATGTTTGGGTTTTGCTGGGTAATATTTTAATTTGCAAAATTGCAAGAAAGGCAACACTTGGCTCATACAAAGTGTGAGATGAAGTCTTTGGTTTGAAAAGTCCTCTCTTGAATTGACCCACCTGAGGTCAGTTCTCCCCTCTGGAAAGCCAGGGAACAAAGGAATCATGCCAGAGACAGGAGAGGGAGAGGCTCCCAGGCTGCTCCAGGGTGTGCAGAGGCAGAGCCCATCCCTGGCAGTGCTGGGAGCTGGGAATCCAGCTTTGTCTGTGCTGAGAAATTTGGCCACTGTAGCAAAACACAAACACAGTTCCAAAGCTGTTTTAGTGAGCAGAATAGGCTCAGTTAGCAAATGGAATTAATGCTGGCACTATGTATCTCTGCTGTTGTATTTTGCCAGCAGAGAAATGTGGCAGATAGAAGCAAGTGTATTTTTTTATTTTTTTAATTCCACCACTAGTAGAGCTTGGCAGAGCCTGGTGCAAACCTGGTGTGAGTTGCCAACCCCATGGCTACTGGCATGGAGGGAGGGATTGAAGCAAGCACCAAATCTTTCCTGGACTCACTGATAAGCTGAATATGGGCACTAAGCAGAGGCAAAACCTCTCTCAAACTCTCTGTCAAAGGACTCCTTGTTCCCAGAGGCATCTGGGAGAGGAAATATTATGCAAACTCCAATTCTCCAGTGCGGTTTTAGGAGTATATCTGCTAAATTCAGGGGCCTGGGGATGGGGGGAAGATCTCCACAAGCAAAACATGCCAAAAGAGTGTCCAGAGCTGGTCACTGCATGCTTGTGTCTCTGTTGGGTTCACGTGGCTGCTGTTGGTCCAGGTGCCATCAGATTCCCCAGAGTCATGCATTTCAAGGGGAAAAAAAGGGTCTTAAATATTTTTTTCCTAGCTTTCTGCAGAGTGTGGTCTCCAAATCCCTTTGGAAAGGGAAATTGCATACTGGGTTTGTTGTTGGGCTTCATGAGTAGGGCATTTTTCTGCTCTATGGTTCAGTATGCTCTGTTTCTCACAGCTGTTAACCTTGTAAATGTGGGGATTTGAGACTCAGCCATTTAAGCAGTTTTAGCTCTTTCCTGGGGCTTGATATATTTTTCCTGAAAATGCATCATTACAAAAGTTTATTAGGAGAAACTGCCATTGGCAGAGGTCTTTTCCACCATAGCCCAGATCAGGTATGTGATATTACTTTTAAAAGTCAGGCTCCTGGGCTGGGGAGGGAGAGATCTGCCCTTTTTACCTGCTGAAATCAGCAATGACTAGAAGCTGTCGAGTGGTGATGGGATAGGGATGAATCTGAGTAAGGAATAGAAATCAGGAAAGGATTAGGAATAGGAATAAGGAAAGAAATGTCAAAAAAGGAAGGCTGAAAAGAAAGGCAAATAATCCATTTGTTTTATGAGACAGGAAAGACCTGTGGGATATTCACTGGAGTTTGTTGGGTGAGATGTCACCTCCACGGCTCAGGGTAGCTCACTTGCCTGAGAACAGTGCTGTGGTCCTGGGAGATCAAAGCCATGGAGCAGTGGTGCAGCCTTTGCTATTCCCATCCCACTCAAGAGGCAGGATTTTCTTTTCTCATTTTAATTTGTGCCACTGCTGACAGCAGCATTTGCCCAGGCAGAAGTTGCTCTTACAAGAATTACGTTCCTTTTCTAAAATTGCTTCCACCACCGAGTGCTTAAAAAGAAATCGAATGGCTGCCATGCCAGCCCTTAAATGAGAGCTGCTCAGAGAGCAGCTCAAGAGGTCTCCAGAGAAGCAGCAAATAAAAAGTCTTTTCTGTTTCTGGATTCCTATCCTGCTCTGAAGCAGGGCTGGGAGCCAGCAGGGTGGGGGGAGCCCTGTCTGTGGATATGGAGCTGAGGACTGGGCAGGCTGGCTGGGCTGGCTTGTATTGAGAGCTGACTTGTTCCTTCTCCCTCCATGCTTGGCTTTCCTTTTGATTTTAAAAACTCTATTTGGAGCCAGAGCAGCAAATTTGAGGCCAGTTGTGTGAAGACAGTGTGGGGAGAGACCTGGACCAGAGCATGGCTGTGAGTTAGGATGTGACTGGTGGAGATGAAGCCTGCAGGGGAGGGAGAAAAAGCCAAACGCTTTGGGTAGGGAATGAGGTTGTTCTTTTCTGCCTTGGCTGCCAGGGGGATGGTGGGGGTTGAGAACTACTGAAAAGCAGAGTTTTTCTGGCAGAGGGATGCAAGCCTCCTGACTACACCCCGCTGCAAGGAGGATTTGGCACCCAAACAAAGTAATTCCGTGCCGAGGCGCTCTCTCCCAAAGACTTGTTTCAGGGGAGAAAAATAAAGGGAAGGGGAAGAAAAACAGCCATCAGAAACCCTTAGAAAGAGCAAGTCCTGGTGAATGCTGCACTGCAAGCTTTGAGAATCAGTGGTGACAATTGCAAGGTGCTGCACGAGGAGAGCAGCGGGCACAGAGCTCCAGGTCACTTTGCAGACACCGGGGCCAGGCTGCTGGGAGCTGGGCGAAAAGCCACGTCACCAAATGCAGAAGTAGAAATGTCACATTGCAAATCGTGGGACAGGTGACAGCCCTCCAAATGTCACAGTGACACTGCTAAATAGGAGGCCCAAAGCTCAAGGGTGCCTTGGGAGAGGCGCCTGCTGCTGTTTGGTGAACGAGCACAGGGGCTGTCACAAGGGCAAGCAGTGACAGAACAAGGGGCAATGGCTTCAAGCTGAAGGATGGTAAGTCTAGATCAGATATTATGAATAAATTAGGGAGGTGTTGGCTAAAGAGACTCCAGAGAGCCCATTTTTCTGGAGGAAACTCTTTGAATAGCTCTTTTCCACATCCATGAAGATTGAATTACCATTTTTTTCAGTAATGGGGTAGAATTAGCGAAAGTAAATATTTGACTTTGAATCCATCAGATTGTAGGAAATGGAAGAAAAAAAGTAGTTGTAAAAAAGGAATAGAATGAGTGTTTGCTTCATGCTTATTTAACATTATTTTCTATTCTCAAAAGCAGGATGTTGACTTTATTGTCAGCCAAACAGACTATGGTGTCTGTAAGCCTAATGAGGACTGCTGTACCCCCATGGATGGGTAACATAATTTCATATCCCAGGAAGTGAGAAATCTCCCAAAAATTTTTGATTGCTGCTGAGAAGACATTGCTGGCAATTCAGGACTAGGATTTCAGAGAACACCAATTTTTCAGCAGAATATTATGAAGTGTTGAAGAGTTACTGAGAGCCACTAGTCTAAGGCTGATGTTATTTATATCCTCCATGTCTGGTGAAAGTGATAAATCTGCAAAGACAGGGAGGATCATATCCTGCAGCCCATACTGTAAGGGCATTTCTTACCCATAAATTGAAAACTAATGTTTATTTCTCTTTAATTAAATACTCCATTAGCCAAAGACTGTGTTAAAATATTTAAAAGGAAGTAGTGTAATCAATATACCAACTGTGCCACTGTAAACATATCTCCCATGCAGTAAGTGCCAGGTTTTCTTTCCTTGGAGAATTATGAGTGCTTTGAAAAAGACAGGTGGGACATTGTGGGTTGAGATGGTCTGTAAATGCAAAAATAGAATTTTTTTCTTACCTCTCATGAGGACACTTCATCAAGCTGGTGTCTTGGTAATGCTCAGTGTATTAATTGATTCAATTTTTTGGGGGGGATAGGCAACATTTCTCCTAAAATCTTCATCTGCTTCTTAGGTATGTTTGTGTGTGTATATATAAAATTATTGTCCAAAGCAGAGGATTTTGTGCTTCCATTAGTTTTACTCTTCATGTTTATTACATTGCTCCTCTGTAGCCACTGATGGCCACTCAAGCAGAAGAGGCTTCACATCTCAGAGGCACCAGGGCCTTTCCAAAATATGCCCAAAATAGAAGGGGAGGGAGGAGAAGCCTGGCAGTAACCAGGTGGAGGAGTGCAGAGATTATTTTCTTCTTCAATCTGGTTAAAATCAGGCTTTAAACCACTGAGGAAATAAATGCTTTTTTTTCCCCGATAAAATAAATATTCTGCAGCCCTTCCTCTCCCTTACTGGTACCTGGAGGAGCTCAACCAGTATCATAAAGTGCCTGATTTCGTGTCCACATGTTCTCAGCAGATACTTTCTCCCCTCTTGTTATTGTCTTGCAAAGCATCCATTGTACTGTGGTAATCAAGGGGAATTTTTGCAGCCACTTTCTTTCCTCAGAAAAATATTCCTAGTGGTATGATGATAGGAAAAAATGCCTTTTGTGAAGATAATCTATCAGATGATTAGTTTACATGTGATTTTAATGCCAAGAACCTCAGACTGCTTAAAAATAATAAAAAATGAAATGTCAAGCAAATAAAAGTTAATTAAATACACAGTGAGAGAGGCTTAATTTTAGTCCTAAAAGGAGCTGAAGCTTTTGCAGAACATCTCTACAAAGGTAACACAATCCCTCACTGCAAGGCGTAAAATACCCCCCACTCCCTGGCAAGAAATGAGCACAGCACCTGAAGAGCATCTGCACTCCAGACACCACCAGATGTGGAAGAGGACATTTGCTGGGGGGGTTGGAGAAATAAAAAAGCAGTGAACTAACACAGACCCTCCATGAATTGTTGCATATTACTAATATTCTTGAAAATTGTCACACAGAAAGAGCTCTGAGTTCCTCCAAGCCCAATGCAACACAAGATTTAAAGGTCAGCTCTTTTCCCATAGCAGTCCATGGAGGGTTGAGCTCCAGGCTCTCCCCAGCATGCTTTTTTTTTATTTATTCCAGCATATCAGCTGTGCTGAAGCAGAGGAGAGCCAGAAGAGCAAATGAGACAAGGCAGCAAATACTGCAGCATGGGCAGGTGGGTTTCTACTGAAACAAGTGTTTGCCTGGGCACAACAGCAGAGGATTTCATAGGAATGTTCACTTCCCTTGCTGGGACTCCTAACAAAGGTAATAAACCAGTAATTAAAGGCTTCCCCATCACCATAGCTCAATCAACGATGCAGCCAAAAGGTATGAAAGCCACAGAACAAGGGCTGTCAAACCAAAATGAAGGGATACCAAAGCAAAATTACAGTGGTGGGTGGGGCTCTTCTGGTGGGAAACCTCCTGCCCTGGCCAGGATCCCAAGCCTGCTTAAATGTCTCCAACCAGTGGAGAAGGCTTGAGGCTATGGCCAAAATAAAGACACCAGGACTTGTTCACAAACACCCCTAAAACTCACCATGAGGGTTGTATCTTCAGGCAGCACAAATGCCAGGAAGAAATGGAGAGAGAAGAGATATTTACTCCGCATTTTATTTATGTTAAAGGGCTGTATGCTACACTTCCTGATTAATTTTGAAAATATATAAGTTAGCAACAGAAGATATGAGACATGATGTATTTAATCTTGGAGTCTACAAGGCTTTCCTCACCCTTGACCCATCAATGATTTATGTGTGCTGTGGAATGTGCTGACTTTTTTAATGGATGGGTAACATAATTTCATATCCCAGGAAGTGAGAAGCTGCCCAAAATTTCAGAGCTTCAGACTGGTGGGTTTCAGTCAGGCTCTTTTCTTTAGTCTTTCTCTGCATTCTGCATGCTTTTTCTTAGCACCATCTAGGAAACATTTGCACAAAGTGGATGGTATTTTGGTAAACACGTGTAATCTTTAACAATATAACAGCTTTGTTAATCACTGTAACACATAAAATGCCCCTTCTCTGAGCTGGCCTAGTTTGGAGGTTAAAATTATACAGCCTAAAAGGGAAAAAAATACGGGGGAAAAAAAAAGTGCTCTCATTCTGTTTGTATTATTTTGCAATACAAAAAGAAGAGAAGATCAGTGTCATTGGGAAAACAGACTTCATCTTGACAGGTAACTTTATTTTGAAATGTAATTATTGGGTCAGACCCACAGCATGGGTAGCCCCTAAGACTGTGTGTCCTTGGAGCGTGGGAGAAGGAGCAGGGATGAACAAGGGGATAATAATACAATGACTGTTTTCTTCGTTTTGCTTTCTCTGCACTTACAAAGAAGTCGACCTTGTTGCCCTGTTGATGAGCTTGCAGTGCAATGCAAAGAAAAGCAGCCAGCATTTGCTGTTAGATGCACAGTGCATTAAATCCATGAAGACATGAGCATACAGGTCCTTTGCTGGGTAGTGGCAGGCAGACAGCAAATATACCAAATCTTTTTTTGTGGGTGAGCTGTGGGATTACCTGTACAACTTTATATGATCACTCAGTTATAGATAAGGAGCACTTTGGTGGCTTTCCCACCCATGACAGACGGCGTGGGCTGGCAGTGGGAGCGTGCAGTGGGCCAGAGGCAGCCCTGCTGTCCCTGCCATGCTCTCCTCTCCATGGCTGTCCTTTCTGGATGCTCTGACTGCTCTGGCTCTCAGCTTGCAGGGACCTGCACAGAGCTGCCAGCCAGCCCAAGGCAGGCAGGGGTGGCACCGATTAAGTGCCTTTGCTAATGATGTGCTATTAGAGGGGTTTTAACCAATCCTGGGAAAGGACTTTTGTTTTGCTGTTGAACTAGTAAAGATTTGAATTACTGCTTTGCCCCTTTCGTTTCCAAAGACCATGAGCATGTTGGCATTAGTTTCACCAGTCAAGAGGTTTGTATACCCCATGCCTCGACTGGCCATCAGTCTCTCCTGGTGCTGTCTGTTGTCCCAGAATCTCCAGTGACTGTGCAAAGTGCTGGATGCTGCATGCTCATTCCAGATTTATCAGTGCGATTTGCATAGACTTAATATTTGTGCCTCACTGATGTAAAACTTGAATATTATTGGTTTATTAACTTTTTTGGTGGGGGAAGGTCATTATTTCTGCTTTATGGAGGTGTTTAAAATGTGCAGAACCTGATGTAGATGCTTTGATTGCATGCATAAAAGTTGTAGGAAATATTGTAATAAAGCTAATAGAGCAGATAGTAAATGTCTTCATGTTTGGAAGGATGTGGATGTGCTTTGTGTTTCCTGATGAGTGGAACAATTTTTCCATAATCAGGGTGTATTTCAGCTGCAACCTTCCCCACATGTCTGTGTGAGTTGGTAAAGGAGCAAGTGTCACTTTTTGTGAGGCTGGGTCTGCTTCTGGCAGCCTTCCACCACCGCCCCTTTCAAGCCATGGTCTCTCCTCTCACATACCAAGCAATTCTTCAAATTTTCTCTTTCAGCAAGCAAGAAAACATCAAAACTGGCAAAGATTTAGTACCAAAAATGCTTTCATTTTACATGCTGGTAGGATATGGTTGTGTTAAAAAATATATTAAAAAAATAAAAAAAGGAATTGTGCTCTTTGGAGTAAGAGAACAAATCAGAAAAGCATGAAGGGAAAATTCTCCTGCCAGATGCAATCTATCCATACAAACAAATCTTTGTGTTTGTGATCTCCTACAGCTGCTGAGGGTGCAAGGTGAGGAAGAATTGGACTGGACAAGGTTAAACAATCTTTAAATCCTCCTCTGGTACTGAACTCTATAATATCCTACAAGATCCGTAGTTTATCTTTCATATATAGAGGTTTGTAGTGACTTATTTTCAGTTTGTGTGTTCTGAACTAGTGAAATGAATGAATGCTGCACAATTAATTAATTTATCAATCACATTCAGTAAATGGATTGTCTGATCTGAAACAGAGAGGGAGAAATTAAACAGATTAATGTATTTTCTCAGCTGAAGCAAAAGCAGTGATCAGAGCTGGATGAATTAACTTGGAAATGAATTGACATCATTTCTGCAGACACAAGTAGTTTCTGTCATGTTTGAGGTCATGTTATTCACTGTCCATGAAGCAGTCAGGCATGCTGGCAAAGCTGGGACTTTTCAGAACATCAGCCTGCGTGGTAATTCATGCCAGTCTGCCAACATCCATCTTTTATTGGCCTTTATCCTTTCAGAGGAGGAGGAATGACTTGGTGTTTTCATCCCTCTCTGTCAGTGCCCAGTCATTACAGGAGAAACTGATGATGGAGCCAGGGTGTTTAATTCACAGATCACAGGAGTGCAGCAGGGAAACCTTCCTCCCTCCCTCCCTCCCTCAGGAGGAGCCTCCCTCTGCCTCCCAGCCAGGAGCCCAAGCCCAAGCAGTCCCTGCAGAGGTGCCCCTCCAGCACTCAGGGGGTGGCAGGAGGGGAGCAGACACACTCTGCATTGACAGATGTGTTCAGGACTGCGGGCTCCATAAGGAACGTGTTTTCTGGGCAAGCTGAACCGGGTATGGTCCTAGAAATAGACACTGCTGGAGGCAGCAGACATTCCATGAGCCAGGCAGAGCGTGCCTTACCTTGTATCCCATCATTTTTTGGAGGGGGCTGTCACACCACTGAGCTCACCTTCCTGGTGCCCTGCTGCTGGGAGATGGGGGAAGACCTGCTCGAGGAGTGGAAAGCAGAGGGGAGAGTGGCTGAGAATTTGGGAGATGCAAACTGAATGACTTGAGTTCTTGGTGAGCTCAGAAAACACATGGAAATAGGCCAGCGGGGTGCAGGCTGCCTGCTTGTTGTCAGCTCCTGTGGTGGCAACCAAAATTTGCAGAGAGACCTGAAAGGTCTGGTTTTGGTTCATCTGGGCCTCTGAACTGGTGAAAAACAGATACATTCAGGAGAGAGAAGCCTGAACTGGCAGAGGCAGTGACTTCCCTGCCATGGGCAATGTTGTTGGACTGCTGCCCAGAACTCTTGGGTCACCTCTCAGGAGCCAGGCTGAGGGGAAAGGAGCAGCCAAGCTGGTCCATTGGGCCATCACCTCCTTTTTCCTCCTGAGTGAGCTCACAGCAAGTGGAGCTCCTGTCACGATCCGCTTGTAGCGGGGTGTCGTGATGGTTCATTAACTGATCCCAAAGTGCAAAAAAAAGGTAAACAGCAGGGGACTATCAGTTTAATCACAACAAATGCACTTTTATTAGGGGCCAAAACGTAAATGCGATAGTGGGGCCAGAAAAGAGACAAAAGCATAGAGAGAAGGAGAGAAAAGAGGGGGATGGGAATAGCAACCAACACAGGCGAGGTCCTCACAGGTCCAGACGATGGGGACTTGTCTTGCTGTGTTGGGGAGATTCTCCAAAGTCCTGCTCAACCCAGGGGTCTAGTTATAGTCCGCAGAGGAAAAAGGGGGGAACATGCAGAACAGTGAGAGTCTATTGAAATTGCTGTGGGGGCACAGGTGAGTCCACTGAACCACCAAGGCAGGACGAACACAATGAAGAATAAGTCCACTGGAGTTACTGAAGAAGAACAGGTCATGTCAATAGTGGTGTGACCGCCAGAGTCACCCCAACAGTTCATTTGGCTCAAGGATGGAGAGTGAAGCAGGAATTGCAGCAGCTGCCCTGTGCTGGGTCCATGCCAGGCCTTTGCCAAGTCCTTGCCAGGCCTCGTTCGGAGCTGTGGCACGGCACAGCGGCTGCACCTGCACTGCCGCCTTCTCCAAGGCTGCAGTGGGGGAAGGGGTTCCTCCTCGTGGCAGGCACATGGGGAATGAGGGGGTTCAGACAGCCTCTTACAGCTCCCAAAAGCAGGAGCCTGCCCAGAGTGAGAGCAGCTCCCTGCCAGCCACGCTCCCCTCCCTGCCCAGCTCCTGCCAGCTGAGCTGCTCCTGCTGCCAACCTCTGGCTTTACTTTTGTGCAAGCAAGTTACTCTCTGAGAACACAGAACTGCAGAGCTAATCTCTGTTCTTAATTTGACATTAAAGTTTATTTTCAGCAAATTATTCAAAAAATCCACAGCACAGCTGTTCCACATTAATCTTTTCCTTCTTGCAGTTTTTTCCTTTGGCAGAAGGCAGTTTCTGTCTCTGTTAGTTTATTGCAGAGCCATGTACAAGAGACAGGAGCCTGATGAGCACTTGGGGCAGGGAGAGAGTCTGTGGAGGTGGGTTTCACCTAACAGGAATTTGGAGAGGAGGTGGGGAAGGGTATCCCATCACCTGAGACATCCCTGCCCCAGTGCAGGTTAGGGCAGGGATTTCTGGAGCAGAGCCACACCAGGCTGCTCTGAGGAGAGAGGACTCAATCTGAATTATCCTGCCAGCTTCACCACTAACAGCTGTAAAGGCAGTGCATGGGCCAGCTCATTTCCTTTACTGATGACAAGAGGAATTAAAGCTGAATGCTTCCTGAAAATCAGATTAGTGCTGTGTTAGTGGGCAACAGAAGGTTGCCTCTGGGTAACAGTGTAAGGTCAGAAATTTAGTTTTAACTTTTGAAATCACCCTTTGGGCAGCTAAAAATGATGATATAATAGCTCATTGATACTGTATTCTTGGAAGTAAGTTCTCTTTACATAGGTCCTTTAGCCATTAAATAGGTGATTTGAATTAACCATTAACTGTTATTGAATTTGGTTATTTAATATGTGTATTAAATAATAATAATTTAAAATAATAATGATATATCATATTTAATTATTTAATTTTGCTATTGAATTAATTACTAACTGTAATGAAATATTATTAACTACTACTTGAATTGACTACTAACACACTACAAATTAATGCCTTTGAATAGCACAGGCCCAATTTGTAATGCAAAGTCAATTTGTGTAGGTACTTTTAAGTACATGGTTTGCAGTTGTTGTCCCCTTTCTCAACCCAGTTACTCAGAAACATGCCTGCACTACTGTGAAATTTTTTTTAAAGTAATTTATTTTTCTGTGCAGCTCTATCTTCCCTTGTTAACAGACCCTGAAACAGTTCAAAGCAGAAGGTGTATGGGCATTCAAAGTGGGAAATGTAAAATGTGTGAGCTGGTAAATGTTGCATATCTCAAGATGGAGAGTTTAGCACAGACAAGAACTGGAAAATATGTACAGTATCATTTTTGCTACAAATTTAAGACTGAACTCTTCTGACCCATACATCCTGTGTGCTGCCATATGATTTGATGCAGCACAATATTGGCAGTGCTGCATACTGGAAGGGAAATATGTGTCTTATTAGAAAATGCATCTGGTTGGAAATCAGGTTAATCTATTGCATTTTTTAAAACATCATATAATCTTTAGAATCAATTTACATTTACCCTATTCAGTGGCCTAAAAGCCATGGGGTGTTTCAAAAGGGATATTTTCCTGTACATTGAATCCCACTGGAGTCTAAGACAGAGCAGTGTGACTTTCAATTAGAATCGTATGGCAGTGCTGTTTGGGGAGTGGAAGCCATGTGCAATAACATTGAATTAGGACCAGTCTAGGAAAAATACATTTGAGCAAATTTCATGTCTGTTAGTTCAGACTCCTCTTAGGGCCAAAACACTCACGAGGTACTTGGATAAGAAAAAGGACATAGATATTGATTTCTCCCACCTCATTTGGTTGGCACGATGCTGCACAGTAAAGATTAAATTTTCTTCAGTTGTTTTGAAAAAGATGCAAAAGGAGAAGTGAAAGGAAATGGCAGCTGATAAAGATATACAGCAGGTGGGGCAATGTGGTACCTTGCAAATCAACTTTGTAAAATACATCTTAAATGGAGGAAGGATGAAGTTAGGAGGATGCATGTAAAAGCAGAGGAAAGAGTGGTACTAGAGCAGGAAAACGTCAGTGCAGGAAGGCAGAGATGTGGCCAATGTTTCAGGAGGAAGATCTGGCATCTCCTAAGTTTATGGAAATGTTTTTGTTGGATTCCATGGAACCAACATTTCCAGCTTTTAGCTGGTGGTGCCATGTTTTGAATCTTGAGCAAGATGCTTTTCTCCCTCTAAGCACAACTTGCAGTGAATAGTAACATACTTCCCAGAACCAGAGGTGATGAAATTGTCTTTGATATGTTTCTACCTTCCCTTTAGTTCAAAGATTTAATCTTGGCCTCTGAACCACCCACTCTCAGAAACATGTCCTCCAAGCAGACTTAATTCCTATTTAATTCCTATTTCCTTAATTCCTATTTCCTTATCCATTTAGGTCTGTGTGAATATCTACAGGAAGAGAAAACCCACCTGGTTCTCCCATCTGGCTGTGTTTGATATGGAGCTAGGAAGAGTGGTTGGTAAGCATAATCTGGGATAAAAGTGCTCTAAAAATTTTCTTGTCTTAAATCTGTTCCAAAGATCAGAAAAAAACCTACAAGATGTCAATTTTGATAAAGTTAAGGAAAAATTGTGGTTTGGGTACTATTTGATGAAATATGCTTCTACATCTGTTAAATAAAATTAATTCTTTAATTAGCTGCAGTAAGAGAAGCTTTTAAAAAGACACAAAGTCCAATTTGAGCCACTGAAATGAAAGAAACTTCAAAAATTTAAAATATGTTGCATTCTTCCTGCAGTTTTACTTATATCTTCGTATTTTTGATTCATCTTGTTATTCTGAGCTAAAGGGTTCATGGGCCTAGAAAGCTGTAAGCAAGGAGAGAGCAGCTGGGGGAAAAGGAGGCTCTCCAGAGGATTTGTAGGAAGATGGATTTTCTGACATCCAGGTTGTTGTGGAGAGCTGCTTTATCTCCCCACTGCACCCCCTGACACCAGGGCTTTGTGTGCTAAGTCCAGCAACCAAATTTCTGCCCCAGTCACAAAGTGTTGGTTTCATCTGGGGACACTTTGTGGCTTCTGCAAAAACACATCCTGAAAGCATTTTTCTTTCATTTTGATGAGGAGTGGGAATACTTTGAAATCTCAGAAAATGCTCAGGTTAAATCATACCCCACTGAGGCAGCACCTTATCAAACAGCACAGCAAGGACATGCCCTTTCTTTAGGCAAGTGGAATCTTTCCTGAGCTGTCCTTCTCTGTACATCAGAGCAGAGCTGAATCTCTCCAGGTAAAATGGAAATAATTTCCTCTTGACACAAGTTTATCCTGATGTAAGGCTTAATTGATAGCTTGCAGGGCACTTGTGTTTTCCAGGCTGTTGGTTTTGCTTTAAGCACAAATTTACTCAGTGATGTGAATATTTTGACAACTCTGCCTATCTGTGCTCAGGAACTGCAGTTTGGTGTGAATTTCCAGGGTGTGTTGACCCAGTTTTAAAGCCTAAAATGAGCATGCTCTAGACTGATATGGAAATACTGTAGTTGGCAAAATAAAACAAAGAAATGGTAAATAATCAGAAGTAGACTACATTCTGCACAAGAACTTTTAGGGGAGTTTTGCTTAGCTGGCAGAGGTGTGTTTTTGTCCTTAGACTTTCTCCAGAAGGTAATTTTTAAAAAATGGTGCAATTCAGCTTGAAGAAACTTGTCATTCTGACCCACTTGCATGTCCTCATGGATACCTCTCTTCAGCAAATCCCTGCCTAGCTGTAAACACACAAAAATCAACATGTCAAATCAAAGAGAATTAGTTTTCACATGTTACTTCATTATTCTTTTGCCATCCCAAGTCTAATAAATGTCTCATTTAGAATTCTCTCTCACTCATATTTGTGGTGTTTATTTTTATGTGCTTATGAAAGCTTATTTTTAGGCAACTCAAGGCTCATTCTTTAAGAATAAAGAAATCCTTTTTGATTTTATGTGGTGTTGTGTGAGCAGAGCTGGGAAGCCTGTGATTGTTTTCTTTAGATTATGTAATGAATTAGCTTCTTCCAAAATATTATGCTCTGGGGACTGATCGCAGGAAGCATGAGAGAGCATTTGGGAAAATTACCAGATCTCTGCAATACATACATGTGGGTTTTTTTTGTGTATAGAACAGGATTTTAGAAGGAGTGTTTAAACCATTTTGCTACAAACTCTCCTGACATTGTGTTTGTGCTATCCATACAGTCAGAAAAACATTTACGTGCTGGAAGATAGTTGATTTTGCTACATGATTTGAATGTGGAAAAACATTTGTACTAATTATGCACACACACACAAAAAATAGTAAGGAAGTTCTGTGTTCATCTCTTTTATTTTTGTGATCCAAAATCTGGCTATAAATAAGAGTGCATTTGCTTAATAAAGAAGTATTATCACTTTGCTTCACCATTTCCCTCTTAGGTAAAATTAGCTGTGTTGCTAAGCCATCAAAATGCAGCTGAGAGGAGAACAATGATGAGCCCAGCTGTGCCCCTCGTGCTCCCACAGAGCTGCTCCTGGTCCTTGGTTCATCACTGCCTTTTGTCTCTCCTCGAGGAGCACATAAATTATGGAATTGCCATTAAATGTAAATTCTCCTTGGCCACTTTTTATTCCAGGAGCTGCTGGGAAGGTGACATGGATACCTGCTCACTGTTCCTCCCCAGAGCCTTTTTGATGGGGTGGAATGAGGAATAATAACTAGATTATTGCTGCTGTATGAAGGCAACCAATTACTGGTTGAAGCAGGTAATTATGATGCTGAACATAGCTAGGAAAGTTAACATCTTGGCAACTAGTTGAAATTTGAAATAAAACCTCAGTCTCATTATGTTCTGTATGCAGAGGAACTGAGCAAATAGTGTTGGCTCAAGCCAAAATAACAAATTTGGATCAGACTTCCCTTGTACTGGGATAATAAGTGTGGGATTTCACATCTGGCCTCTCAGGCTGGGCTGGTTTAAAAAAAAAAAAACATCATCAGTAAATTCAATTTTTTACTAAAGCCATCAGAAATTGCTTACCAGGGTTTTGCAGTGTGGTGAATAGCTTCTTGTGACTTCTGACTTTGGCTTGATGAGTTTCCTGTTCACCCTGATAGCTTTCAAAATGGGAGATTCTAAAATGACAAAAACATCAAGGAATAAAAATCCTGTTGGCAACTGCAAGCTGTGTGAACATTCAGACCGCCCCAAATGTGGGTGTCTGCAGAGTTACTGCAGAGAACGGCAATGTTCATAAGCAGATTACTGAGTCATGAGCATGTTTTGAATGTGATTACAAGCAGAGAGACAGAATTAGTCTTTGATTTCCATAAAAAATTAATGAGAGAGACAGACAGGGACAGACAAATTGAAGAGTTCACTTGGTTAATTTTCTACCCAGCAGCTATTGTAAATGTTCCTCTTATTTGCAAAGAAAGATATTAAGTCTATATTGGTTGTGCTGGCCAAGAAAAACTATTAGTGTGCTGGAGGTTTACCTGGGGGCAAACTGTCAGCAAATTATAAAAGTGACAACGTGCTCATTTTGGGACATTTTGATGCATCTTTCACAAGTGCAGTCAATTAAGGGCTCCTCTGGAAATGATGTTTGGCTGCTGTGCTCCTGAACAACAGCTCTGTCCTTGTGTGGGCACCAGTGGACTGATTCCCTCCCTTGAAAGTAGAGTCTAGTTGTGCTTTAAAAGGGTATTAGTGAAATTATGCCCTGCTACAGATGGGATAAAATGAGATTAAATGATTGTTAATGCTATAAATGCAGCAAGTGCTACATCTCTAGGATGAAATTTTATTTTTTTTAATCACGGCTGCTGGGCAGCTTATAATTGAAACAATACAACCCTAGCAGTGGTTCTCTGAAGCAGGGCTGTGAGGTTCACACCCTTTCCCATGGAGTCTGGTTTGAATCTGCCAAGGTCTAGCTACTGACTTTAGCCAGAATTTAAGTACACTTTACCTCAGCCATGCTCCCTCAACTTTCACTCAAGGCAGCCAAAATGCCACCATTTGGCAGAAATATCAACTCTTCCAGATAATTTGTGAGGAACAAAGAGTTCTGATGCTGTCTACAAAATGGAGTTTGCTCTAATTTGCACTAAATACCAATGAACATTTTTGCAGAGATTTCTTATCCAGATCTAATGTCCTGTATTTAGACTATTTACAGATGGTTAAACGGTGAGAGGATGAGTTCATTCCCTATTTAAATGCAACTCACAACAGAACATTGGAAGCTATACTTTTAAAAGGAATAATTGCCCTGACTATAGAACACTTTGTTCCCATAGAAAATGGCTAGGAAACTTGTGTTGTTTAATCTTTTTCAATTTCTTTTTTCTCTTTTTTTTTTTTTTCCCTTTAAATCTTGTAAAATGCTGACTTTTCAGTGAGAGGCAATAAAACTCTCATAAAGCTTATGATGGAAATGGGCATATCTGTCTGGGTGTAATCAAGAGGTATTTTCTCTGTTTAATAACAATAATAAAGATTCAGCTTTGGAGTGGAAATATTTAGTATGAGTATATAAAGTATTCTAGTTGACTTTGGGATGAAATATGGAAAAACTCATGTCCACTGTGTGTTGGGGGGAACAGCTCACTACAGTAAACAAGGTACTATTTCTTTAGATATCTTTCAGAATTACTGGCAGGTAAGACACACGTTTAGTTTCTGCTTTTATGTTCCCTGTTATGATAGTGTCTGGATCAGCATCTTTGTGTTACAGAAGTGCCATAAATAATTCATATCTTTATTTAAATAAATGTGGATTTATTTCCAATTGGCATGGAAAAGACCTTTATTTTCTGTATCATTGTGCACAGTTGTCATACCAGCCCCTTGTTTCAAAATGTTTGTGAGTCACTCAGAATACATCAGTAAATCAAACTGCAGCAAACTTAGCTGAAATTTAATTAGATGATCAACATTTGTAGTTCTGTACTTTCCTAATAAAACGTGTCTCATTGCAGACAGTTTACAAGGCATTGTCACCTCACCTGAACCCATTATTCTTGAAACAACATGGCAAAACATGGAGCAATTCTGTTGATTGTGCTCTGTTGAGTAACAGGGGTCCTTGAGAGTCATTCTAGATTAGCTGGTGATGTGTAACCCAGCAAAGCAGGAAGGAGCATAACTCTGGCAATCCTTGCTCCTGTGGGATGGGAACCACAATAAAAATAACCTCCACGGTCAGCAAGCATGGCCTGGGTAGAGAAAGGATTCACTTAGTTATGTGAAGAGAAATCAAATGGGTAAATTAGAGAAAACAGATGTGGGAGGCAGCTCCTACCACACACAGCAACATATAGCTGGAATACAGACTGTTTGTATTCACACTGGTTTGTGCTGAGCTAGGAAGATGGACATCTACATGAGTTAGAAGATAATAAAAAATTCCACAGATTAAAGCATGCAGGATAGGTTAGAGGGGAACAGAAGCAGAGGCAGGAAAATCAGCACAGCCTAGAGGAATATAAATCAATGGAGATTGAAAAAAAAATGTGAAGAGGAACACATGCCTTGATTTCATACTGCAAAGCCCAAAAAGAGCACAAGAAAAAGTAAAAAACCTGCTGACCAACCTGTAAGGAAACAAAGAGTCTTTCGGTATATTTAGTTTTTCTGTTTCCAGGGGGAAAGCATCACAGTGGCTAGGATTTTCCCTAATTTTCTCTTCTGTTTCTGTGATAATGGGAAATTGTTTCACAGTTTTTCTCATAGGTTTTTCTGGACTTTTTGTTTAAGTATCTTTGTGAGCATGGATATGGAGTTATGGATAAGAGGGCTTCTAACAAAATTTGTCTTTGGTGGAATTGCTCACATCCAGATCTCAAGTCCTAACTCACTGATAAGAAGCAGTAAAACCTGGGTCTTGTTGTGAGTGCACCTGAAAACTGCTGGGAACAGGGTGACAGAGAGGAGCCATGGCTTGGAGACCATCCCTCCAGCTGGGGTGGAGCCCAAGCTGCAGATAAATAAGGTATGGAAACAGGGAGCTGCTGCCTTTCAGTAGGTGCCTCTGAACTCTTAATCTTTTAATTTATTGTGCACTTTTAATTTATTTATTTAGTCTGTCTGCTTCTTCTCTCCTAGAAATATTACAACTTCTCTTCCTCTGCTAAAATCCCTAACCTAAGATATGTCAAATGGTCTAATATTATTGATTATATATGCCATCAACCTTTCTTATTTAGCAAAGAGTATCAGCGTCCCTTGTTTGTCTAACAAAGGTTAAGTTTAACCTTCAAGGCACAGTGCAAAGAACATCTGTTTATTCAGACTTCTAGCCTGGGGTCTGAGAAGCACAGTTTGTATTCGGGACTTCTGGCTGACATTTGTTAACTCAGTTTGCATGCATTTTAATGTGGTTTCTTGTACCCCAAGGCAGTTGTTTAGAATATAATATGATGGGATATAAATATATATATATGGCCAAATGATTATTTTCCAAGTTATTCCTGCTGGAATATGAAGGAGAAAATGAGTTTTTGAGATCTTAAAACCCACAGAGGTCACCAAGATTTTCATCAAGATTGGGATGTGGCACTGGACACACTAGAATTCAGCAGCATACAAAGTAGAGAAAGAGAGGAAAAAGACCAAATCTGACTGGTCTGAGCCTTTTGCTTCTGTGGGGAGAAGCTGCTGTTGGGGAGCAATGGATGGTGACTGTGTGTGCTGGGGCGTGGAGGAGCTCAGACCTCTGGAAATGGAACCTCTCTGCCCCAAAGCTCTTCTGCCTGTGCAGCTCCGTGGCCACAGCAGTGTGTCAGTGTCAAATTAAACAAATTAAAGCGTGGTGCCATGCTGGCAGCAGTGCCAGGGGTGGGGACACGGCTGCCACGTGCCACAGGCTGGGGGGACACCTGGCCCCTCCAGGGTGACCAAGTCCTGGGTCACCCTGTGAGACCTCTCAGTCCCATTCTCGCTGGGTGTGATTTCTTATCTGCCAACACACTTCTGCATGAAGACTGCAAAGAAATGTGGGTTTGCAAGAAAATCCCATTTCCAGTAGAAATCATGCTAAAAATGTAATTTTTAAAATTGTACTTATGATTGCATAGAACTTCTCTTAATGACATTTAAATATGGGGCCAAACTTGAGCTGATGGCATCTCATTAAAGCCAAGGGAATAGAAATTCAAATGTGCATCTTCCTCCAAGTGGTTTATCTAGCAGCAGGAGTTATTATCTGGTGTGACACTGTTATCTGCCAGGAACTGTGTATCTGTACCAAGCTCAAGACAGATACATTTAAACACAGAGGATTCTGAGTGTTTTTGATGACTGAGATAACAAAAAACTTGTTAAGGGTTCAGTACAGTTTACTTAATGGCATCAAATATTCAAACGGGCCTCTTTATTGGTAGGATTATTGCACTGCAGAAGTCAAATGGGGTTTCTTATGATGCCTTAAGAAACCTAGAAATGGAACAACACATACTTTTAGATAATATAAGTGGTAATATAAAGCCTGGTCTTTATTGGAAGACTCCAGGGGGGCAAAACCAGAAAATGTCCACAAGAGCCCACCTCCCACAGGGGTACATACAATTTTATAACTTTATTAAATTAGCATAATTGGCAAAAATCACTGATTAGGAACACAGGTGGTGATGCAATTCCCCTCCAGTTCAAGTCCCTGCTAAATCCTTCCCCCTCAGATGGAAACTGAACCTGTTGATGAAAATGTGTCTCTAAGAGCTGGATGAGGCTTTGGAATATGTTTTCTTTCTGCCTATCAGGGCAAGGAAAAGTACTGGGAAAACTAGCCCTGAGTGCAATAATAGGCAACAGAGCTACAAATATTTGTGTAAAGAAAACAAAGAATATATAAAAGAAAAAAAGGCAAAAATCAGTCTGGCATCACTTAATGCAGTGATTTGTATGCAGAGAGCTCAGACAGAAATGGATGTGTGTGTGCAGAACTGTACCCTGCCTGTACTACCCCTCTTGGAGCACTTCACTTTTCTGTAGCAGCACTGCCCAAGGAGAAAAGGAAGCTATTGCTGTGCCCCTTTTCAGTTGTTTTCATTCACAAAGATTTAAATTACAAACTCTCAGTTCTGTTCCTTTGCAGGGTTTATCCCACTGGCTCTGGCAGCCCCTCATTCCCTCTGTACTGCCAGATTGGAGATGTGCCTGCAGCCCCTCATGTGCTGCTTACATTTCCCTGCACCCTCTCCTTCAACATCTCCCTGGCAGCCAAAGGGCTCTGTTTCCTTTTGCTCAGGCCCCAGGTGAGTGCTTTGTTCTCCACTACCCTGTGGGCAAAGAGCTGTTTCCTTCTCTGGAGCTCACTCACAATCTTCCTCCACAGCATCACTCTGGGAAGGATCTCAGAAACAGGGAAGTCTTGTATTTCTTTCTAATGGAACCACCTCATGAAGCCCCAAACTATTTGCAAGGATGCCTCTAATTTCCATATTCTATTTTCTACCATAACATGCTGTGGGACAAGTAATCTGGATATTTCTCTTGGAGCAGTAAATGGAGATGTCTTTCAAGACATCCTCTGAACCTGTTACCATAAATGTCAAAAACTCCTGATGAATATGCCCTCCCTGGCAAGGAAGCTGTTTGCTTTCAGGTGTTACTGAACATTTTCCCCTGCAAGAAGGTCTTGTGTCTTCCTGGTCCCAGGCAAGCAAGAGCAAACGAATTCATCCTTGGCCTGGTATTTAAGCACATAAAATTATCACCTCCAGAGATGGAGTATTTGTGAACATTCTTGGGAAAAGCCATGTTATTGCTTGGAAATCACACACCCACATAAGGATGATCATCTGCAGTGGAGCTGTGTATCCTCCAGCAATAGATGCTTAGGGAAAAAAACAAACCCACCTCTTCAGAGGGGAACAGAGACAAAATATTCATCCCAATGTGAAAGGGACAGGAAGGATCTCCACGGAAGATATTTAAGTGCAGGAGGCATCACAGCTGAATGTCTCATCTGAGGTGGGTGCTCCACTGCAGGGAGGGAGCTCTGGGGGCTGCTCCAAATTGCAGGAGCACCATGGCTCCTCTCCATTGCCATTTCCCATTCCTCTGTGATGCTCTGGGAATAGGTCAAGGGCACTGTCATTGCTCTCTATTTCAGCTCAGAGGGATCTCTGCTTTCCAGGGCAGAAAATCTGCCTTCTTGGTCTTCCATTTCACAGCATGATTCTCTGGGTGAGAGTTTCAAAATGCACAGCTGAGCCAATGCACTCACTGGGGCAGCATGTGAGTGTTGCACAGCCAGTTGATGTGCCTCTGCCTTAGGGTCCCATGGCCCTTGAGGTGCATTTCATCAGCTCTGTATACATTTCACTATCACTCAATAGGGTGAAAGCTTATTGTCATTAATTGTGAGGGTTTATGTTGGCAACCACTTAGTTCCTATGGTTACATCTCTAAGAAATTGTGAAATAAGCACTTCAAGGCTCTGGGCAGAGAAACAAATTGACTGTTACGGAATTCATGAATGATAATAACTCATTTACTTATAATGCTAATAAATAATTGGTGTAAAATCTTCTAGTACAGCTTTAAAATACTTAGGGTATTTAAAGGTCAGCACTGATCTTAACTCTCCATTAAAACCTCCATATTGCAATAATGCAGCCCAGATGCAACTACAGAGTTTCAGAGTGTTCACTTAGCAAATCCATAACCTGGTCCTGCTCTGCAGGGCTGCCCTGCCTGTGTTCCCCTAACACCACAGCAGGGCTTTCCAGTCTGTGCTAGGTCAGGGTTAGAAACCCCCCTGTTTCTGGCCATGCTAAAGCTGTGCCATGGGAACAATATCCACTGTCTTTGTCTCATGCAGCCCTTTGTCTAGGCCATAGCAGGATCCTGAAATAAACAGTGTTTTGTGGCAGATAAATACTCTGCAATTTGTCTACAAGGTCACCCCTACTACCCCACCCCATCAGGGAATCTGAATCCTTCTGGTCTTTGAGTTATTTTCCTGGTTGTGTTTCTCATTATCCCTATCTTTCAGTGTTTCCGAGTCCTGAGTATCTGCTTTGTGTTGCTGCTTCCCTAACTCCTTTTCACCCATGTTTTCTTCCATCTTGTGTGCTTTCCCTTTTTTCACCTGTCCTCCGTTTGTCTCATGTGCAAGCAGGCAAGCACCAGGCTTTGCACTGTTTTAGGATGCTCTGCCATGTCCTCTCCTATTTGTCTCATCAGTATATGTAGCAGTTCAATTTTTGTCACTCTTTCCCTGCACAGATCTTGATTTGCCTACAATAAATTTTTTATGCCTTTTCTCTACCTTGCCCTGTGAGAGTCAGCTTTCCACAGTGAACCACGGGTGGGGGAAAATAATCCATTTCTGTAACTATGCTTCCAACTTTGCAGTATTGCTCCTCTGCACAGGATAGCCCCACGCTTTGCTTTCGTCCATCAGCAATGTGTACTAAGCACAGGCTTTCCCACTTAGAGCTTACAATATATTGAGTTGGCTTTAAATTATTCCTTCGTGATTCCTGGTGTGGGATGAATCAAGATGAATCACACAGTGGTGGAGGTAATTCCTCCCATCAGCTGAACAATGAATCAGTCTCTATTTTTCTCACAGTTAAGATGCCAATTTGCATGTGGTACTAAATACTGCTCCCTGTTAAAATCAAGAGGCTGAATAAAGTGGTCAGTTTGTTACAAGGTTACAGGCTGAGAGACAGAATGCATATCAGCTATACTGCCTTCAGTGTAAACAAACAGTGTTTAATCATTTGGAGAGGGAAGTCTGGGGGCAGGTCTGGAAAAACCATCTTCTAGAAACATATGAACTAGCAGTTGCTTCAGATAGAAAAACAAGACCATCACCACCCAAGTTTCCTAAAGTCTCTGTAAGTTTGGTCTGAAAGCAAACCCAGGACTTAGTTCTGCAGTGCATATCTGACAGTAGACAGTCTTGTCTGTTGGTGAAATAGTATATTTAAGAAAAAAAAAAAAAGGCAGAGATTGATATTCCTTCAAAAATATTCATAGAAATGTAATGATGCTACTTGTAGTCATCCTAATTGTAGCCTGTGTGTTGTGTATTTAATGAGTTAGATCTGGGGAAAAAATGGTTCTTCTCTTTTTCTGTGGGCCAAAACCAAAGAGTGGACTCTCTTGAGAGAAGGATGAAAAGCCCAGAGATGCTCTGGCAGGCTGGTCTCTAGCAGTTCAGATTAGCAGGCTGTGATATGGAAGGATAGGAGATATCAAAGCCATGTGGAGAAGTTGTGCTGTTGGGAGTGTGGGGTAGCAGCAGATAACCTTGGAGATAAGCCAAGGATCGGAGTGTTAGAGTGGGTTTGGAGGTGCTGAGCCCAGCACACAAACCCCTGGATTTCCTATGGCCAGGCACAGATTTTCTGTGCTGCTGCTTTGTGGGACAGCAGAGGTCTGGCTGGATGAGCTCCGTGGGGCTCTCCTGGCTGGGAGGCGCTGGCACAGCAGGGCCAGGGGCTGCAGGGTCTCCTGGCTAGGATGGGGCAGGAAAAGGGAGGAGGAGGAGATGGCCTAAGTCCCCAGGGCCCAAAGGGTCTGATAGGGCCCATGTCTGCTACACATCTCCTCTGGTACAAACCAGCAGATTAACCTATGACCTGACCTGTTTTGGAAATGCCTTCACCTTTTCTAGGTTAAAGGCTGAAAGATTTGCAACACAAACAAGGAGCCTGTGCCCTTTATTCATTATGTCACTTCAAGTGTTAGCCAAATAAAGAAAATCCTTGCTTCACTTGAATTTAAAATGACACCAAGTCATGATTCAAACTTGCAGTGACATTTATCCAGTTAGCTGGTGTTTGCTATAGGTTGAAGGGACACATAAATACAGTTGTCTTAATATCTCGTGCACATTTCTCAGTGTTCTTTGTCAGTTATTAAGTGCATTAATTCTTCTGATACTAATTTCTGTGCGGTACTGATGAAAAATGCATTTTTTCCCAGGGAGCTGGCAATTGGCAAATATCTCGATGGCAATAAATTAACATAGGAACTAAATTTCTGTTGCCATGGTTTTCTTCTCCACTGATACTCACAGTTACTCTATCTTTACTGTGTCTTTACTCCAGCAAGGGTGGAGAAGCAGAGCCACAACCCAGATCACCTGGATGCCCCAAATCCTCTCCTCCTTCTCACGTGGTTTGCCCTGACAGTGCTCCTGCTCTCTGCAGGGTTCTGTACAAGTTTCGCTTCACTCCCAGACCTGGCAGGGCTCCAGGCTCCTGAGGAGCCAGAAGAACAACAGGGATGCTGCTGAGGAGTGTTCAGGCATTGGAGTGCCCCCCTGCACCCCTCCCCTGCCTCTCCGTGCTCTCGCCCCACTGCAAGGAAAACTTTGCCAACACCACTTCCCTCCTCGGCACCGGGTGATGAGGCTAAAAGCAAAGTGGTTGAACTCAAAGCATCAAGGGACTGGCTTCAGTGCTTGGTACCCTTACATTATTTAAGCTTCCTGAGGCTTCCCAGAGGCTTTTGAGGGTATGCAGATAAAATTCAATGGATCACCTGAGACGTGCCCTGCAGCAGAGGTTTAGCTAACAGGCCCATGCTGCACAAACACATTTCTGTTTGCCAAGGTTGAGATGACACAGGGTTGTAAACCATGCTGCTCTTCCCAAAAGTGAAAGGAGAAGCCATGGAGATGGCAGTGGTCAGACTATGCCCTCAGACTCTGTATGAAAGCAAAATATTGATTTGACAGGACCTTCTGCTGCACCTGCAGTACTTCAGCTGTAGCATCATGCCAGTCCCACGTGCCCCAGGAGAGCTTTACTCTGACTGGTAAATGGGGGCTGAAGGAAATACAAGTCCCCAGGACTGATGCTGGGGTCTTCCATCAAGCACTGGTGCTGCTATTCATGGCATGGCTGATGAGGTCTGTACTGTCTTTCTTTCTTTGATGGACTGGAAATAGTTCTGTTCTCTACAGCTGGAGGCAAAAATGTTTTTCTCCCTTAAAAGAAAGACTGCAAATAAATTAGGTGTTCTCTTTCTTTCAAATTATGAGTATATCCTTGCTGCTGTCTGTATAGAAACATAGTTTTATTTTTCCTTCAAATTTGTCTTACTTTGTTTGCTTTATTAATGAAGTGGGTTTAACTATTTTTGCTAATAATGCTAAATCTAAACAAGACCTTCTAGAATCATTTAACTCATCGGACTATGGTTAAATATTTGTATTTGAAATGTACACATCTCTATTTCTGAATCAAAGGGAATAAAATCCCTGCTTTGCCCTTATTCAGAGATAGGTTCTCTGGAACAAACAGAAATGATGGAGTGGCAGAATTTCTAGTCTTAAGATACATCAGTTTTACAAAATATATTTGTATGCTTCCAGCAGAAATAAAATACCTCTAAGAAACAAGGCAGAAGGCAAGTACATCATAAATTATTCTCGGTGATATTTTTGGGTGGCTGTGCTGGGCTCCTTGGCAGTTCTCAGGGTAGCTGGAGCACCTCATCCTGCCACAGTCCAGTATGTGTGGGTGGGAAGATGTGCTGCAGAGGGTGCTTTGTCTGCACTCATGAGATGTTCACATTACCAAAATTTGCTTTGTGTGTTTACAACTTCAGAAAGAGGCAAATGGCTCTCAGGAAACCCTGGAGTCTGCAACAAGTATTTGAGGTGCTGCTGACATTCTTCTCTCTGTGGGTCAAATCTCCTGGTGTTAAAATTCCTCATTATTCCAGCATCTTTCCAGACTTGGGCACTGCATTTATTGTTGTGTCTAAAGCAAGTGCTGGGCTGGGAGAGCAGAGATTGCTGCTCTTTGACAGCCTGGGCTGGTGCTGCTGGGTACTCCCACTCTGCTCAGAGAGATTTGGGGAGGTGGCACCAAACAGCTCGTCCCTGAGATGCTCCTGCTGTTGCTGGCTTAGTGCAGCCAGGGCTTGCTCTGCACTGGTGCCCCAGGGTCCCTCTGAGTGAGGAGTTTGCAAGATGAAGCCCTTGTAGAACTCCTGGCTGTGTGTTATCCCTCTGTCATGACCCGCCCTGGAAAACAGTGTCTGATAATATCAGCAGGAAAGGTCAAAGGAACACAATCTACAGTAGCTGAGGCAAACAGAAGTCCTGCTCTAGCCAGTGCAAGAGCAGAAATACCAATCCTGGGTGCCAGGGTATGATTGCTGCCAGGTTACTGATGGCAGCCTCCTCAGACCCCCATCAGGATTGCAGCACTCAGCTGCTGTGCAATTTATATTTATTAATACACACAGAGCTTGATTTAAGCACAGCAGCTCAGCAGCAAAACTGCCTCTGATTTATGGTGCAGGCAGGAGGTGACAGTGAGATACAACCCCTGACATGGGTGTGCAGCCTGAAGAGAAAGGAGAGGCAAGGGGAAATGATCTGCATTGTTGCAGGTAACTGGCATTTAATTTATGATACCCAGATATTTCATTCTATAGAATACTTACTTAAATGTTTGATCATAGAGATTTGATTATGATTTTTTAAAAGAATATTTGTTAATAGCACAAAACCCTTTCCTTTACCTTGTATCCATTTGTCAGTGTGAAAAAAAAAATCATTCCAGCTCTTTAACCAATGGCACATCTATGCTTCATACAATATTGAATGTTTCTATTTTTTCCTGGTGAGGTTTCTTTAAATTCTAATATCACCTGATCTTTGTGCAGTTAATTCCCTTGTCATCAAGCTATGTAAGTACTGACCTCAGAATCTCAGAATAGCCTTTGCAAAAAAAAAAAAAAAAAAAACACACAGTAATTTGCATCACTGTTGCTTTGCTGAGGGCTCTGCATATTTCCATTATAAAGTCCCAGTTTCAGTAGGCTGGACAATACAGATTGGTGTGGCTGTTTTCAGCTTTCAGGAGAAAATTTATTCTTAGAAATTGGGTCAAAGAATTTGGTTTGGCAGGGCCGACTCAGAGTGACTCCAGTTGAAAATAGAAAATTTGCAGAGCAGCTCATTAATTTAAACAATTAGGTTAAACTTTATTTATTTTAAAAATGAGAATAAACTTTCAGCAGCCAAGTTGCCTAAAGCTGAACTGAGATGTACAGGTGGAATGAACAAATGGGAGGTGTGCAGAAGACAAAAACCAGCAAACTGATGCACTTTTTTTTTAATATTCTTTTCCTGTCTTGCTTCCTTCGTATTTCATAGTGTCAGTAAAGTTAGGTCTTTCTCAATATTTTATGTCCTTTATGTTGTTGGCTTTGACATTGAAGAAAGGGAGTTATAAATTACACATCTGGCTGGTGGAGATGGGTTCTGAGCCCCCATAGACACAGACCTTCTCGGAGAGCTGGTTGGAAGATCAAGGTCTGAAAACAAACACTCACATTGAAATCCTGTTTATCTTTGCTTCCTTCTCATCTCAATCACAGAGATTTCCTAGGGGAAATTTCCCTGCAGGAAATGTAGAAGTGGCAGTGCCAGGCTGGCTTGTTTGTCCTACCACAACCAGAGCAGTTCTATCACAGGCTCCTTGTTCCCTTTGTGCCTTCCCCATCCCTTCTTCCATCTGTCAGAGGCTCTTCAGGATCTTGAATCCACTTGGCTGAGAGCCATTCCTCTGAAATGGTCAAGTACACACCATTCCTTTGTGAACACTTGTCAATTAACTTTCCCAATCAAGGGCTAATGACTCTAAACAGCACCTTGAGCTCATCACTGGGGAAGGAGGGGGGACCCTGCAGCCAGCACAGCTCCAAATCTAGAAAGGTACCTGCTAAGAAGATTAAGTCTGCAATGCTGAGCATTAAGGCCATCAATATTTATGCAGCAGGCAAAATTCATATCAGGCCTGTCAGGCAGAATCTGTCATTGTGATGTTTCCAAAAGGTTACCAGCCTCGAGATACCTGTTCCTCACTTATGAATGAGGTTGAAGATGAATTGTTTTGCAATTTGAGTCTTAGTCTACTGGTAAACTGCAGGATTCATCACTGAATTAATAGTTTGCTTGGATTCATCTGCAGGGACTCCTCTAGTGCACACAAGGAATAGCAATCTGAAGTATCAAGAGGGTAAGCTATAAATGTTTTTACCTCAGAGAAAATGCCTGATTAGTTCAAGTTCCCTTTATCAGAGTTCCCATACGAAAGGCAAACCCTCAGTGGGAAGTTCTGGCCTACAAAATGGGGTCTTTGTTCAGTGGCACCTGGCCTTGACAGCAGCTGCTGTGGGGAGCCTGGAGAAGAGCACAGGTACCTTGTCTAATATACTGAAAACCTGAGTGGAGCATTACTTCAACAATTATCAGCTGTCACATCTGCCCTCAGCACCTCCCTGCCTGTGCTCTCTTCCCCCAGAACTGGGCTGAGGATTGGAGCTATTAGAGCTTTCAGATAAAAAGAAGCAGGAGAGGAGCCTTTGCTCTCATCAAGTAGAAAGAGAAGATTCATAGCAAAAGGAGCAGCAGAGCACAGCAAGATCTGGTATGCAAAGGGTGCTAGACACAATTCTTCTTCTGACTCATGGTTATGTGATGAACACTAAACCAAGGAGGTGGTTATGCAAGTTTGTATCCATGGTCTGGACAGTGTCCTTTTAATTCCTGCTACCCCTGACAGATACTTTCAGCTCACTGCTCAGCATCCCAGTCCCTGCAGGGATATCTGTCCTTTCCCTTTTACCAGAAGACATGCAGACTAAGGAAGGGAAATTTTTCTGATGTGTAAATTATATGGTGAGAGAAGGAAAATCAGCATGTGAGAAAACTATCTAGGTGATGTATTTTGGGGAGCAGAATCCCTCTGCCAGCTCATGCCCTCCCCACGCTGCTGCAGATCATTGCTGCAGAGTGCAGGCAGTGTGCTGTGAGCAGGTGATGTGTGAGGACTGCAGGCAGTGATGATGCTGGACATTTTCTATTTTCTTCCCTTCAGGCTGCAATTCTGTAGTTTTGACTTGTCTTCTGTTTGCAATAAAACTTATTAACCAACTGTTTTATCAGAGCATTACCTTATTAGTGTGGCACAAGAGTTTCCAGTCTCCTGACAATAATCTGCTGTAAAGGCAGACTCCCACTGAGGCACTGCATGATAAACACCCTCAGGATGCTGCAAGTAATTGATACGAGCTGCAGCTGTGGCTAAGGAGGATCCCTGCAGAGCACTGGCAGGATTCTCTGTATCTCCTGCACAATGTGGCCCTGGAAAGGCTGGTTTAGAAGCCACAGGTACAGGATCTCCAAAGGTCCTGTGGCTTTTTTTTTCTGCTCCAGAAGCTGGGTGAGGAGGGAGTGAGGGCCCAGTGGGCTCTCTGATATCCCAAAGCCATGTTTTCTCTGCCAGCTGTAGCTTGGAGGGGCATGGACACAAGTCGTGGTGCAAACATCAGCCTTGCTCTTTCCTCAGTGTAAAATTTCTGTATGAGTGGAAAATGAAGAAAAGATTGAATACCCCAACATGGTATTATCACTTGATATATTACCGAGGTGCTGCCTCGCCTTTGTAATCCTTCTGCTCTGTTACATAAAATTTGTTCTGCTTTTTTTCCCCCCAGGCCTACAAAAAAACCCTGTAATTTCCTTCTCATGGGAAATTAGTTGTACAGTAAAAATATTTATTGAGGCATGGACACCTTGATCCATTTCCTGTTTGAATCAATAGAAAGGTTGTTATTGATTTTGGTGGGCTTTTTTGAGACAGGCTCTTAAGTTTATCCATTTTTCAGTAGATGAATTCCCTGCCGATGCATGCTTTGTCCTGGTTAGTCCTCATCGTGGTTTTTTATTACTTTTGGGAAGGAATAGGAACATAACAGTGAGTAAAAATGGCCAATTTATAAAATAGAATACGAAAATGTGGCTTGGAGTTAGTGACTAGCATTGCTTTATCCTGAATACCTACAGGTATGATGGTTGAATTTGGTATTTTTCATCTGTGGTATAAAACCTGCCAACGCCATTAAAATCTGATTCAACATGACATTTATGTCACATTTTATCTGCTTGCATTGGTTAACATTGTGTCAGCTGATGTGATGTAACCAGACACAGCCTAACAGCAAGTGATGTGCAAAACAGGCATTCTTGTTCTTCCTGTGCTCAGGACTAGTGTCAGATAACACAAAAGGCAAAATAATCTTTGACTTCATGAATGTCACATTTTCAGGGGGTGGCTACCATGGGGTATACACTATGTCCTACCCCATAATGTTATTCATCTAAATACATGAAATCTCCTCATGGCATTCCTGATTCCCTGTATTCAGGAGTCTGCTGAAGTTGGTGTCTGGTGGTTTAGATCAATGAATCTCTATGAAAGGGCTTTTCCAGGCCAGCAAGTGTATAAAGAGGTGGGGCATGCAAAGGAGCCATACCACAGGTTTGGGAAACCCCAAGTGACAGAGCAGTAGCCAAATCTGAAAGGAGATGGAGTTTGTGTCCTGCACCTGATCCCAGCAAGTGTCCTGCATCCTGGGACTCCTCTGAGCACAGCTTCAATTGGAGGTTCTGTGCTTAAGTTTGTCTGTGAGAAAATCCTTTCCAGGTGTTTAGGGGCGCTGTCTGACTGCTGAGGAGTGAGTGAAGGTGGCCCTGTCAGGGAGGGTGCAGGGGGCAGCTCTTGGGGCTAGAAATCCTCCCAAACTCCACAGGCATGGTGTGACCTGCTGAGATCCTTTTACAGATATGATTCAAGTGAGTCTACATCCCATAACTCACCAGCACAGTACTTACTGTGTTCATATTTTGTGACTGTGTGCTGGTTTTGGCTGGTGTAGACTTAATTTTCTCCACAGTAGCTGGTATGGGGCTGTGGCTTGGATTTGTGCTGGAAATAGTGTTTATAATTCAGGGATGGTTTTGGTTCTGCTAGGTGAAATCAAGGCCTTTTCTGCTCCTCAGCCCAGCAGCCACAGGGCTGGGGGTGCACAGGGAGCTGGGAGAGGACAGAGCCAGGACAGCTGAGCCCAGCTGAGCCAAGGGACTCTCAGACTGTGTGGCTCCATGTCCCTGGAATAAAGCTGGGGAAGAAGGAGGAAGTGGGGATGTTCAGAGGGATGGTGTTTGCCTGCCCAAGTCACTGTTATGTGTGACAGAGCCCTGCTGTTCTGGGAATGGCTGAACACCCATCAGCCTGCCCTGGGGAAAGATGAATTCCCTGGTTTCCTTTTGCTGCATGTGCAACTTTTGCTTTGCCTATTAAATTGGCTTTATTTTGACCCATAAGCTTTCTGAGTTTTAGCCTTCCCATTCTCTCCCTCATTCCACTGGAGGGAGTGAGCCAGAAGCCGTGTGGGGTTGCACCACGGTACACTGACATAAAATAATCTATCAAATAACCTTGGTGTCCATCACACTACAAATTTCAGGCACAATAAAAGCCCTGAGCAGTCAGGTATTCTTGAAAACTGAGCCAAGGCAGCATGATCATTCTGAAACACCTACATTTCTACGGGACTGCTGCTCCTATAAGTGATGGGTTCAACCCATCTGGCCATCACGTTTTACCTCAGAGACTACACATTTTGTCAATATTCTTCTTTTTGCAAGATAAAATACTGCTGGAAGAAAGATCTCTAGGCACACTTAACACATATAATGCCAAGTGATGTATTTAAGCTGATCAATAAAAGAGCTAGAAAAGGTATTTGTCAGGGAAGCAGTGGGCAAGGTAATTTATATTCTGTATGAAATGCCACCTAGGAACACTTAAATAAAATCATCACAATACCTGTTTTTCTGCAGTAAACTG
Source organism: Taeniopygia guttata (assembly GCF_048771995.1). Classification (NCBI taxonomy): domain Eukaryota; kingdom Metazoa; phylum Chordata; class Aves; order Passeriformes; family Estrildidae; genus Taeniopygia; species Taeniopygia guttata. Next base: position 7,702,881 of record NC_133029.1, on the reverse strand, counting down.
GTCCTTGTAGTCATACAACCAGACTTCCAGCCCAACACAGAGGCAAAAGGTAACTGTCTCAGGGCTGCCAACAGGAAATCAGGAATATTTTCACTGTTGGAGCACGGCAGGAGCCTGTCTGCTCTTCGCCCTCCTCGGTCCTTGGTGGGGCAGCTGAGGCTGCTGGCTGCTCTGGATAACTCAGCCTGGAGACAGGCTAAACTCAGAGCTAACAGTGGCAGAGAATATGAGGATTAAAGGCCTCAGGAGATGCAGTATCCAAACCTCAGCTGGAGCACGGGTACATCTGCTGCCTTGCTCAGCACTGTTATATGAATTGATGGCATCTGAGTGCATCTGCAGTGCTGTCACCAGAGCTCTCCTGGACAGCTTCATCTGCTGCACATCTGCCCTTCCTTCATGAGTGACAGCAGCATCTTATTAGACTAGAAAGTCTTGATAAAACCAGCCTTAGCAGTGCTTATAGGAAATAAAAATAAAATAAAACAACCCAAAAACATCAGTTCTGCTAGGAATTTCATGCACAGGCAAGGAAAATGGGGTGGGTCACACAGACACCCCACTCTCCAAGCCCATGCCAAGGTTAGAGCTGCTCTGCACAAGCACAGCTGGGCAGGACCCTACAGCAGCTGCCCTCTGCATGGGCACAGCTCAGCAAAGGTGGGGGAAACAGGGCTCAACCTGGGCTTGCTCCACTCACCCAGGTCTCTGTGGGTCTTGTCAGGATTGGAACTGAGATCTCCTAAAATTTGGTACCATCCCTGTCCTGAAACCTGTGAAGATCAGAGGGCAATTGTTTTCTTCTTTTTGCTCTGACTTGAGCTGCACACACATTTCCAGCTTGAAGCCAGCTAGGATAAATATGCTTTATAAGTGGTGCTAGTCTGATTAGGCTGGAGACAGAGCAGACAAACATAAATATTTCCTATTAGTCAGTACTATCTCAAAAATGTGACACCTTAAAGGTCCTTTTTATTTTGGCTAGCTGCTTTTCCAGTACAAGCCTATGATTAATTTCCATGCACTGCTAATTATTTATTTCAATTTAGAAACTTACAGGAATTGTTGTGATAACATTTAAATGGCAAGAGGGGGCTGAACTGTCCCAGCATTCATCCTAGAGTCCCTGCTCAACCCGCTGACATTTCAGGGGCTAGAACTCTTATTATCCATGCTGCTCAGCTGTTTCCAGCAAGATCACTTCTGTAACTTTTTCCTATGGACATAATTTCTTCCCTGACACTATCTTGTGCTTCCTGTAACTCCAGCAACTCTGATGGGTAGATGCAATTTGGACGCAGCAAAGGTTGTAGCACACTGGTAAATGAATTGGCAAGTTCCAATTTCTCCTGGCTGCTTTGAGATGGCTGCTAAGCAGATTGTGCAGGGTACAACCAGGATGGTGTCTTGAAATTATAAATAGTGATCAGATGGGTATGTTCAGGTATTAACAACATTTTTCTACTTACAGCAAAAAATTCTTACAAATGCAGCTTCCTGCTTCATTTGGCCATTTATAGGCATACACACTTCTCCCTTCATGTTTTCTCCTGGTGATATTTGTAGCTGCTAAAACAGATGAAGCTACAAACCTGTCCCCTACTTTATCTGATATCAATGGCTGCTTCCTTCCTCTGGAGAACAGTACAAAGCACCTCACTGAGACACCATCACCCAGCAAGGTAAAACACTGAAGGGTAGAGAAAGGCTTTGGAAACTCCCCCAAAGGAACAGGGGATCCACTTAGGGGTCCCTCACATTAATATTTGCTGTTCCTCTATATTACATCTCTAATATGTGAACATTTGGAAGTGCTGGTTCTCCAGTTCCATGTGTCACATGCACCAGGGAGAAGATCTAAACAACATCTGCAATGCCAAGAGAGGTTGCCACTCTGTGCTGAAGCTCAAAATTTTGTGCTAACTATGAAGGATAAATGATGGATAGGAGTTGCTCCTTCTGATCACTTTTGGGAATGATGCCTTTTCTGTGCTAAGAGCTCTGCCAAAATGTTGCAAGAAAAAGAAATCAGCTTTGAAGTAATCAATTTTCTCAGCTCTAAAAATGTTGGCACAGTAATTCACTTATTCCTGGTAATTTTGATCTGCAGTGGGGCAACTACACACTGGACACTGCACCTACTGCAGGGAAGGGGACTGCAGCAAAATCTCTGCAGCAAAATATCTGTGAGGAGATCCCACTGCTGACCATAAGGATTTCTGGGCTCAGTGACCTGGGTATTCCAAACCTCTTCAATTTGAAGCTTGGATCCATCCACTGAGCCATGGGATTAATCCAGAGGCTGAATCCTTGAATGCATTCCTGCTGTAGATGGGGCTGGGGCCTCCCAAGACTCTGAGCAATTTAAGCTCTTCTAATTTCACTTCAAATTCAATAATGGAATTTTATATGCAGTAAGGTGTTAGCTGTAATATGTGAGAACTGAATACTTGGAGGGAGTGAAAAAGAACAAGCATTTGGAAAAAGTATTTAATAATATTTTAGTCAGAATTTGTTTTTTAAAAGGGCATATTTTACATGAAGTAAGCTGTGTTAAAACCCAGTATCCAGTACACTGTTTAAAGAAGAAAAGGTCAGCACTTCCAGAGCTGAACCTGCAGTGAAATGGGTGAGTTCCCACTGTCCTGCAGTGACATTGTCACATCTGTGCTGTGTGTCACTGGAGGGAGTTTCAGTGGAGTAGGTATTATCATCTACAGATGATAGAGATATACAGATCATCCACAGATGATACAGAGCCAATGTTAGGCACATCTTTGAGGCTGTAGGTTCCAATTACCTTCTTCTGAATAACTGGAAATCTATGGAAACCAGACTCAGATTTCAGACTCCCGAGTCTGTAAATCCTTCCATTGTCATTGTTTGTTTTTAGATCAAAACAAAGTCTAAGAGTCTTGATAATGAAAAAGATGTATCTGTCTATATACAAGTCCCTTGTCTTGTTTTGAAATCCCACTTGTGTGCTGCATGCCCCTCCAAAATGCTTTTACTCTCTTTGTTCATTGTAAAACTTTTGTAAAAGGACTCTTCATTATTTTCTTTTATGCTAAGTCTGGCAATATCAGCTCTTTCCCTCTAAAGCCCATCTTAGAAAACTGGGAATTTCTTTTCTCCTGTGATTTTCTCCACTGTGCTTTTCATCTCATCACTGAAATGGAAATATTTTACTAGTTAAATGGGAGGAAAAAGGTAGTTAAGGCAGATGCTCTTTCATCATCTGCCTAATACAGACCTCCTCAGCATTCAGAGCAGCAGTTTACTGCAACAAATTAAGTGCACAAATTTTTCATGTGGAAGAAATTATTCCTGAATTCCCTCTGAAACATCATTTCTTCAGTAGAAAGATGAGTTAATGAAGAAATTTACAATTTAGAGCCTATTAGTGCTTATTCTGGCTCTCAGAAGCAGTTTTGTGTTAGTTCCCATTATTTTCACCTCCTTCAGCCACGATTTGGAACCAGCAGCTGTGGTCATTCCTATAGATTTACTTTTTAGTTACCTGCCTTCATTTGCTCAAGCCCTAAACTGACCACTGGGTCTTTAGCCATGTGTTTTTATTGCTAGTCAAAAAACTAGGAAAAGGGAGAGGGAAAAAAGGCTGAGTAAAGCCAGCATTTGTTGGTCTGCCTGTCTGGGGGTTCATCGCAGGTGTTTTGGTCCTGTCCCTCCCTGCTGTGCCAATGCACCACATTCCCAGAGGTGAAGAATCCCCCTCTGTGTGCAGGCTGTTCCCAGCATGGCACAAAGGGAGAAATGCTGCTGGGTTTTGTCTGGGAGAAGAAGCTGATGCCATTCCAGGTCTGTAATTCCTGCAGGAAATGATGCCACAGAGCATGGTTTTTCCTGTGAGGCAGTAAATATGTTCTTTGTGCTTTCAGAAATGGATTCACCTGGGGATTTTATTGAAAGGAAGAATATGGATGTCATGGGGGAAAAATATTTCAGACTAAAAATATAAATTTTGTTTTATTTCTATTTTAATGCTTTGGAAGTTTTTTTCTTACTATCTTCTTGATAACATTATTTACTTTACTTCTGTCATGTCCTTCCTAACTGGGAAATAATTAGATGGTTAAACTGAATAGTTCAATAATAATGCTTGGCTCCAGTTTGATTTCCTGTGACACAAAACACTTGACAGGTCTGTCTCAGGCACCAGCAGGATCAGTCATCTGTTACACATTTCTGCACTGCACCACCAGATACCAGGGCTGGCCTTTCCTTTTCCCTTTCCCTTTCCCTTTCCCTTTCCCTTTCCCTTTCCCTTTCCCTTTCCCTTTCCCTTTCCCTTTCCCTTTCCCTTTCCCTTTCCCTTTCCCTTTCCCTTTCCCTTTCCCTTTCCCTTTCCCTTTCCCTTTCCCTTTCCCTTTCCCTTTCCCTTTCCCTCATGCTTGCATGGCTCAGGCAAAATGCTCCAGCTCAGGTGCAGGTCTGGGAGGGAAAGAAGGTGCTCTTTGAAATGTAGATACAGCAGTTTTCCAAAGGCCAAAGAGAAATACTAAGTAAATTAGGAGTGGAAAATAGAAGCAGGAGAAAAAAGTTTAAATAGATTAACCAAGAAATACCAAGCAGGGAAGTGCAGAGATTTCTGTGTGCAGGGCAAAGGTTGAATGCTCATTGAAACACAATTCAAGGAACTTCAGATTGAAGCCGCTCTCTCAACTTAAGAAGGAGGAACATTTGAGAGTGTGCTTTCCAAAGTATAAAGCAATGAATTCCATTTTTTCTGGAATGAATTCTTCTTCTAAGTCTAACTAAAGAGATACATTTGAAAATAATTCAAGAAAACTTTGAAAGATTTTAGAAATGCAGAACATGACATTGTGAAATGAAGAGAATAGAGAAACACCATTCCCTTAAGGAATGGGACTTGGGGGGAGGCACCTCTGTCTGCAGCCTGTGTTCCAGAGTCAGGATAACAGATGCAATCTAAAGGACCAAAAATAGAGTCTTTAAAGCAGCAGTAATTGAGCACCCAAGGCCCCAGCTATGCAGTGGGATGTTCTCCTGCCATGCTGCATCCCTGCATGCTACCTGCATCATTTGGCTGCATGAAAGCTGGGAAACAGCAAGCCAAGGCACTCATTTCCTGCTGTGGTTTTTTATAGAAAACTTTCAGTTGTCAAATTAATATTTTTTAACCCAACCATTTATTTACAAACCTGATTTTGGGGCCTTAATTAATCTGTCAGTGTTCTTCTTTAGCAGAAACAGCATTTAGACAATTAGCCCACTGCTGAGGGAAATGGAGAGATTGTTGTCATCAGTTCTAACGATGCTCCTATATTAAGGATGCTTTAGGAATAAGAAATCAATGAGACAGTGGTTTGAAATGACCCAAGGACTTTCCAACCCAGTGATTTAATAACACAGTGAATAAAAAAATGAATCTTGGTAAATACTAGTGGCCTAGAACAGAAGCTGCCCAAAGGAATTTTCTGATATTACTTTTATTTGCTTGTCATAATCCATTTCAGATATATTTCCCTCTTTCTGTTCCATACACTATATTAAAGAAGAAAAAAAGGTTTTCTTTTCAGTTTGAGTTCTTCATGAGCCTTTTCCCTCTCTGGTTAACTAGAAAGACATTAAAATAAAAATATATAATTAACTGACAGAACAATTTAAGACAAGTTTTAAAGTGGTTCTTCTAGCTGTGATGTATGCCTGGAGAAGCAAAAAGGAGAAAATCCCTTATTTTGAGACATATTTTGGGTTTTTGGGGGGGTTTTTGTTGTGGTTTTGTTTGTTTTTGTTTCTTTTTCTCTGGGTTTTTGTTTTTTGTTTTGTTTTGTTTTGTTTGGGTTTTGTTTTGGGCAGACTTGAACCTTTTTGATCTCTCTTTTTTGTAAAGTATCTCTTCGTCAGATTAAATATGAAGATCCCTATCAGAATGCACTCGGCTTTGACAAGTCTGGCAGAGTCTTGTGTAGCCTGAAACATGGTAATGGCTGGCACTGAAATGAAAAGGTCTTGGATAATGAATAAAGAATATTTTAGCAGCATGACTCATAAGTAATACAAAGGCAGTTCTGGCAATGTCTGTTCTAATTACAGACTAGTTGCTCTGCTGTAACAATCATGGGTATTAAGTGTGTGGGATGCTGAAATGTGTGGGCATCCCGCTAAGCTTGATCTCAGTTCCTTGCAACTCAATTCCTGTCTGTCCCAGCTGGAAAGTAGGTGCCTAAAAATATACTGAGGGGGACTAAATATGTGTTATCTATTTTTTAATATTTTTTGTTGGGCCCTCCAGGCCACAAACTTTTTGAGCTGTCAGAATCACAGAGATGTGCTGCTCAGTCCTGTTGAAGCCTGGTGCTCTGGGGCTGCTCCTCATCCCCCAGCACTGCCACAGGGCAGCATTTCCAGGGCATCTTGGTGGGATCAAAGAGCAGGAGCAGCAGCAATTCCAAGGTATGTTAGGTCTGTACAGGTTTGTTTTACCTCTGGGATTTCAGGGAATGAGGTAATGTGGGCTGCTGTGCCTTTGAGCAGCAGAGATGCTGATAAATCTTGGATGGGAAACCTGGAGCTGCTTGAGGGGTTTGTGTGGAATGGGACAGCACTGCTGAGCACTGCCTGTTGGGAGATTGGCTCCCTGGTCTGGTTAGAGAGGAATGGGCTTAGGCAGTAAGATGTCAATGTGAGTCAATCCTGCAATTTAATGAAGGCAGATCCAGATGTAGAATTTGCTCCATTTCAACAGTTAATGAGTTGGAAAATTATCCAAGCTCAATTTTCTGTTTCCTTCAAGGTTCTTGCTTCCTGAGTTTGGGTGATTATTTCCCTGGGCACCACTTGCCCTTGCCCACTGCTTGTCTTTCTGTTCTTCAGAGTTAAAGGATTTTTCTCCCTTTTCTGAATGGGGGGGGGGGACCCTCTGCCTATTTCCCAGAATTTTTTGGGATGTTAAACATGGTACATGACTGCACAGAAGGGTGCTCAAAAGCTCTGACTTCACAATACCATGGGATCCTCTTACAGGTGAAGATCTCTGTATTTAGGTGGTGTGTAATAAGGAAGGCAGTCCCTGGGCTGGGAAACCTATGCACAGAAAATATTTCCATGGGTATTAACTCTCCATGAATACCATGTGATGATGATGCTTTAAAAATACATCTGTGGGTATTAACTATCCATAGCTACCATCTGATGATGTTTTAAATATTAACTGAAGCATGCCAGCAAGCTGAAGGATCACAGACTGCAGCTGGGAAGGAGAATGAACAACGTAAGTAAGATTTTGGTAAGGAGGGGTTGGTTTGGTTTTGGATTAATGCCCTCAGTAATAGAGAACTGCAAGAAGACAGAAAATGCCTCTTGCACTGTGAACACCTTCTCTAATCATGCTAATGTGTCTGTAATAAAAATAACATTTATCCTGCCCTTATTCCTCCTGGGATGCTCCCCTAAATTCCCTGTTTGTTGTGACCACCCTGTGCACAGGGAGAGGGGTGTTTTTCCACACCTCTGCTGGGATAGCTGCCAGCAAATTGTGCTAATGCATTCGCTTTGGAACCAGCCCTCCCTCTGTGTGGCACTGGGTGCCAGCAAGGGCAGAGCTGGAGCAGAGCCTGGCTGCAGTGCCCGGCACTGGGGAGCAGTGGGGAGAGCCCCAAAGGCTCACACCCACCTCAGGGTCTCAGAGCTCTTCTTTGCTGGGTGGCTCTTTGGGCCAGCACAGAGGATTTGCAGGCTGTGCTGTGAGTAAATCGTGTTGAAGCTGAAGATGCTGCCTGTTTTAATGCCTGATCACCGCTTGGGTAAAGGAGGCTCCTTCCTGTTTGGTAAGTTCACAACAGCACTACTTGCAATGAGCATTTTTATTAAGTTAAACAGAACACACTGTGCAATAAAGCACCATAATCCCATTAGAAGCTCTGCAGGCTCAGACTGGACTACATGTCCTTCACTATTTCCCCTTAAAGGGAGCGAGGCAGTGAACAACCACCAAAACATTTTCCAGCTCTTTCTACCAGCATATTACAAACATATAACTACAAAATCCAAATCACTTCTGCTTTTGTTTTGAAGAAAATAATTTCCTACGTGCATTGAAATTAATATTTGCAACTACAGAGACAATGCAAGTAATTATTTGGACCCCGAGTACACATGCAAAGTATCCTGAAGAATATCTTTTGTCCAACACCTTAATTCAGGAGCTGAATCTAACAAAAGCTCAAACTTCATGTGAATGAATATTCATGTGTTTGCAGCACTGAAATGTTAATATTATGAATAAGCTCAAAAGCACTTACAGTAATACTTTAATTCCAAAAGCATAGAGTGAGGTTTTCCAGAAGAGTACCTAGATGTAAAAATTATGAACAATACACAGGATTTGCTTAGAGGGTGTTTTGAACAGACAGTGATGTTGTAAATGAAGCCTGTGGTAACAGTGAACAAAAAGATGTCCCCAGTTTCTGCATGGCTGTCATCTGCATGACTCAAATCCGCCCCAACATGGCCAAAGGTGGCACTGGGTTATTTTTCCCATACATGAGGCTGTCAAGATGTTGCCAGAGGTGACAAAAATCTCCAAATATTGCAGTGTATTGGTAAAATTTGCGTGACAGGCAAAGCTACTCATGGTCTGATTTCCAGGGGTTGTAAATATGGAGAGCTTTTCAAACACAGAGAACATTCTCCAAACAAGAGCCACTGCAACAAAAGAACCAAGGAAGCACAGGGATATGGAGAGAACCAGTCCCCCCTGTCACAAATGGCCCTGTGACACCCCAGTTTTCACTCACGGGGAGCAAAAAGCAAGCCAGGAGAAAGGAGAGGAACTGCCACCTGACTTTGAGAGTACTGTAAGAAAGTGGAGATGGGAAAATACACCTGCTAAGTGTTTTGCCTAAGTCTTGGTATTTCCCTGTAGTAACTAAAAGGTGCAAGGGCCTTGGAAAGCTGTCAGAAATCTTTGGCTTTCACATGCATTGCAGGGAATGGGAGTTGTAAACTGAGCACAGAGCCAGGATGATTCTGGACAATGGGGACAAAGCAATGTGACCTGCAGAGGGGAGTTGGAGGGTGTTCAGCATCCTTCTTGCTGCTCTTAGCAGCACCCTGGGGCAGTCACATTTTCATGGCAGAGTTCCCAGACCAAGGAGGGAGCAGAGCCATGGCTCAGCCCAGGGGACGTGGCAGTCCCACAGGTGGAGTGGATGGAGGGAGGGAGGATATGGCAGGACATAGCTCCCTGTAAGGCTGACAGCCCCATTCCCTCCAGCCTGTCCTTACTTTGCAGGCTGAATTATTTTCAGTACTCACCCAGGATGTGCAGAATTAGACAGGGATTGCTTTTGCATGGGTGGTACTCAGCTACAAAGCCACGTGGCAAAGGCAGGTGCTATTAATAACCCCAGTGTCCCTGTCCTTCCTACATCATGTGCATATTCCAGGAGCTCTGCAGCACAAACCCCACAGGCACTAGGGACAGATCACTGTGTTTTGTTTTTCTGACAGTTGGATCATAGGCCAGGAGTATGTCCAAGAGGTTGTAATGAGAAGAATACATAAATGAAGTATCAAATTTGCTTTATGTACATATATATATGTATATATGACTGTCTTTCTTTATATATATATATCTTGCTTGAGAAGGTTTAACAGGTGGCCCTGCAGGCAGTGTGGTGTCATTTCAATAAACAAACAAATTACCTTGTGTCCCCATTCAGAGGTGTCTTGAAATGCCTTTTGCTACCAGTGCTGTCACACAAGGTGAGTGCATTGGTGAAGGAACCAGCTCTGACTTGGCTGACACAGACAGACACAGCTGTGCCACTGCCCCAGCTGCAGCACTGCCCTCTGCAGAACGACAAACTGCCAGGCAGACCCTGGCACTGAGGGAAGGTCTCTGCAAGGTCCAGCTGTTGCTCTGAGGTGGTGAATCTCCCACTGAAGGCTGAGCCAACCCTGTGCCCTTCATATTTGCACTTGACTCCTGCCCCAGCTAACATTCCTGCACTGAAATAAGGAGAGGTTTTAATAGCACTACAATATTTGCATCACATTTTAGGCAGGTTCCAAAGGCTTATTGATGTGAGTTCAATTCAACCCACACCCCAAAGCAGCATTTTCAGTATTACCTTTTTACAGACTACCCAGTTCTGTGTCCCTTCACCACCTGTGTGCTGCATATCCACTTCCCCTCCTGTGCTGCAGTGTGCTTGTGTTAGATTTTGAACAAGAGATGAGAGCAGACATCACCTTAAATATTCACAAGGAAATGTCAGCACAGATGAGTCTGTACAGGGGGAAGGATGGAGGTGGGCTCAGCATAAATCATTTATGGCCAGGAGACATGAATAGAGGTCACATCATTCTCAGCAACATTATGTTAATAATATGATGCAAATCTTCACTTTAATGGCAGCCTGAAAATAATGCAAGCACTTATTGGAAACATATTGGTTTCCTAAAGCTGGCTAGAAGCTTGCAATTTGAAGGCTGTCAAGGGACTTGCACTGAATAACCCAGGGGAGTGAGTCCTCCCTATTGCAAGCCGCAACAAAGCTTGTTTTCAGAAAGTAACCAGCTCTGCTTCTGGTGAACCACCTGAACATCTCATTGTTTCAGAAATACCTGTAATTCCTTGGCACTGAGAAGCACAGAGCAGCCCTAGATAGGTGATATGTACTCAGGCAAGGGTGAGTATTTTATTCCTTTCTTGTGCGGTGCAGCTGTACTGGTGATTCATGGGCTTTAAGGTGCCAGGTATATTAGGTTAAAACAACAAATCTCCTCAGAGACAGTTTCAGAGACCTTTGGTTTCTCTGTAATTTTATGTCTGCCTTTGCTTTCAGCAACCACCACTAATTCTGAACTGCTGGCTCAGCTTGGCTTGACAATCAGCCTTGGCACAACCCAGATGTGACACAGCTGCATTACAGAGCAATAAAAAAACTTACCCACAGGTACTCACCTCCCTGTGGGTGACCTCCTGCAGCTCCTCCTCGGGGGCTGCTCCCCAGGGGCTGCATGGGCAGATCCTTGCATCAGAGGACAGCTGAATAGACACAATTGATTTCTGCTGTTGCTGAGATATTGTCAAGAACTTGTACAGTCACCTTGTCTGCATCACTGCTCACTTCCTGTGCTATTTTTTCCTGTCCATTTTTCTCTGCAGGCTTTGATAGAATGGTTTCTCTTGCAACAACCATTTGACTTCACATACAAGACTTCCATTACCATGTTTTTTCCAATGTAGTAGCAATGCTTACTTTCCAGTTTATCTCCTGTTCTGTGCTTTTTTCAGGTGTTAAATTGACTTTGTGATGTGCTAACAGGCTTGTATTTTCAAGTTTTTCTTAGACTTCTTGGAAAAGTCAGGTTTTTGCCTGCTTCTAGACTGTGAACATAAACTTTCCCTGCAACATATACTGTGGTAGACCTGGCTCAGCTTCCTGTCTTAACCTTCTCCCACCATTTATCAGAAATATCTTAATAGGGTAGAGAAGGCAAAGAGCTGTCTGGTCTTAGCTGAGTGCAGTTGATTAGTTGGGTAATGCCATATCTGTCTCCCCTGTGAAAATCATGGCTGGATAACCAGCAAGGCAACTGTCAGAAGCAGAGTACTGTTGATGCTTAGACTGATGCTTGTAGTTATTGTATAGCAGGAATACCAAAATTATTTGAGGCAATCAATGATGAAAGACACATCAGTGTTTTACATGACATTAGAGGGAAAGTGTTGGTTTATGGGATTAAAAACACTGGAACTGAGGCCAAAAAAATAAGACACAAGATTAGGAAGTTAGCTGTTCTCTATTAAGAGCTGTCATTAAAAAAGCAAGTTGTGCCTGTGACATTTGCTGATCTGGAAAATCTAAGCTGCCAAGGTGCCATCTTAAACCTCCTATTCCAGCTATCCCAAAGGAAAAAAAATCTGAACACTTTAGGCTTATGTCTTAACTACTGAGACATCTGAGAAAGGCTCACATAGCTAAGAACAATGCTTTGAATTTTTGTAATACCTGGGATAATTTTATCAGAGAGGGATTTAAGTGGTGATGCATTACATTATCCTAGTGCTGTGCAAGACATATGGAAATTAGTAATGGATTAGATTTAAGAAAGCTTATAAAAAGAGTCTTGCAAGACCTTTAACCTAAAAATCGTTCATAGCTGCGAAATCCATTAAAATAAGTACTGAAGTAATCCTTGGCCACCACAGTAGTGAGACATATGCTAGTGATTAATGGCTTTTGGTTATTTTCTTAAAAGTTTAATGTGCAGCTGTACAGAAAATATCCGTGATAATGGCAGCCACAAGCTCTCACTGTGCTGTAAGAAAAGTTGGATGTAGAGCTGCTGGTGTTCCTGTGGTTTTTGCTAAGAGCAAAAGCAGTGCCAGGCCCTGTGCAGCCCTGCTGTGTCTGTCCCAGAGCCTGGCTCAGGCACAGCTCCCCCAGAGCCCCAGGCACTGCCCCACCTCAGGGTGCTGTGCTCACCCACAAATGCCAGGGAAGGCACTTTGGCTGTGCCTGGAGATCCCTGGAGCTGGGCAAGCCCTGGTGGCACTTGTGGCACCCTGGGCTCTTGTGGTGGCAGCGCTGGTGCTCCACACTCGTGCGCATCCCCGGCCGGGTCAGGCTCGGGTGTGCCCATGCAGGATTTCCTCAGTGTCAGAGCAATTATTCTGCCAAGGCAGCAATGTGACAGTCTTGTCTACACTGTTTTACAGAGCTGGGCTCCTCTTGTCACCCAGCATAATTTTCTGGGCTGGAAATAGACTCTTAATGGTGGAAGTACAATTCAGATTTTCCTGTTGGACGCTCATAGAACTGGCAGCACGTGGCACTTGCTGACTTTGCAGGGAACAAGACGCTGTGCAAAGAATCATCACCAGTCCTGAGTGCTGGAATATATATGTCTGCACCAAAACTCATGCCAATGGTCTGCATTTTGAGCTGCTGATGAGAGGCCCAATGCTGCAGGAAAAGAATTTCTCTGGTGATGCAAAGAAAACTGATCTGACAATGTCACTGGCCTCCACTAAAGGGAGAACAGGGTTCTGAAGTGGTGGCTGCTCCCATTCAAATCACACCCACCTGAGCTCTACCCACCAGAGAAAAGCAGGTCCATCTGTGTCTCCCTTTTCAGCTGGGCACAAGGCAGATGTGTGACCTGTGCAGCTGCTGCAGAAGCAATGCCACCTGTGCAGTACCAGACTGCCAGGGATCACTATCAAGCAAGGGCATCCCTTGTTAGATGAGCTAGAAATGCTTTTTTTTACAGTTTTGCTGGTATAACAATCTTCTATTTAAAAAGCCATAACAATAATTTCTCTTCTGATATGGGCCTTCAATTTGATGTACACTTGCACACTCTATGCATGCTTTGTCTTCTTTTAAAAATAATTCTCCAACTCATCCACCTGCTTCTAATACATTACCTTAGTTCAAATAAGGATGTGCTGCTCTTTGCTGTTGCTGCCTATTCAGCACAGCACACTGCTGGAGGATATTTTCCATCAGTAATCACAAGAGTTATTGGTTTATCATCACAAGAATTGCATTAACTCTGCTGACCAACAAAGGCCACTACCCTTGGCTGCAGCAGCTGCTGGAACAAATGAAGAGACCATCAGTGTGCATCACACAGCAACTTTGAGAGCTTGCTTTGCCTCCCACCTTTCTCTTCCAGATGTCAGGTGTTAGTGGAATGTGCCAGGGTTTCAGAGTAGTAATCATCAATTTGAGAACAGAACAAGCTGTTATAATTCACTGTACTAATGAAAATTATGATGACACCACAACAGAAATCCTTGCCAATCTAATCATCTCACACCACCACAGCACAACGTTATTTAAAGACTAATGTCCTTAGTAGCACATGCAAGTTTAGCAACAATTTCTGAAGATGATTAAACACCAAAGCAAAGTGGAGCTGTATGGAAAATTTAGCTGTTGCTTGGAGAGAATGGATTCTTCTAAGCACCAGCATGATTCCCATTGTATTAAAGCAAACAAGTTCAATAAAGCATCATGGAAAAAAAGCTGGGGAAAAGTAATTTTTGGCCACAAAAATGCTGGGAAATCAATGTTGCTGCCAAGCAGTATTTCTCTAGTAAGACAATGAAAATGGGGATGCATACTCCGTTTGCTACCTCTGAATTTCCTCACCTTGGGTCATAAATTAATTGGAGGAGAAAAGGGTTAGAGAAGAGTTCTGAGGAAGAAGACGTGATTCAGGTTTTCTCTGGTGGGTTATTTCAGCATCTGTTCACAGAGAAAAGGGAGGAAGTTGTGGGTCCCCTCCATCCCCAGCACACAGTCATCACCATGTGCAAAAAATACATGTATTTACTTCATTATTGTTCAGGGGGAGTGTGTGGATGAAAGAATCCACAAAGGTTTGTCAAAAAAGAGCATAAAATCAAATTATATTTAGGGAGCTGTTAGAACTAGTTTGTGTGATTTAATCTGCTTCAAACTCTATCTGCAGCAGTGACTCATAAAACAGCATGTCAAACTATAGTAAATTTAAGAAATAGATACTGCATTAAAAGACTGAAGGAAAGCTAAAATTAATGTGAAAGTGGGCAGTCAAAAGGAAAAAGAACAAACAGGGAGGCTGGTGGGAGGATGGAGGGGGAACAAAGGGAATCTGAGGCAAAGAGGTGAATTGGGAACATGGGATTACGATGGACTCCACGGAAATATTCCCATATGACATTGTATATTCTCTACTTCTTTATTTAGAGGTATTGTTTCTGGAATGAAATTTGAAAAGGTGATTTGAAAGAGGAATGAGAGCCTCAGGTGAGCGAAGGCAGAAATCTGTTCTGCTCAGTTCCTCCTTGGCTTGTAGTCCAGGAGAATAATACTCGGCAAGTGTGGTCCCATGAAGCTTGCCAGACAATTAAATATCCAGTTCCTGTGATATACAGAAACACAACATCTCCCATCAGATTCAAGGCACTGGTGGTACATTTTCCAGAGGAGAGGTGGCCCGTGGCCCTGCAGATGGCCTCTGGCAGCCCAGGGCCAGCAGCCCTGGGAGCACCTGGGTGGCTTTGAGCAGCTTCCTGGCTTGGTGCTCCCCTGGGATGAACTCACATGGGCTGGGAAAAGGGAGCTGAGCAGCCGTAACTACCTCAAAGGAGGAGATGACAATGGAAGAATTAATCCCTCACACGAAGATGCTGCAACTGTCACTCTACAGTCACGGGCCTTTGTTGCTATTCCTTATATCCTGGCAGCCTGTGTGTCATTAGCAGAGTAAGAAGAATTTCTGAGTCGCTCAGGGTAATGAGAATAGCTGCTCCTGGTTTTAAACATAAGCCAGACCTGCAGAGAACCAGCACAGGTTTCTCTGCCCTGCATCCTCCAGTATGCCCTGGTCCAGGACAGTGGCAATAGCTCTTCCCAGAGTCACTCTCAGTCCAATTTATATCACCAACAAGGAGAAACATAAAAAGACAGTGTCAGTGGCTGCAGACCCGCCCAGGTCTGTGCCCTTCAAGCAGTTTGTGGATACTGAAGAACTGTGTGTGTGCGCTTTTAATTCAAGCACATGATAAGTTAAGTGTCTGTATTTAAGAGATATAGGGCTCTTTTTATTGCACAACATACTAAAATGTTTACTGTGTATGTCTCTCTCTTGATCTAGAATGCCTGTATATCCTTTCTTGGGACTTTAAGTCTCTCATTTATTTGAGGCAAAAATAATACATTTTTTCCTGTGCAAAAAGGCAATTAATTGGCAGTAAAGTTGTGTGCTAGAGACTCCAAGAATGTGCTTGGAGCCAGCACTCCCAACGTGGTAAAGAAGCAGTGACAGTATTCAACTGTGCAGAATTTTCTGAAGTGAGGGTGAGCTCCAGCTTCTCACCTGAAGTGCCACCTGTCAGTTCTGAGACTCGTTAGCCATAGGGACAAACTTACCATCCTGGACAAAAATTTTTGGCAGAAGAGTTAGCTAAGTATTGTTCCACGCACAGGCTGAATTTCTGGACTCTCTTGCTGGGAATCTCACTTCCAGGAAAATCCTAGGATTTAACCAAGAGAGATGACAGATGTTTCTTCAAGGAGGATATGAGAGAAATGCAAATTGGATAACTCTTTCAGAAGATAATCAGATATATGATGGTGCTCTTCAAGTCCTGTCTTGCATCCTAAATGTAGCTTAAAGGTTAACAAAATCCACAGACAGGCACACTGGGAGTGCTGAATCGTTATATTTTACACAGTCCTTCACACTAGGAAACCTGGATGGCTCCCAAGAGCAAGCAATTTGGAAATAAAAATGTGTCTGATCAATAAAATGAAATGGCTTGAAGAAATTTGAGTTTAGTGCTCTGTAAGTCCTAATTGGCTTTGTGTGTATCAGAGTTGACCTTGCCCTTCACAGCTCTTTCGATGCGTGCAGGTAACAACAGTGCAGTGGTGAGCTCAGTGCTCCTAACAGCCCAAAAGACACCAACCACAGGAAAAACCAGCACTGGGAAGGGCAGCAAGAATGGAAAAGTGCCCCAGTGGCACCTGGGATTTTTATGCCCTGCTTGAGCTAGCAGGCTGTAACATCAACTCTCTCTATATCAGACATGGACTAATACCTATTTGCATCCCTACCTGCCCCCTTCTTATTTTATGTCAAAGATACAAAATATAGACATACTTGCCACTAACATGGGTGGGATAATAAAGACAAGTATAAATATTCAAACAGCATGAGCTATTTAAATAGGGAAGTTAAACAAAATCCATCCCAACTGGCTTTCAAGTCTCAGCGCTATGATGTAAAAATCATTCTATTTTACTTACAGAATGTTAAAATCTCCAGAGGAATTGCTCCTCTCTTCTCAGCATATACAGGCAGAATGAACTTCAGAGGCTTTACAAGGGGGAGTCAAGGGAGACAGCTCAGCAGAGCCCAGGCATCTTCCACAAGTGCTCCAGTCCCCTCTAGCATACACACCTGCCCTTTCATCAGTTTCGTAAAAAATCAGGGAAATTTACAGAGCAAAACATATTGTGAGCCCTCACAAGGGGGAATTGGAAACTCAGTAGATTTTAGCACATTTCTTGGCTTCAAAGAGTCAGGTTTGAATGGGATTTCCAGCAATGCCCAGAGGTATCCCTAAAGATATGTTTTAAACCTCTCTGCCACAGGACGAGCCAAAGCTCTCAGAAGTTTTCTTTCCCTTGCCACGTGCATTTGAGCTGACAAAGAGGTTTGCTTCTCTGAGAACATGCAGCACTGCCAGGCTTCCTTTCACTGCCCTTTTTAAAAGTCTGCATATTTCATTACCTGTGTTTTGTAACCTGGCATTGACAACACTCTTTGAGCTAAAATGTGACATTTCTCCCTTGTAACGAGAATATTGCATCCTTGTCCACTTAAAAATTCTAATAATACAAATCTGAAATGAGTTTTGCATATTTAAACACTTTTAAATAAAACACTTGATGTTAGTGAGGAGCAAATGATGACTCTTCAGAGGGGAGCAGAAGAGAAGAGTTCTGCTGTTTGTGCTTCCACTGCTGCAGGCAAAGTATTTGGGATGTTGAGTGCTGATGACCCATTCCATGGCCACAGGCAGCCCCATAACCTGGGGGACTCAAAAAAATGTTATTATTTTTCCACCTATATGTATTTTGTGTTTGTGTTACTGCTCTGACTTGCCACAAAAGACATTGCACGATGGGGTATCTGCCAATATCCACCCCAACACAGACACTGGACTGTGCCCTGGGCTGATCCTGGAGTTTCCAGAGCTGGAATTGCAAACCAGAGTCCAGATGGATCCATAAAAATGTTGTATCCGGGGGCAGCTAGTAGGATTTCTTAAAAGGCATGGAAATATGGAGACTTCATGACCACGGGCAGGTCTTCCCAGAGCCACTGCAAAGCACAGCCGACCTCAAGGTCACATTTACTCCCACTGTAAGAGCTGTGAAACCAGAGCTTTCAATCAAGCAGCTTTCACAGGGACTCCACAACTTCTGCAGGAAGGCAATCTGTGCCAGCCTGAAGGCTTTTATCCAATTTGACGACACAGTGGTCATAGCTATGAGATTTGCTAAGCCTTGGGAACAACAAAGGGATGGAGATATCTTTTATTTGAAGTCTTCTCTTCCACCCCCTCCAAAAAGTATTCTATAACTCTAGCAACATTTCTACAAGTCTAGCAACATTTTTAATAACTCTAGCAATAAATTCTTAAGCCTCCAAGGACAAAAATGGAAACTAGTGGCAAGCCATGGTGCCTGGGGTGATGATATGCTACTGTGTAATCTCACCATGTCATGGTAAATAACTAGTGTCATTTTCTTGTAAAGTTCTTATTGCTTTATCAGAATAAACATTAGAGAATACATCACATTCCTTTGTGTTTTTCAATTCCTATTAAACTCCTGGCTGCATCAATGTGGCCTCTGTATGCAGCTTGGCTGCAGACTGGTGAGCTGTGACTTTCTGCAGTACAATATTATCATTTCTCAACTCCTGTTCAACTCCAACTGCAACTTTTCATGGGTAAAGATGGATGCCATGAGCAAAATCCAGGCTCAGGCAAAATTTATCTCAATTTATCCTGGACAGAAAAAGTAACTGAAGGTACCTTACTGAAAGCAAAATATACTGCTTGAATGAATTTACAGTAAATAATAAAATGCACCAGGGAGAGACCATTTACTGTAGGAGAAGAATGTAATATATGATGTTGGTAATTCCCTTTAAAACTATATTAAGCAAATATAAAGGTGATAATCACCTTTTTTAGGCATTAATATTACATTTCTAAGCCAGTTGCTGTTGGCATCTACCAATATAAACCAGCCACTTTTAATTTCTTCCAGAAAAATTTATATATGCTTTATATATACCAGCCCAGTTCCTTCTTCACTTCATTTGCTGAGTCCTTCCTACTCCTGAAGGTCACTTGGATCCCTGTTCTACACATTTCTGCCATGGATTTATGGGTTGTTTTTTGGGGTTTTTTTTTGAATATGTGCACTGGGAATTACACAGAATATTCCTGCACACCACCAGTAGCGTGTCCCTGTCACCACAGGGAACACATTGCCTGCTGCAGAGGGATAAGCCAGATCTGAACCTCTGTGATTCCAAAAGCTCTGCTGATACCTGGATACCCCATTTATGGAGCTGCAGATTCCAGAGGCAGATGATTACAGGGAGGATCTCAGCATCTCCTTTGCTTCTTCAAAAGGCTCAGAGTAAAGCCTAAGTATGTGCATTTTGAAGACTTAAATCCTAAAAGGGAAAAAAATAAAACCCAAACAAATCACTAATTGTATTACTTTCTACATATCTCATGATTTGTAAGTCAATATCATGATACCATCATTGCATTTTGGCTTTGCAAACAGACTTAGAGCAGAATTATCCCCTACACACCCTGGGCAGGGAGCTCTTCCAACACAGGCTTGGTCCTTCTGTTTCAGCAAAAGCAAATGCTGATGTGTTCAGAGACCTGGTGACTTTAGTGAATTTAAACCAGTAGCTCCTTTTCCCATCTAGAAATCAATCAGGCTTTAGCTGCACAGGGCAGAGACAACCTTCAGTCTCCAGGCAAGGCATTTCTGTTGATCCCAATTCCTGTAAGCACATTATAAATCTTGCTTTTACAGCTAAACTCCCCTCATCAAGGCAGAAGTATCCTTATTAGATTATTTAGAAAAGCCCATAATTACCAAGGTCTAATTTATTAATGAGATGGGCAATTTACACACCATCTTTGCAGATAATGAAACTGTGCTAACTCTGAGACTGAGGGAACACCAACACCATGGAAACTGTCACCAACAAAAGCCATGATACTGCAGAGACGTGGTTTGCCCGCCTGCTGAAAACACCCAACACATTCAATCTCTTAAAATGGAAACAGGAGAAATATTACTCAGGCTGCATGTGATGCTGGCAGAGAACAGAAGTGCAGTTTGTGGGCTGCCACAGCAGTTTCCCTTGGCTGCTGCCCCAGCTGTGGCAGCATCCTAGAGTGTCCCAGAGGTGAGGCAGAAGGGACTCACTGGAAGCCCCACATGTGTTGAAGATAGCTGCTCTCTCCAGGCTCTTTCCAGAAATATGTTCATTCTTCAGGGGCCTATGGGAAAAATGGTTGAAAAGGAAAAAACAATTTGGTCTGTTTTGCCTTTCCTGCTGGTATAAAACTGTTCACTTACCAAGATTTATAATGTTGGGCTCTTTCTGTGGAGCCCCAGGAACAGCAAGCAATGCATCTCTGCTCCCCATAAAGAGTGTCTATCTCCCAAAAGGAGAAAAACCTCAGAGGCTGCCTGCAAGGGAAGGAGCCAGTGTGCAGGAGCTTTCTGCAGTGCCCTGCTCTGCAGGACCTCAGAGACAAGTGCCAGCAGCCATCAGCATAGACTCTTCCCTGGGCAAAAAAGTTGCTGCTAGTGGGGTAAGAAGAGCATTGAAGAAGGTGTTTTTAACTTTAGGGCCCTGACAGCAAGACTTTAGGGATGCTGCAAGACAAGCAGGGGTTTCAGAGGATGCAAAAGCATCCCAGCACTGGTGTAAGGGCAGCCTGTTCTTGCAGAGCCCAGGGAGATGTGCTGCCCCGTAAAACATCCCAACACTTGGAAAAGGCAGCATGAGACGTGAGGAAAGCCTTATTTTCTGGTGATAGAAATACTTCTGCCTTTTAGCTGAGAAGAAAAACATTGCCCTGTAATTATTCCTGATGCAGAGCACCAGGCAGCAGCTACATGCAAACCAGGCTTCTCCATCAGATACTTTAATGAGGTGGTCAGTGCATTTTGCATTGAGGGATTTGGGATTTGAACATTAACTGGAGTGGCATGTGTTAGAAGGACATGTGAATTAATGACACTATTTATAACCCATCTCATTATCACACACAGCTTGATGCCTCAGCCAGCCACTAATTCTCTTAACAAATTTCTTTTGCTGGAAATAAAATTGCTTTGCTTCAGCTGTGATCAGTTAGAAAAATGCTGCTGTTGTTATTGTTTGTTTTTTTAATGTAAACAGCCCTTTTCAAAGGAAGGTTCCCTGGCTGCATGGTGTAACTCAGCCCCAAGTCTAGGTCTCAGATATGAAAATATTCATGCTGAAGCTGATAAATGAACAATGAACAAATTACATGCTCGAATCCCCTCCTTTGTTTTATTTTTGATCTCTAATATTGGAATGCTATAATTGTTTTGAAGCTCCTTGTGTGCACATTACCAATGCATATGTTACTACAGAAATGTAAAATTCATAATCTTGTCCTTTACATTTTAAAAGAAATGTGCCCTTCCTTTTATTTATGTCCTATTCTTTGAAACAAACGAGAAAAGAAACCATCATCTGATAAATATTAAACACTTGGATATGATTCCAGCCTTTTTCCCTCAGAGGCTGTAGCATGGCACTGGCTTTTTGACTCTTTCATCTGAAAGAGGACACTGAATCCTAATCATGTTTTTATAGAAAACAAGTTTAAAGGCACTTTTTTTTGTTGTTATTCTAGATATCTATTCTTTTATATGTGTTTTTAAAACCCAGACACATAAGGGAGAGATATAAGAAAATCAAATCCTCTTCTTAAACACAGACATCCAAGAGTAAAATCCATTCTTCCTCCCTTTCCCTGCTAAAATAAATCACTATTTGCAAGGTTGGCTGCCTGGGGCAACCTCTCTGACCTGTCTTCAGTTTCCTCCTGCATTTGGAAATGACTTTTGAAGCAAGGAACAGAAAGTGTCAGTGCATCTGCTATGGGCTAATTAATGCTTGCCCACGAACCAGGGTGGATTTCTGCTCCTCCTGTGTTCTTTGAGCTGGTACTGACAGCCCTTGGAGGACCCTGGTGCCAGTACAGAAAAAATGTCACCCCCCTATGTCTCTTCTTACAAGCCCCTCAGGGGTGTGCAGAGGACAGGGTTTCATTACTCTTGAGATGGATGTCTTCATCTGCCCCTGACTGATCAGAAATAGAGAGAAGAGACCACATCCTGCTGGAGAAAGAGCAGGGCTGAGGGTGGAGGCAGCTTCTGCTTGGCAATGAGTGATGCTTTTTCTGTGCCTGAGAAAATAAACACAGGGAATCAATTAGCACTAAATATAAGTGGCAATAATGTGGCTGATCAAGCATCAGAATTGTTTTAGTGATGGGAATGAAAAGGAATCCATTATAACTGACAATAGCGTTAATAAAGGTCCATTTCCAGAGGTCTGGAGAAGTGGAAAGGGCTGTAATCACCAGGAGGATGAATCCCATGCAAGGAAGGTGTGAAGGCACCAGTGATGGGGCCTCTGCTCCCTCAGTCCCTCTGTGCTCACCAGCCAGCTCAGAGCCAGCCTCAATCTAAAGGGAAGTACAGGAGGGAGTTCCTGCCTCATTGGTGGAAAAACCTTTGCTGGAAGGTATTTTCAGAAGTCTCTCCCAGCAGCCTCTACATGCAGGTGCTGTGCTTAATTACAGCTTCCATCAGGTGGCAAATCTACTGCCTTGCAGATAATTCTCCATTGCTGCTGCACCACTGGGAATCATCTTTGTGCAAAACCCTGCCCTGAAACCAGCACAGCTTGGTTACATCTCAGAAGCCTCCTTTCCTTCACAGGCAGCAATTTCCAGACTACTCAGGGCTTAGCAAGAAGAGGGATAAGCATATGATGCATTGCAGGGAAGGTAGGAGTTGATTTACATCTCTTTTGTCACCATGAGACTTCCAGGATGGAGCATGGAGGAGGAGGATTTAACAATACGTGATGTCTTTAGGCTAAAATGTCATGGACAAAGAGGACCCCACTAAAAACCAGATAAAGATGGCCTTTTGCAGGACTTTCAAAGAACTTTGCTCCCAGTGAGCTGTTCCAGACATCTTCCCCCTCAATGAGCCACTGCTGTGAGCTGATCTGTCATGTTAATTTAATGCAGCAGAATGTGAATAGATTACAATCCATTCTTGAAAAAGAACCAAGTGTTTGCTGGTGACTATTTCCATGGAGGGAAGTCTTTTAGGCACATTTATACCCCTCCTTCTCTGCATCCAGACTGGCCAGGCAGTTTTCTTGCAGATGGCTCAGTGTGCAGCCAGGACTGAGACTAGATCCAGGAGTGTGGCTGTGACCAAGTGTGTGATGATTCCCTGAGTTTTGCTGCCTCTGGCTTCAGAAGAGCTATTGGTGCTTTTCCTGGGGCTGTGTAAGGCACAGCCTGACACCTTTCACAGGGTGACTTACCCAACTCAGCTGGGGCAAGTCAGGGTCCTGCTGTTTCTCCTTGGTGGAGGAGCTCTCTCCATCCTGTCATACTGGGAACAGCACCTCACTGATTAACCTGACAATGGGTTTGCAGGGCAAAATAATGTTCTCTTCATTCCTCCCTACCAGAAGTAGCACAGTGTGTGTGCCATCACCCCCTGCTACCTCCTCTAAGGGCATGGAGCAGCCTGATAACCATTTGAAAATCCATTTTCCCATTTCCATCTCCACCAGAGTCCAATCTCTGGCTCCATGGTTTGTCTCCTTGCATTTTCTCTGTGGCACAGTTTCCTGCTGAACACATGGAAAAGATCAAGTCTGTCTGTGTATCCCAAAGATTTCCTTTTTGAGGCAGCAGTTACCAGTAAAGGCACTAACTGGTGCTGCTTCTCCAAGACAGCAGGGATAAACTGGAGAGTGGTACTGTTATATGGTGTGCAGGGTAATAATCAGCAATAATTAAAGAACAAGAAAACACATAACAATATGCCTCACAGTCTGACTCTGGTGTATTAGCCAAGTAATCTTGAATACAAAAACTCTCCCAATTTCCTCCAAATTAGGGGTCAAAATTCTGCTGCTGCAACTAAATGAGATGCCACTGAAACTGGAACATTTGTCACTTGGATCTAATTAAACATTGATTAGCTGCTCTGACCCACAGTGTCCTCAAACACCTAAAGTTGAAATCTCACTCCAAAGATTGTCCCTAAGAAAAGTACTGGCTTCTGGAAAGCTGCACTTTCCTCCTGAGCTCTGTAAAGTAGCTCTGAAAAGTTACTTTACAAGTGAATTCCTGAAGCCAGACCTGTCTGTCCCAGGTGCTGTACCTGCCCCAGGCACACATTGCAACCCCAGCTGCCAAACTTGGTGCCTAAAGGGATTTCCCGTGGCTCTGAGGGGCCCAAAAAGAGGGGACAGATATCAGTTTGGCCTCAGATTACACCTAACCACCACAAGACAGGGCTCTGAGGCACCCAACATCCATGAAGACAGAGCTGCAATGAAAACATCTCACTCCAAATAAGCCCAGGACAAGAAAGGATCTCCTCTCAGGGACTGCACCAGTGCAAAAGAGCATCAGAAAAACACTCCCCTCGTTGTTACAGCTCTTGCTTCTCCTTTAACGTAATTTTTGTCTAAAGAAGGTTCTGCCACAAGTCCTGTAGCTGTGGGATCCAGACCACAGATTTCAGAGAGACAAATCTGGCCATGTTTGGGAAAATTTCCAGTTATAATGACTTGACCACAACTCCTCTGCAAATTGGTCCCAGAGTTAATTTCCCTTTTCCCAGGAAAAGCACTACTTTTTCAGTGTGAAGTAGCTTCAGTTTCCATCAAATTTTATTATATTTCATCTACTACCCTGCAGTGCCAGCTGTTACCAAGCTGCCCTCCATTACAAAGACAAGTGTAGATGGTCTTGTAGTCCAGCCAGAATTAATCATACCCAAGAAAATAACTCATTTTCAGTTCTTAGAAACATATCTGTCCCTATCAGGAGAAGGTCAAACACAGATTCCTCCTGTGCCAAATCCATCGCTTTTTGAGTTAGGAGATTGTCATCTATAATTATCAAATATTTTCAAGACATTTTAGCACTGACAGCCTGAGACCTCTGAGTGTCAGCCAGGCTGAAATCACTTGTGATAACTCAGCTTTCCTCCCCAGAGATTACCAGAGGGTGCATGAGGATACCATCACCTGGATTTCTGTGGGACAAAGTGGCCTGCAGCAGTGGTCAGTGCCCAATTTCTGGGCCATCTTCAAGCACCTATGTCCCCAGGTATCCTGGTCATCTGCTTCTACAGTGTCAGAAAACATCTTGCCATGGCAGGACCTGCTCATCCTTCCTGTTTGCAAGATAAACAGATTATAGTCAAAGGCAACACTGATATCTTTACCTTGATGTACTCTCTCTTTAGTTTTATGCACTTAGAACAAGGAAGGCATCACCTGGATTTTGGAAAAAATATTCTGTATTAATTGCAGATAGAAAAATTATCTGCAGATAATATTTCTATGGATTTAATGATTGTTGTATTGAGATGCTCTTGAAAACAACTTTAAACCATCACTAAAACACTTAGCAATTAATTTTCACAAATAGTATCCAGTTTGGCACTTATTTTTAATTAATAATACCTAGTTTCTTATAAAAACTAAAAACTACAAATTGAGTAACAGAAATTTTTCCAAAGTAAAAAATATCATGAATGTTGCTGAGGGTTTCATCAGTGAGAGCTTAAGTTTTCTTGGGAAGCTATAAAGTGTTCAAAAAAAAAAAAGGTAGAAATTGGAAGTAGTTGAATTTGCTGGCAAGGTGTCTCAGGTTACCAGAGACAGAGGCAAAACTCACACAGATAAAAATTCCATCTGAAAACAATGGCTCCTGATGCTGCTCAGGGACCAGGGTTGTCTCTCTTCCATGGTGTGGGCAGCACTCACAGGTGGCATTCTGGTCTCCTTCACGTGCTCTGCCACCATCCCAGATAAGTGTGGGGAAATAATTAACAAGGTATCAGGTGAAATAATTATATCTGACAGATACTACATATTCAGGAAAGCCAATAAGCAGTGCTTTGGCTCTCCTTTCCTCTGGCTTAAACTCAGATTTTCCAGGTGATGCATGGGATTGCACTGGAGGCTTGAACAGGTAATTACCTCTCTCTATTTCCTACCCTTCCTCTGCATTATATTATAATTTTGGGGGTGAGGCTGTGGTCGTGTGGACCAAGTAGGTTTTTGTATTTCTTTCTTTTCTGACACACTGTAACAGCACTCTCAGTTTTATCTAACACTATGGATAATTCTACTGAAGACAAAAATAACCTTAAATTAAAAAACGTTTTTAAAAAAGAGGAAATTGTTTTCTGGTTGAGGTGCTTGCCAGTACATATAAATTCAGGACAGCATCTACTTCCCTATAAAATTTTGATGGTGTTCTCTGCTGGAAGGCTGACAAGACATAGAATTCCACATTCAGGAAATGTTTGACTCCATGATGTGTTTATAATTAAATTTATTTCCCTTGAATGCAACTGAGCATCTCCCTGGCTTATTGCACAAGACAGCTGCATGTTATGGATTATGTCTGCAGAATCAAATAGATTGATAACATGATTTAGGATCTATCTGAAAAGATTAATTTATTTAAATATATCTTACATAATTTACCTTAATCCTCTGAGGAGAACCAGACCAACTTTACACCTTTGCTTTGCTCTAGAAACCTCATTGAAAGAGGAGGGGGGGAGAAGGAGTGCTTGTTTCATACAGTTAATTAAGATCTCAATGTTCAATAAATTACTATTCTTTGGAGGGAAAATGTGAAATACTTATTGTCTTATTCCTTGTTGCCTAGTTCACTTTTTGTTTTATTTTGTAAGGGTTTTTTGTTTTGTTTTTTTTGTTTTGGTTTATTTTTTTTTTTATTTTTGCTTCTGTATGAATCAGCAAGGTGGCTGCAGCCCTCATGGTGGGACTTCCAGGTCCCAACAATTTACCTGACCAGATCTCCACCACAATGCCCACACCACACACAGGCAAAAGGAAATATAAATTTTGTATCTCTGGGAATTTTGTGCTGCTCTACATGGCAATTCCCACAGATTTGTCTGGACAATGAGGGATGAGATGTGAGGCTTGCCCTGAGCTCAAGGATCTCCAAGGTTGGTGCAGCCCATGGAACACTCACACAGCTGACACTGTCATTTCCCACATTACTGCTTTGTCTTTGAGCTCAAAATTGCACAGACAATTAATACATTTAATTACAATATTACAATCTTTTCTCTCAGTAATGCTTAGAGGTCTTTCCCTGCAATGTCCATTTTCCATCATACAGAGCTTTTCCAGGGGATTTTGGTGCTTGTTGGACAATACAGAAGCTCACAGCCAGCTCTGAGCTTGCACATCAGGTTCATTTTGGCTCCCAGTGACCACAAAAGTTCAGTAGTGGCTTGGTGGAGTTACACAGACCCTCAGGCTACCAAGCTGCCCATACCAGGGTTCCCTGGCAGAGGCTCTAGGGATGGCAAAACATCACTCATTATCTTGCTCAGGTCCTCTGCCACATCACTTGCCTTTGGAGAAGACAGAAAAAGCAGCACTACACCACATCTTCAGGACAAACCAGCAAGAAATACATTCAGCTGTAGCAGCAGGGGCATGTTGGTATGCAGAAGCTCACTCTTTGGCTTGGATTTGGGCCAGAAAACAATATCTAACATCCCTACTGGGGTGGGAAATGGGATTTTAAATCTCAGAGTCTTCAGCCAAGTAATTAGATGGACAATAAAATTCACACCCCCTCTCCCAATAGGTAGCCAGAGACTTTTCAGTGATTTTTTCTTTGTAATATCTTTAATGAAAGCAGCAGTGAAATGTAATATCACATCACCTACAGTTTGAACAGAACTTTAAACTGCACAGTCTTTAAATTAATTATATATTTAATTACTGTGTCCTTGTAGATACATTTATAACTATCTACAAAAATGACAAGTTGGCCATAAAAACAATGAGGTGTAAAGACTTACAAGGGCAACATCATTTAGAATCAAAGTGTGTTATGTGGCTGTTCCAGTACAAATGCCTGAAAGTTTAGTGCCACAGTTTCTCTGCTATATAGTCATCACATAAATATTTGTGTCTGTAGAAAGAGTGATGTTCTTGCAAGGACACAATTTGTACAACATTTATATATAATTTGGCTTCACAATAAACAGCCCCCATTTGCTTTCAGTTCAGATCTGGCATAAAGCCACTAAATTTGCTCCAGATTTGTTCTGCAAGCAGGAATTTTGCCCACTGCTTCTGTAAGGCAGCTAATTTGCCAGTATTGTGGTTTTGTTCTGTGCCAGCTAATTTGGATACAACAGATTGGATTTAAGGGTCAAAAAGGCAAGAAAATTGACTGACTGAAGATGATGAAATATTTTTTCAAAACTGATTTAAGATAACTGAAACAGCTCAGAGAATCATGGAGCATTTTATGAAATCTGTATTTCATAGAAGGTAAAATTGAATCTAGGTGCCAGCAGCAGCCTGACGTTGGTCTTAGCATGCCTGCCTCAAATCAGTGTTTTCATCAAAAACTATTTTACTTCTGCAATGCTGATGTCAAAACAAAAATTAAAAAAAAAAAGAAAAAGAAAAAAGTTACATCTGCACTCTAAGGTCCACAAAAACAGACACCAGAAAAAGAGCCAAGAACCAAAGAGTTTTCCTGACCCAAGCCACAGATCTGTTTGGAAACCACCTGTGGCCAGATGTCAGACTGCACACAAGCCTTTTCTCCAGCGCAGCAATGATGAGCCAAAGTCTGGAATCCCAGCAGCCTGGAAAAAGCAGTTTTCTTTCCTTACAACCCAACCCCATGTGCAGCATTTCTCAACAACCCAATACAACTTCTCTTTCCACCGTGGTGAGGACAGTGAATGTGTGTGTTTCTATTGCAGTAGAAGTTATGAAGACAAGCAAAAAGGCTTTCTAACCTGGGGTGATACAAGGGGAATTACTAACTCCACATGGCAGGCAACAACAGCAGAGCTTGGAGGGACTCTCCATTTCTGTGGGGCTGTGGCAGGATGACAAGAGCCCTGACTAGGAGTCCTGGTGATGTGAGGAGGATTTACAAAGCACAAAGGAAACGGGCCTTGGCATCAGACTAAAGTCACTGAACGTGAACTGGGCTAATTAGTGTTTATTGACACTTTGTGGCTCAGAAAATCATACTCTTGCCTGGGCGTAAATCAGCAATTCCATTTGAGGGCTGGCAAACCACTCTGGGGACAAAAGCTGCCACCTGAGTGAGTTGTTCATCCTGGTGACAGGACACAAAGAAAGGCAGCCAGTTTGTGGCTCCTCCAGTTTTTCTGAAAAAGATGCTCTCATGCAGAGCAGAGTGAGGGGCCCCTGAGGGCTGAGAACCATCAAACCACCTGGGAGCACCAGCAGTGCCATGTGAGCCTCAAGGACAGACCTACAGGATCAGGGGAAACAGGGCTGGGAGGCACCTTGAAGGTCCAGCTCTTACATTTTCTTGCCTAGGGCAGGAATAGCTGAACCTCTGCCTGTGAGATGTCTCATCTGTCCTTAACCACCTCCTCAGACTACTCAAGTATTATATTGCCCACTAGGAAGTTTTTACAGCTGTCTGGTTATGATTGTCCCTTTACAGCTCACCTCTTGCCTTTCCTTTGCTGATGCCAAAAATTTAATGTATTTGCTCCTGGGAGGGGTCCCAGGGTTTGAACAGATAACCCAGGAGCTGAACCAGAGCCCACTTTGCCAGAACCCCAGAAGAGCAGAGGGGCAGGGACAGGGGAGGAAGATGAGGGGCTCTGCCATTGGAGAAGCACAATGACCCAGAGCAAGGCAAACAAAGGGTCACAGCCAGCATTGGTTCTGATCCCAGGGAAATGAGAATTACCTGCTAAACACTTTGTGGTTTTGTAGTTATCTAACATAGACCCAAGGAAGGCCCATTTCTGCAGAAATTTGTGCTAAAATAATCCAGAAATGCTGTTTTTCCAGCGCTGCTGTCAGAGCTCTGGTTGCAGTAGCATCAAATGCCACTGCATCATTCCTCCATTGCATCACCAGCACAAGTCCCATTCTAGACAGGGTTGCCAGCCCAGAATAATGCCAGAGACTGTGCTGACCATCTGCCATCCTGTTACATGCACCACAGTTAACGTGTCTTGTGCAAATCTCACATATACCAAAGTGTTGCAGCCAAAGGTTTTTCAGCAGTCCAGTAGTACAAATGCATCTGCTCCAGTCCAAAAACCCCCACACAGAGGGAGATTAAAGACGTTACACCCAACAGCAAAAAATATCTTCTGTTTCTAGTGACAGCTCAATAAATGTTACCCAGAGAAGATGATCTAGGTTTTTCAGGGTGGTGGAGAGCCGTTCCAGACAATTATCATACCAAGAAAGTAAATGTACTCGGAGCCCTTTGTTTTCTATATAAAAACATGAAATCATTTAGATTGGAAAAGGCTTTTAAGATGATGAAGTCCAACCAAGAACATAACACTGCCAAGTACCTTCACCATGTCCCTAAGTGCCACATATCACACACTGGGGACAAATTAAAAGCTGTTCTATGTGGTTGGAAGTAGTCCTGAGTGTATCTGTACACATAAACACCTATCCTGACAGTCTTTGCTTGGAGGGACCCTTTTTCAAAGTCTGCCTGTAAGAGGCAGGTAGGTTTTGGTAAATCAGAGAGGAGCTTGGATACAGCCACTGAACAGCACCAGAGGAGATTGCAGGTCCCAAGTGGATTGAATCCAGTCACACAGCCAGCTGAGGCACTGCACTATAGCCATCTTGCCCCAAAACTCCATCCTGGCAGCACTCAGCATAACATCCACCAGGAAATTCCAGCTTTCCCTCTTCCAGGAGTCTCCAGCTGCTAAATGGCACTACGGATCTGAATTCAAGGTGGGAACTTCCATCACATCTCTATCATTGGCTAACTACTAAAATTACTTTAGGCTTTGTCCATAGCAAGAATTTCTCCATCCATCTTCCAGAATGCATGCTCACTCTTGATAAGGGCTTTCCAAGTCACCAGTCTCATTGGAGAGGAAGGTGAGCTGATCCATGAATGTTACAGCTCTAAAGGCTCTTTGCTAGAAACACCATCCAGGAGGCACAAGGGCAGGAAGGCTGAGTAGAGACTCCTGGGTGACAGGCACTGGACTGACCCTGTCCCTCAGGCCATCTGTCCCATGTCCATTACTGCTGAGTGCACTGAGCATCTGCAGGGAGCTGCAGAAGCAGGGGGAAAGGAGACTACACCTTTGTGGAGGTATCAGGGACAGAGTCAAGAAACAGGGGATCTCCAGATGTCTCTTGGGGCTTCCCAAATCCCACACATATTAAATTTAGCATATTAAATTTTCTTGAAATGGGTAGCAAGAGGATGTTTAGGGGCCAATAGAATAGACACAGAGAGAAAGCCACTGATAATTTTGTGAGGCATGCTCTAGAAGTGTATACACACATACACTACAGCAAAATGCATTACCCTATCTTACCTTCTGTACTGTAATAGCAAATTTCTTATTTCGCTAATGGAATGTGCAAATGTGGCAGGAAGTCTGAACCCAGACTCACAGGGGCTATTTTTACAGTTTGTAGAATCAGAGAGAAATACCTCCCAGAGACACAAGGCAATGCAATCAGCCATGGCCAGCAGTTGGCTGCTCCCTTAATGAGCAGACATCTTATCCATGTGTCCAAAACGGCCACTCCAAGCACAGCTCTGCTCCCATTGTGTTCTAATCCCTCCCCCCATCAAATGGCAAAAATATTTATGCCTGTTGTATTACATTAAAAATTTATATTTCTGAAAATTAATGAGTTATGACATGACACCAGGCACGATAATTGAACCTCAGGGCCCAGCCCTGTTGAAGCTGTTTTAGAGCTGTCGTACTTTTGGGGGTTAGAATAACCTCCAGATGGCATTGGGGATGTTAAAAATAAAGAGACATCCAAGCCTATAGACTGACTTTCCACCAAGGGATATGTCTAATTATACATCCACTTTGCTTTCCCCTGCAATGTATTGGAAGCAATTATTTTAAATAGATAAAGGATGTCAGTGAGGTTCAATTTGCCTCTCTGTCTATCAGCTGTGCAATACGAGCATGCACAGAGTAAAGCCTTAGTCATGGATGTGGATATGTCCTGAAGTTGTATTCTGACATTTGTGAGTCTCATTCAATGTGCTCTCCTTCATTGGTTTGTTTTTTATAATTGCAGCATATGAAGATTTTCAAGATTTTCGATTCTACTCTTGGCATTTAATTTGGAGTGATCCCGAGTTTAGTGCCAAGACACGTATTGGAAATGACCTTCAAGGTTGAGAGAAAATAATTTCATTTTTGAATCTGTCAATAAGCAATAGGCAGAAGCCTTACACATTTAGTAGCATCTATCAAAACATTTTCCCTTAAGAACTTGCTGACCTTCTTGGCAGAGGCCATTCAACAACACACCACTTCTATTCACCTCCTTTATCAAAGAGATGGGATTGCTACTAAGCCATTTCTGCACTCAGAAATTAGGTCAGCTATCAGCAGCAACAGATTACAGAGCTCAAATGATCTGTTCTCTCTGCCTGATGAAAGGGAATTGTAACGAGGGCCTTTCAGTGCCTTACAGACAGGGCATCCTCATCTCAGCTCTGCTCCTGCATTACATGATTATACTTTTTAAGGACAACAATTTTAAAAGGAGGCTATTTAGCAGCCAACTGTAAATCCATCCAACAGTTGTTACATTCTGGTTTTGCTAACAGGAGGCTGGCTAACAGCTGATCAGATAATTTGCAATGAATATGCAGAGAAGTATCTCAGGCTTTACAGCTGTGAAAGCAGGATCAGATCCGGAACAGAATTGGTCCCAGTGAATTACACAAGCACATTTGACAGAGAATTCATTTTGCACATCACAGGAGGGAAGGAGGAAGTTTTGAGTGACAGCCTCTTCAATAATAAGGTTTTGATTGCACAGTAGAAAAACTACAAATTAAAATTTTTAGAAAGCAGGTGATAAATTAAGAAAAGTAAGTGTTCTCAGATGATTTAAAGTCTAAAAACACATCCCGTGCATACATTAGTTTTAGCAGAACGAAATTACCATGTTTCCAAAATTAATTCAGCAGCAACAAGCCTAACAGAAGGTAAACAGTTGCAAGTATGTCTATGTCCCAGTAATTTATTTCATAGCACACATTCATTTAGTGCAAGAATCCCCTTTGCATTCTCACCAGTAGTCGGCTTTGAAATGTTTGAGCCAGTTAGGGATGCTGCAGACACTCAGCTCACAGATATCCTTGTCACACGAAGGTAACTTGCAGATGTCCACAAGCCCTGAGCAGATGGTACTGAAGAATTTTTGCATACTGAGGGGCTGTTCAGAGTTAAAAGGAATTTTTATGAGACCACCAAGAAGTAGCTGCAAGCACAACTAATTTCTAATTATCAGACTTTCGGCATGAATAAGACAAGATTTCTGTGTTGTGCTTCAGCACACTGGGGTGGAGAAAAGGCTTCAAAACAAAGTACCAGCAACACCAGAGCAGAATCAAACTGGTGTGGTTTTCCTGAGCCCAAATCCTCACTCCTGTCCTCCCCAAGTCTCTGCTGAAAAATGATGAATCTGCCCCCCAGGAAACCCCTTGGGTTTATGGGCACTGAAAATGTATGGAACAACAACAAAAACAATCCAACCTACTTTTTAATTTTAAAAAAAGTATCAAACTTTTTGAGGCAGTAATTGTAGCCGAGACAGATTTTCTCCAGATGTTGAAAACAATAGCTCCCCCCTTGCATGACAAAATAATTTTGCTAACTTTCTAGTCTACTATTTTTTATGATTCTCAGCAGTGCTGCTAAGTGGAATTTGAGAAGTTAAAACTGACAGGTGGTTGTAAGGAAACCATTGCAAACTTGCAGATGCACCAACAGAATTCAGAGTTTTATACAGGATGTATTTTGGAATGGAGATACTTAAATCTGGAAGCATAAACTTCTAGAACAGCAAATATATATTTTGTAGGCTCATAAAGATTCGTTGTTATTGTGTTTGTGCCATCCCACAGGCTTAAAAGATTTTTTTAAGGTTATTCTGTTTCAAGATGAAAGTAAAAACATATAATTACATAAAATGTAAATAAGAAATCACTTGCAGTTCTCTATCCTGTGTGTTATCTTTGGCAAGTAAACAGAGTATTCACAAGTAATAGGCATTAAAATGCTCTTTTTCTTTTGTTGTTTCATTTTTCATACATAATGTTAGACATAATTTTCACTCAGTGTGAAAACAGGTATTTTCAAATGTTAATTGGTAATAAAATTTTAATTGAAGCAAGCGGACCTAGCAGAAAAATGTTCATTAAAATCTCATTATTTTCTTACCATTTTTAGCCTGAGAGATTTTTTG
The DNA here is from genome assembly GCF_048771995.1 of Taeniopygia guttata. Taxonomy (NCBI): domain Eukaryota; kingdom Metazoa; phylum Chordata; class Aves; order Passeriformes; family Estrildidae; genus Taeniopygia; species Taeniopygia guttata. The sequence continues at coordinate 7,668,678 of NC_133029.1, read as the reverse complement.
TTTTCATTATGTTAACAGCTAAATAAGAAAAAAAATGGGCTTTTTGTAAAAAAAGACAAGGTATACATTTTAACCCTTACTTAAAATGACAGCAGCCTCCCTTACATCCCCAGTCACTTCCACTCCAGGTCTGTACTCTCTTGCCTGCACCATACCTCCTCTATCTGCTCCTGTTGAAAGTATCCACCTAAGCTGAATTTTTTAAAGAGAAGGTCCTGATTCCCAGATTGAAAAAAAAAAAAAAAAAAAAAAAAGCCCTTTTCAGTCTGCATCTCTGTGAAACATTGAACTAGATGCACATACTTTGAACTGGGTGCACATTAAGAGAACTAGAGCAAATCCAGCTGCAAAATAGTTGTGAGTGGAGACAAAACTTTCCGTTTTGGGGTTAATGTAACAGCAGTGAAACCAACATACCTTCCTGGTTTGTCTGTTTGTTTATTTTTAACTGATTTTCCTATTTAAAAAATTATAAATTTTGTTATTATAACAGTCAATCATGTTTATAAATAATAAAGCAAAATCCAAACATGGTCTTTCTCTCTAGTCAGTTCAGAGCCCTGATATCAAGTGCAGATATTCCCTGCAAAACTTTCAGATTTTTAACTAATTATGCTGGTAATCAAGAGCAATGCTGCACTTTGATTGCACTCAGTTATCGCTCATCTCTTTCTTCTCAAAGCAGTAGAAAAAAATCCAGAACAAAAGGTTCACATCTCTCACAGCTGCTCTTTATGCACATCTAATTAATCTTGGGACTATTAAAATTCAATACAATGAGAAAGTGGCCAATACCATAATCAGACAACTGAGCTCACACAGTAGTGAAACAATCAAATCAAACAAGATTCATCAAATATTGCTCAAAAGTGACAGAACAAATATGTTTCAATGCCTGTTCTCAAATTCCTCGATGATGCTCTGATAGCCTTGTCCAATTCTTCAGGGAACAACAGTGGTGTCTCCTACTGCATGTGGTGCATTATCTACCCTTTCAAACACAGAGAATTATCTCTAGTACCTTTCTGGATCAAATACTTCTCAAAATTCTAAAGCAACTAGAAATGGCCGTTCCTGCTTGAAGACAACTCAGCATCTGCAGATCAAAGGGGCTAAACAAACATTTCCTCTCCCAAACCCAACAAGAAAATCTTTCCAGTAGCAAAGAGATTCACTACATAATTACCACATGTTCCTTATCTCTCAGCAGCTTTAGATTTTACATTCAGAAGTGTAATGGACATTATTTGAAATAGGACATTATTTCTGTCTTGATAATTGAGTTATGTTTTGAGCCTGACATCACAGATTAATGAAATCCTCCTGAAATGCAATGATGAGAGAGTAACTGAGTAGGTTATTTTTGCCAGTTACTTAAGACAATTGGGGACAGCTCCTCTGAGAATAAATATCTGCTCCTCCACAGGAGAACTGTCTCCTATAGGCCTTGCAATAATAGTCTAATTGCAGTGCTGAAGACAGAAGAAGAATATATCCAGAGCCTTGAGCAGGCAGGCTGTGGGTTCCTATGGAATAATGGCAGATTAAAAGGGCTGTTATTCTTCCTGCGGTATGTATGGGTGACACGGTGAAAGGCTCTGTGGTTAATGCCATGTGAGCTCATGAACTGAAATCATGCGAGATCCTCATGGGATGTTGGCATTAATTTATAAGTAGTGGAGGAAAATGGGTCCATCCTTAACTGCTTCCTGTGCTTTACCTCATCTGCTTACCAGCCCTACCAGCCACCATCAGAGGCAGTTTGCTGGGATTGCTCTGCTGGAAAACCTTCCCACCAGAGCTGATGCAGTTTGTACAGACAGAGACCAATTAATTCAGACCTCTAAAAAGCACCTCTGAAAACCCACAGGAAACATAGCAAAATCACTTTTGGGTGACTGTATTCAGACTAAAATTCTTGCCAGCATCACATACATTGATTGAGTTAATAATCCAAAAAGCCCTGGGAGAAAATCATTACCTGTGAGCAGGCATTGAGCAATGTGCTTCCCAGAGCAGCAGCCCCTCTACCTGCCCAAAGCTGTTCCCATTCAGATCAGGAATATTTTTTCCAGTCTCTGCAGCAGATGAGATTTAGATCTCACGTTTGTGTACGTGGCTACTTTTATGAACCCATTCAATAACAACTTGGGAGAATTTGTCAGCATGATTGAAAATATAAAAGTGCTCAAAATGAGTGCCCTTTCCAGTGTTTCATAATGCACCTGAGAGTTATCAGTAGAAATCTGAAAAGCACATTTTAATTAAAATTAAACTTAAGTATAAACTGGATTTTTTTAAACTTAGATCTCATTACAACCCAGTGCATCCCTCCAGGTGAAGAACTGGAGCTGTTTAAGGTTTCATCATGCAAATCCCTTTCCTTGCTGGAGGTTTTGACTGCTGTTAAGCCCAGTAAAAAAGGGAGACGGCCCAGGCTGCTGCTCCTTTGAGCTTCACATTGGTTATACTGGGGGTGTAGAAACCCTTCATGCTATGAAGCCCAGTGCATAAGCAGATGGATAATTTCAATTCACTTGAAAATCTCTGTGCCCTTTCCCCCCACATTCCTTGCTGTTGGGAATCATGCTGGGATTGAGGAGAGCACAGTTTTATCCTGGTTTCTGCTGCAGTGTCCCTGCATGACCTTGCATATTCTCCACTCACATTATATGCTATAATCCAGAGAAATTCACTCTCCTCTTCATATAACACAAGCCCTCAATCCCAGCCTGAAGCAAACCAGCAACAGGAGTTGGTTTTCCTACTGGATTAGGAGGGAAAAGTACAGCAAAGCACCTACAGACAGCAGCACATGCAGCCCAGCACACTTTGCATTTCTCTGGCTTTCCTTGCCCTGGGCACCTTCAGCACCCTGTTTCACTTCTTCCTCGGATGTCAGTGTAGCATCAAAATGGCAATTTCTTCCTCTACTGAACTGCTGTCAATACCCAGGCACACACAGCCCTTCCAAGAAGGGGAGGGTGACAGCATAATTGCAATTCTCAAGGATGCTTCCAGCTTGTATGTGTTTTAGCAGTGCTCATAAATTCCAGGGTTTGGAAAATTTTATCTGTCAGTTCATATTAGTCCCAAGTTAAGAATATGCTATTTTTTACAGTTTGCTTTCTAAAAATCCTCTATTGAAAAATGTTACCATCTTACCTCCAAATATCACTAATATTTAGAGCAGTTGAAATTTACAATCAAGTGTCACAAAATCCATCTCAGCTTTGGGAAAGGCAGAGTGTTTTTCCCCACCCTCAAGTCATTAATGAATTAGGCAGTTTCCAGAGAAGCAAAGAACTGGGAAGTTTTTGCACCTGGTTATGAGTACTTTTCATGCTCTCAGCTCTGCTTCTTCAGCAGGAATTCAGCATCAGGAAATAACAGACTCTTTACCTGTTTTCCCTCTTTCCTTAAGCCATACCCCTCATTGCTTCCCACTGAGCAAAGGCTTTACTTTCTCACCCCATGGTCCAATTTCCTGAGTTCACACAGTGCTGTCTGAAAAACAGCATCCCAAATTGCCTTTTTCTGGTTGTGTGGTCACACACACACTCCCCATAACAAGCAGTCAAGGTTATGGTTGTCCTGAGGAGAGGAGGAACAAGCTGCATAACTCAGAGGCAGCAGTCCACTGAGAAGCTGGGCTTCCACCAGCAAAGTCTTCTTCATGATTATGGATGCTCCTGAGGATGTGGAGAGACTCTTCTAACAGACCCAAGGGTTTGGGAACAGCCCTGCCACCCTGACTGGTAAATCTGCATTGCTGCAGGCTTGGCTTGTCCCCACAGCAGCTGTAAATTTGCCCTTTGCCTGGGAATGTGGAGACAGTCTGGTGTGACTGAGTCAGCAGAGAGGGAAGGAGGGATGGAGGCACAGGGTCAGCATTACCTTCTCTGCAGTGGGCTTATTCTCCACTGAAAAATGAGAATTTTGTCCCACGGGACTTCTGCCAAAGTCATGGATTGCAAAGGTCAGCCCAGAGGCAATGCAGGATCTTTGCTGTACCTCCATCCCTCCAAAGCCTTTACAGATGCCTGAGTTCTACTGCAGGGGCTGTAAGCACAAAACCACCTGCTAGCTCAACCAGTGCTGCAGGTCCCCAGTCCCCAAAAGCCAGAGAAATGCAGGGCTTAACCCTGACCATCATGAAAGAAACTGGAGAAACCTCACTGTGCCTGCAGACTGAGCCCCCTGCCACCATAGCAAGAAAATAAATCCCACTGCCTAACCCATTAATGCCTCACACTGTGCATTTCCCAGCACTTTCCCTTTAACTACAAAGCTAAATTAATATGAAAAATAAAAGGGGAGCAGATATGCCACCTTGGTTGCCAGGGAACCTTCAAACACAGAGGTTCCTTTCAGCAGGCAGCAGCCTGGCTGCCATCCTGGGTGCAGCAGGGCTGTTCTGTGCTGAGGAGCCTGGTACTTCACTGCATGCTGGAATAGCACAAAGTATTTCTTACAAAATCATGAGTGTTGATTTGGCACATTTGGTGTGTTTTTTTGGTAGTGGGGGTTGCACAGAAGTGGTTTCTGTGAGGAGCTGCTGGAAGCTTCCACCATGTCTGACAGAGCCAATCTCTGATGGCTCTGAAGGTGGACATGCTGCTGGCCCAGTTAGAGAGGCTGGTAACGCCTCTGTGGTGACATATTTAAGAAGAAAATCAAAACAGCACACTAGCACGTTTTTCCAGGGGTGGCGAGGTGCCCCTGGGAAGAGGGAGGGGCTGGGGGTGGGGGGAAGGTGTTTTAAAGGCTTATTTTGCTTCTCATTTTCCCCTCTCTTCTGCCCAACCGTAGCAGGAGAAGGTGAGCAAACAGTTTTCATGGGAGCCTGGCATTTGGCCAGTGTCAAACCACAACATCATGGGAAGACAACATCACAAATACCGGGTGCCTTCAGCATTTTCATGGCACCTGTAAGTATTTAACTTCTCTATGGAGAGTTACACAGCATCCAGAGTGGCTTTGCTGAGACTGCAGCACTTGTCCCCTCCACTGCAGTTCTGGAACCCAGAAGAGCTGCTGCAAAACCCTAATGCACCAACACAGACTGTCAGAAAGGCAGAAAGACAAGATGTCCCACGTGCACCCTCCACCTCCTCAGAGGCCTCTTCCAGCCTTCTCCTGAGCAAGCAACAGGGCTTGGAGACAGCAGCCATTCCCAGCAGCTGATTCTTCCAAGAGCAGGAAAGAAGCCTGCAGCACTTCCTGAACTGGAGAAAATCAGTGAGGAGAAACCTGTCTAGTAGTTCTGCATAAGCAGTGTCACCCTAGAGCCTCCCAAAACTGTTTCTCTAGGAACCAACACTCCTGGTCCTTGAAACCACCAAAACAGATCTCAGCATCTGATGTTTCTCGTTCTGGTGCTGTTTCTTTCTGAAAATAGGATTTCCAAGTAGCTTAAGCTCCCAGCAACAGCCTAGGGAGTTGAGTTTATTCATATATATATGCATAGAATTGGTTCTGCAGAAACATGTGGAAAGTTAAAATGACACAGTGGGGGTGAAATCATAACATATTGATTTAAGTCATCTGCAGCCCCTTGCTGAGGCAGCAGGCATCCACACAAGATACACAGTCAGTATCCCTGACAGTAATTTAAAATGCCCTGAACTCTGCTCCTTCATGGAAAGATGGCTCCATAGCATATCCTCAGTTCCAGGATCAGCCCCAGCCCTGCAGACATGCAGTATCACAACTGAAAAACATCAAATAAAAGGTCAAAGTCACCTGGGCAGGGAGCAGAGAGCCAGCCTGCTGCAGAGCCAGCCCTTCTGGCAGAGCCAGTGTCTTCCTCTGTGTTTCTACTTCTGCTCCAGAGCCCCAGGGAGATGTGTGCTTTCTGACAGCACAGTCTAAGATGGGATATCAAGGAAATCCATGTCCTAATTATCCACTGTCCCCAGCACAGTAACCAAAACCCAGAAAGAGGAGAGACTTCTATTCTTGCCCCCCTGCTTTCTCTCCAGCTAGGCAGCTCTCACTAACTCCATCCAGCAATTGCATCTCATTTGTTTAATAATGACAGAGAATATTTGTGGGTGGTAACAACATACAATACTTTGATGTATATTTGATAACAAAAGTTAATGTATACTCAAAGGGAGAAGGGAGCAAATCAGCCAAAGGAGAGTTCTGGGAGCAAATACAGTTTGTGGTATCCTCCAATTTCTAGCTCCATAAGCATTAACTGCCAAGTGCCAGAGAAACTCCTGGTAAATCAGTGTCAGGGCAGTGGGATGCACACCCAGCTGCACTGGCAAGGCCTGTTCCATTTCTGAGCTGTCAATGCCATGGTATTCACCCAGCAGAGATGATGCTCTGACAAAGCTGTTTCCTCACTGCAATGACCTAAAGAGGACAGCTTGGCTCACCAGAGAGTTGACAATTAAGTTGCTTGGGCAAGGAGACTGCATCTGCTCGGAGTTTTAAAGAAGGATGTTTTAAAGAGAAGAAGCAAAAAATACTATTTGTAACTTCAGTTTCCAGAAGTTTGGATGATGTTTCCTTTTGGGAAGGGGTTTATAAGCTGAATGGATGCACAAGCCATGAAAGCAAGACACCCATGAAAGTCCAGGTCCTTGCAGGAGCTCTTCTGCAGGCTGGGGTGGAGAAGCTCACAGACCAAGTGCCCTGTCCCCAGCACAGTCTGGCTGTGAGCAGCACACCCAGCACATCCTCCTTCCCACTGCCTCTGGCACATGGACAATTTATCACTCCTGATGCTTTGTAAGTCACACTAGAAGGACATCTAGAGCCACTGCACAGCACACAAATTCATAGATGCATGAAATGAATGAGGTGAGAAGGTCCCCTTCAGTTTGTACCTTCCAGATGAACCTTGTTCCTCTTTCCTTATGCCTCACACTTCAGGTAGGTAATGGTGGAAATTGATTTCTGCCCCATCTCTTTATCTCCAGGCTGAACCATTCAGATCCCACACTCCAACCCTGCCAGCTCCTGATATGTGTTTCCATTAAAACAAAACAAAACAAAACAAAACACCATCAGCAACAAAATTCAAAATTTACAAAACCTAAACAGCTTCTCCCACCAACAACCCCAAACCAAACCTTTTAGGAAAATAAGAATAAACAATGCTGGAAAATTATCACATCTCTGACTTATATAATGAAAATTTCAGCTTCTAAATTATATTTCATGCTCTTGGCCTTTGGCTGTATTTATACGCTTGGCTCTAACTTAGAAAAAAACCTTTTAAGGATGAACAAGCCAAGGCAAAGTTTTAAAACATTTAGTCTGATTCAGATTTCCAGCACTTAGAGAGATTGCAAATTTTGCCATGCTAATCCTACTCATTCATATTAATGCATGAGAGATCAGTATTAGTATGATCAAAATGCATACTCAGTGTTGTGAGCTTATTTATTTAAAATAGGGTTTCTCATCAGAATGCAACATTGAGAGAACATTAATACTGTGAAGGCAGCAAGACTTGCTAAATTGCTTTGAGGACTTAAAACAACGTTATACAGAATACCTCAGAAGTTAATCAAGTACTTTGTGGGAATTATAGACCAGGGAATTAGAAGTCATACTGGACACAAGGTACAAGTGATAATCTTTGAGTGATTTGGTACAGTAGAGCTAATCCCAGAAGGGACAAAATTATGTCCACAGTGCTCAGTGAGAAAGCACAAAAGTCACAAGATCTGTGAGTGTGAAGCCTGAAATTTCTTAATGTCAGTTTGTCTGAAGAAAAGGAGCAAAGCCACTTAGCTCACGATATGCTTCGACGTCTTTCATGGAAGATGACTTACAAGAATTCATTTAAAGATACATCTAAATTCATTTCTGCAAAGATAAAACGTATTTTTTGAAAATTTATGCTAATATTTTGACTCAGAGGAGACACAGAAGATAAGGGCAAACTGAATCTTTCTGTACACAATAGCTCACGTGAACAAAGCAGCCTGGCAGCCTCGTGCAGTGGAAATGGATATTGTTCTTGTGGATTACATGCTGCTCCAAAACCAATGTTAAGAAGCTAAGAGAGATAAGAATAGTTTGATGGGTACTACCATTTCGCTCGTCCAGAAAGGATTTTAAAGCTTGCAAAGTTGATTACATTCTTTACATTTTTTGCTGCTAGAATGACAGATATTTCTGTTCCCACTGCTAGTGGAGACATCTCCCACATAAAGCCAAAGCTGGCTGTTTGGAAATGAGAACTGTGAAATGCTGACTGCCAGGAAGGGCAGCCAAGACAGACACAGTTCAGAGGGTATTAGTGGGAATCACACAGGCTCTTTTTATGTTTGACATCTCAGCTGATTTAGCTGTAATTTCCAGAACCATCCTAGAAGATATACATTTCTTAAATAAGGATTTTTCTGTATTTGTCATTAATAAACCTGGTCTTTTGAAGCTCTGAGGAGCTCAGATACTCTCTGAATGAAGCTTTGCACTCATTATTCCAGCTCGTTGCTGCAATGTTCTTGGGTAACGAAGCACAGCACATAATGTGGCTGATCATTTAGCTCCAGAGGACACAAAGGCAGAAATTGCACTCCTGTTAGAAGATATTTTTATGAGCCATTCTAAAGAATGGATTGAGGTTTTTTTTTCCCAGACTTTAATTTACTTTCCCTCAGGAATCTACACAAGCTCCAAATCTAGACAATCATGAGAACAAATGCTGCTGAATTCAATGAGCCAAGGAGTTTGGTTTTTTTTTTAAATTCTCCCTCTTCTGCAGGACAGGTGGTACTTTGTCCTCCACCTGGAGCTCATTTCAGCTGGGCTGCATAGGCAGTCACAGCAAGGCTCATTCTCCTTGCTCCAGAGCTTCATTAAAGTCTGCTTACAGCAGCCCTGCACAGGCCAAGCCAAGAAAGATGCAATGAGGGTGGAAACCAAAAGCCCCCTGGAGCAGCCCAAAGCAGGTAGCGGTCAGGCAGTCAGCAGAAAGACCCCCAGTGCTTTCACTGGATTCCAATTTGATCTCCAGCGATTTCAATTTGCAGAAGTCTCCCTCTGTGAGGCAAGGTGGGAGGGAGAGAGAGGGAGGGGAGGAGGAGAGCCTGGTCACAGTTCCCAACAGGAGAGCAGCACGGTACACAGGTACCCAGGAGCTTGCTGGGTGCAGAAGGCTGGATTTTGGGGCACCCTCTGGAATGGCTCAAATTGCTCAGGAACAATGCTGCCCCAAGCCGGGGAGCAGGAGCAGCAGCGGAGGAATGAGTTGTCACATCCTACCTTATGTCTGGAAAAGCGTTCTATATATATGAAAACTTTGCAAGAACAACAAAATGTTGTGCACAACAATGATCTACAACAAGGCAATATCTTTGTCCTCAGCTGCCCTTTGTGAAATTGCACAGCCTTTTTGTAACAGTAGTTAGGGAGCTTCAATTCCACCTCTTGGGCTCCTGCACAAATTGCAAATTTGAGCCCAGGTGCTCAAATTCAAGCTGCCCCACAGTGGGTTTTAGCCACTCTGTCCCAGGACACTCAGCTCCACAGCAAACCTCACGAGGGTGTCACCACAGGAGCTCTCCTTCCCTTCTGCCAACACAAAATCTGTTTGGGAGCAGGGAGATGGGGCCGAGCTGCAGGCAGCTGTTCTGCATTGCTACAGCAAATCCCACCTGGAGAATCAGCTCCAGGGCCAAGGCTTCACCGGGAGGATGGGGGAGCTCCAAGGACCCAGGGAGCCCTGCAAACAGGCACAACACCTCACCTGTGTCCCCTGCATCACCACACAACAGTCCCTGCCAAAAGGCAGGAGGGGAAATGCCCAGGGAAAAGCTTGTTTAGAAAATATTTATTATTATGCAATGCCTCTCTAAATAAGAAGTTCTTTGCCTTTGACTCTGTAGACATCCCCATGCTGCCTTATGCCTAGGAAATGCTCTCTCTACCACATTCACTTGGGTTTTTGGTTGCTAAGAATTTTAAGCCAGGTTGCAAAAATCTCAGAACAGCTTTCCACAGCACAGGAAAGCTGTTGTGTTGGGTTTTATTTAGCTGCAAGTGTTCAAAAGCAAATGCTATGATTTGTAAATCCGGGGAAACAGAGGTAAGAAAGAGCTGTATAAATATATCTGACTACTATCCTACTGCTGTTTAGCTCCAAGAGGAATAGTGTAGTTTTCTCTATGCAGCCTAAGCCATTCTGCACACCATCATTTCATGCCAAATGACAAGGAAATGTTTGACCAAAATAACCCCTAAAAAACTGAAAAACAGTTTCATAGCCCACAGCCATTACCACCACTCAGAACGAAATGATTGCTAACCCTGACACATGTGCATAAACACAACCTTTGTGAAGCCACTGGGGAAGGGACTGAAACAGCAGATCATTAGGAGACTAATTATGGCCAACTCACAGACATTTTTATGACCTAGTTAACATTTGATGGCCAGTATTAGCAAATGCAGCCGCCTGTGTCAGAGAACTTCAGTGGTGCCCATCTTTGTGCACTGCTGAGCCCTTGCTGATCCTGTCCCCGCTGCCCTAAAAACATAGCCCTGAGCCAAAGAGAGAAACTCTTGTCCTCTTCAGAGGTAGGCTTTTTTTAATATTAAGAGAGCAGCTGAAAGACACAGATAGAAGAGTGCCAGGGATCATAAAAAAGATCATGAAACTGCCATCTTCTAAAATTAACCACATATCCTATGAGTTCTCCCACTACTTGTAGGAGTAGCAGGGCTTTCCAGAGTGGATTTTTTTCATTTATTCTATTTAATCTTGTTTGTTACTTTTGCATGACTTAATTAATCTAAACACCCTTTACTGAACAGAAATGCCAAGACTGTCTTCTAACCACAGGGTGTTTAACTCTGCAGTAACACAAAGAAAGAGGTTTTTAAAGTCTGTAATTAGCAGAAGTGATATTGCACCAAATAAATTTTCATGATGATACAGAGCAAAAAGGTTGTGATCCAAAATAAAACAAAAAAGCCCCTATAATTAAATATCAAACTACTAGTGTTGCACACTACTACTAGTGCTGAACAATTAGGGATAGAGAGAGAGAGAGAGAATAGAAGTTCCTGGCTTAGAAGGCAACCTATGGCTGCAGGAACTTTCAGTGAAACTGACACTCTCATAGGAAAATGTTCAAAATGTATCTATACTCTCAATAGCATGGCAGCTTATCACAGAGCACCTGTGACTTTGCCTTGCCTTTAATGATCTCAGGTATAAAAGTAATCATGATGGACTAGTTAATTGCAGCTTTCCTATTCAGTAGTATAAAAGATCCTTCTCTGCTTTAAATTTAATGTCAAAAAGGGGAGGTAGAGAATGAAGAGACCTAGGTAAGGAGCATACAATTTTGCTAAATATAATCCATGGCTTTACCAGCCCCTGACTGGCACACATAGAAAAGAAGATATTTCATGCAAATGGGAAGCCCATTTCCTTCCAGCAGTGATACCCAGCTCGTTCAGCAGGGCCATTACCTGCCTTTCCACATGCCAGTGTGGGAGTTCTGCATTTCATCTCCTCCCACACTGGCTACAGCCCCCAGTCTGCTCCCTTTGGTGTCAAAAGGGCTTTTGCTCTGGGCTGTGCGGGCTCCTCTGTGCAGATACTGCGTCTGCAGTTGCAGACCTTCCTGAGCACAAGTTCAGGAGAGTGGGAGATCAAGCAGAATCACTCTGGCAGGTTTCAGTTTTGCCTACCCCACCTTCATCACACAGGATCTCAGGAAAAGGCTCACAGGGTTTCCCCAAACCACTGGCTTCTGTATGCAGGTATTTATGAGGGCAAGATAACAGCGAGCAGCAGGGAGCACAGCTCAGCCCAGACCAACACAAAAATGAGCCTCCCTTTTGCTTTCAGAGCACCCTGCCTATCCCTGTTATATATTTCAGCCGAGCTAACCCAGTGCAGTTTTCAGATTGTGCCCACACTGTAATTGCTCAGGGCCCAATTATCTAGGGATATGGGACATGCTGCCCTCAGCCCCCTAAGAGCTTACAAAAATATTCATGTAAAATGATTTGTTTGCCTTTGCTTCATTTGGCTTCCACCCTTCAGGCTTACTTCAATGAGCTGAAGGCAGACAGGAGCAGCCCTGAATTTCATCTCGCCTCAGCAGCAGAGGAGATTGCTCTGTGCAGAGCTGCAAGCACAGGGTGACCTTGCTGCTGTCAAAGCCCAGCCCCAGAGGGGCACAGCCATGGCTGATCCGAGCTCTGCTCACACCCTCAGTGCCTCTGGTGATCCCCCTGTGCCTGCTCAGCCTGGCAGCGAGGGAGCAGCCCTGCACCCCTGAGCTTCTCTGCTGACACAGAGCCCGGCTGGGAGGTGAGCCCTTGGCACAGCGGGGTAAAGGAGGATTGTTCCAAGAAGGAATTGGCATGGTCACAATCTGTGCTGTCCCAGGGGAGCATGCAGGGCTCTTTCTAGCTTAATGCAGATTCTTCATGGCTCAAAAATATTCAGCTGTAGCATGAAATAACCTGGGAAAAATTCTGCATCCTATTTACACCTGCCACCATTAGCTAGAAATAATTTTCTATAGGTGGGAACATTGAGGTTTCCTATTCTGTCAAAAATATCAGCAGCACTGCAAAACTCTTACAAATAAGCATTTTGCCAAACTCTACAAAAAGGAAAATACTTTTGCTTTTTGAGAGGTGAGGATGCTCTGGGAAAGGCAGGAATGCTAGCAGGTCACTGCTCAATGTCAACCCCCCTGCTGCTTATAAGGGGCAATTAACTAATTGCTTCCTAACTAATTGGTAATAGTAATTAGTATTAGTAAGTACTAATACTTACTAATTACATGCTAACTTACATGCCTTATGGACTTCTAATAAGAAATAAATAATAATGATCTCTTCAGAATCTTTTTTCAAAGTCTGAGTTTCATCCTTAGCTTTAAACACTCTTAAATCTTTAGCACAGCTAGAGCCTCCAGAAAGGGGAGTACAGTCCATGGGTGGCCATGCCTTTCAATGGAGAAGGTGAGTTCTAAACAGCAGAAAAACATAAAATAGATCATTCAGAAGCATCTTAGAACAGAAGGACTAGGACACCCTGGATGGCAAGTCAGGTACAGACAAAACAAGACAGCCTTCTGCAGACAATATGCCCTGTGTATCCCACTCACACCTCATCAAAAACACAATAAAATTAACATTTTGCAAAATCATCTTTGCAATAAAGCCTCTAGGATAGGGTCTTTTCCCTTGACCTTGATGGTTGCTTTCAGGCAGGATGGGCAGCATCAGAAGAGGGGAGGAAGAGAGAAGCACCACATCACACTTTTCTCCAAGCAGAAGCATCCTTCTTTAGAGGAGTCAATAGATGTTGCTCATTTTGGGTTCACATCCCACTCACCAGCCTCCTAGCCATTCTGCAGGCCAGCCCCTCTCCCTAGCTCTCAGAAATGTCTGTGTATTTCTCATTTTGTTCCAGCATAGGACAGAAGTGGCTTCTAAAGCCCCAGCTGTGCCCATAAAGCAGAGCCAGACAGCTCCATGCACAGCTCCACTCATGCTTATGTGCACCACAAGGAGAGAGATGGCACAAAGAAATTATAACCAACTCCTAGGCAGTCTCCCCCAACTGGGCTCTGCAATGACAGTAGAGTAGCTTGAAAGAAAAACATAGTGTAGCAAGATTTTTCCAAGTTTTGCTAAACGCCCAGTGACCTTTAGCAGCGCAAGGCTGGGGAACAGACTGGCAGGGGGTGTATGAAGTGAGCATATTCACTTGGCTTCACGTGCTGTCTATGTGACAGTGATTTTTAACAATCCAAAGCTGCCCACTCTCCTGTCATATGAAAGTTCAGCTGCTTTCCCCATTTCAGGATGAATCACAGGGTGATGAATTTGCCTACTAGCTAAGGGCACAATCCAGCACTGGGCTGGCTGGCTCCTAGCTCTGCCCTAAACCCCACAAGCTTTGTTAAGACCCTCTGAACTGAGTCAACATGCAGGGCTGGGATTTTTGTGCTGGCTCCCACAAAGCAGAGTTATTTCCTTTTGAAATTCTCCAGCCGTGCATTCAAGAAAGATTAACCTGTGTTTAGTAGGTAGAGGAAATGAGACAGACAAATGGATGTCTCTGCCTGATGCCCAGAGAGCTCAGGTGGTCTGTACCAACAGAGGCTGAAAATCCACAGCCAAACAAAATGTCATCTGTATTACTCAGCCTCTGACTATGGGAGCATTTAGCACGTAAATTTGCTACAATCAGAGTGAAGGGTTTCCTGATTGATCCAGATTCACACAGAATTAAAAAGAGCAAAGAATTTAAAAGTGGTAAATTCCCAGTGTGTAAATCTGGGCAGTTCCCAGAAGCAACAGAAGAGAAGGGACCTGCCAGAGGAGACTGGTGATCTGTTAGATCACCTTCCACTGGTGGTACTGAAACTGCTCTGTGGTTTTGGATACAGACCTGGTTCACTGTAGTCACACATGCTCTTGGTTCCTGCACAGCCAGAACATGACTTACAGGCTGGAATCCCTGCTGATCCATAAGAAAGGAGCAAACCTGTTGAAATCCCATGGAATCAGGACACTCACTGCCAACAACCTTCTAGTTCCTGTGAAGGAACTGAACTAGTTTCTCCTAGCTGTGTCTGCCTTTCTCTTGCAAATGCATCATGAACCTTCCTGTCATTTCCTCATAAAATTGTTCAGCCAAGATTTCCATACAGCTGGCTTGAGTGCATCCTTCCTATCACATTTATATATGCAAACAGATGGCATTATTGATGCAAGCAAGGGGATAAAAGGTCACTGAAGCAAGTTTAATTAAAGAGAAAGTCTGAAGTTGAGCAAGACTTAGCTAAGCTGAGACATATTGATTAGCTGAGCTAACAGTTTTAATTATTACAAGACAACCACAAGTTTGCTTTGTTATGGAACAGAGACAATCCTTCAGATCACACTATCACATCTCTCTGACATTTCCAATCACTTGGGAGATTGCTTAAGCTAAAATCAACAAAAGGCAACTGCAAGTGAGCAGAGGTCTCCAGCCCAGTGTGGGCAGAGCTCCTGTTCTAGATGAAATTCAAACAGATGCTCCTGCAGAGCACCCTTCTGTGGGGTAAATAAGTCATAGCCATCTGTGTGAAAATTGGCCCCTTGGAACAAGACAGCAATGGCAGAACGGCTTAATTCATGTGTACAGCTAACACATATTAAAAATATGTTTTTTTTAATTACATCTTCAAGCATCACCCTAGAATTTAAAATCAATTAAAAAAAAGAAGGAAGACAAAGGGGGTATACACTCATCCTAGATTCATAAACTGTGTAGAGAAGAGTAACAAAATATAGTGGGATTTTGTTTTTTCTTTTAACCTTTGTACAAACCAAGGTTTGGGTAGCATTCAGAGGCAACCAGCCAGCGGCACCATTTCTGAGCAGAAAATTCATTCACAAGGCTCTTTTGCCACTATCAGCTTCTCAAGGGAAGGCTATCCCTCCCATCACTTGCACCATGAGACAACCCTGAATGCAAGTTAATATTCTTGGGTAAAGTTTTAAAATTATCTTATCCCAGAAGAACAGGTCACTTTCACCAAAGGTCACAGAAATTTTCTTTACTTCATCTCCCTCATTTTCAAAGCACTCTTTCCCCTGAATGTAGAGATATGGCCTACACATTAGCTCCATCACACATGTGACACTGCAGATATGCATTGATAAAGGAGCACCAAAGGGAAAGGACTCTGAGAAAGTCTGATCATCTGAGAGGATATATCCAACTGAGATTTGATGCTGGTGAGAGAGGCAGAGAAATGCACCTCTGCACCACAGATGCAATTTAATCAAAAGGAAACTGCTTCCCATAAATTGTTTCAATTTCCTGAACAATCTGATAAACAATGAGACTCAGAGATAAACACAAAGAACCTGGAGAACGGGTGAGACTTTTAGTCATGGCAAACTCCAGCACAAGAGCGAAAATATTCAGGGCAAATGCTGCCTAAGCAGAACAGGAGAGATAGCATCAGATGTGAAGAGCTAATTGAAATTATCCCAGTGTAGCTAAAATAATTGAGTTGAAGCTTAGTTCTAATAAGAACTAATTCTCCTCTGGGGAGGCTGCCCTCTGTGCCAGCTGGGCAGTGTCCCCTTTGACCCTGCCTGCCCCCACTGCTACATCTCACCACACCCTCTGCATCGCCACAGACTGGACACTGCCTTCCCCAGCTTCAGCCCCTGCTCACCTCTGCACTCTGAGGGCTCTGGAGTTCAAGTCAGAAGCCCCTGCATGGCACAGGGCTGGAGAGAAGGGGCCCCAGCAGCAGAGGCTGGTCCCCATCACCCAGCTGGGTGCCAGAAGGCAGCAAAGACCATGATTTGGGGCTGGGGAGTTCAGCTGCTTCCTCAAGAAAATGTCCTCCTTCCTAAGGCAAGGGTGCTTCAAGCTCACCCTGACAGTGAAGGTAAACCCAGCAGGACCTGTGTTAACTGGTGATTCATACACAGCAAATAACATTACAAAGAGCTGGGCCCCTCCACCTCCCAAGGGAAGAGGCTCCTGTTACATCCTTGCCATTTCACCCCCAGCCCCTGGCAATAACAAAGCCATCATTTCTCTCCACACCTGAGGATCATATTAATTCCTCACAGCTCTTCCCTCAGTCCATCAGCTCCTGCTTGTATTTTCCCAGTAATCTGCTGAAGCCAGAGGGACAAAGCCACCTGGTGCTCATCTCCATGAGGCTGTTCCATCCTGCCCTGTGGTCAGCGTTGGGTCTTGGCTTGCTGAAACCAGAATTTAACGACCTGCAGGCTGCAGTGGTGAGGAGTGATTGTACTTCAATCAGCAGCCAGCCCTGTGAAGATCAGCAGCTTTGATTTTTCTTGGTAGGAGAAAGAGAAGTTAGAAATATTCTAGTCTTGATTCCAGCTGGTCAGGTAAATTTTTAAAAGGTGAAATAGAGCAAAGATTGTGTTAGGAATTAGACTTCTGTGGTTTTTCCCCACAGACTGAACAGAGTGCTCAGTGATATTGTAAATACTATGATGAAGGCACCTGAACTGGAGCTCACAATCGTAACCCAAATGATGCTCTGAGCTGTACAGAGAACAAGGACTCCACCAGACAAGGAGTTTTTGCAATGAGAAATTGCACTTTAAGGACATCATTATAGTCACTGCATGAAGATGAGAGGATTCATATTTAGTTACATCCCTGAAAAACAGCTAACAAAGTGCTTCCAGCTGATTAGTGAAACCAGAGATAAAGAGAGGGTACAATCATGTCCTCAGCATGAGAGGGGAGAGCTGCTCTGCACAGGATGGTGAGGGAGCAGCCATGGACTCCCACAGAACACCAGCCTCATCTCCTCTGAAACCACCCGATTGCTGCTGCACACTTTCCATGAAATGGAAATTCAAATGCAGGCTGAGTCCTTGTTGGCTTCCCTTGGCTAAGTCAAGAGAGCTAAAACCCATTCACAAGTACTCTTACAGTTTAGCCACTGCTGTTTGTACAGCAGAGCCAGCAATAAAACATCTCAGAGTCAAGAATTCGAGGAGCCTGTCTCAAATCCCCCATGGTGGCAATCAGGCTGATCTCAAGCTCATCTTTTTCTAAATGAAAGTTAAATTTAATAAGTTTACAACTAATCTGTCCTCTCTCTTCAAAACAACACATTAAGAAATAATAATTATTTCCTGCATGTGACTTCAGCTTTTTACCTTCATAACTTCAAGGTAGAGCTGAGCTTGACCTCCAGGCCTACCTGGCACCCAGGCTGCTCTCTACTAGGAAGAGCTTATTGTTCTGTTTGCTAAAATTCAGGCAGTAATGGCATCCTGACATAAAATATCACAACAGAACATTTCTGGTATTCAGTTATTGCAGAGAAACAGACCTTCAGTCCCAATGTTAGCTGTATGGTTGCAGGAAAGCAAACAACTGCTAAAATTAATGATATTCACTCTTCACTTCTAGGTTTTGGGCTCTCCACAAATAAAAAATCTTCCATTAAAAGGTTTTAGTCACTTGAACTTGCATCTTTTCATTTTATGTGTAATTTTTCTTACTGTTACTGTATCCCGAGTTTTTCTGACTAGGGATTCTTTCCACTACACCATGCTCTATGTCAAATCCTGCTTTGAAAACATGATATACCGAATGTCATAGTACCACACAGGATATCTGTCTAATAGATTTTCACTCCTTTCATCTTCTTTCACATCAAAACACGAAGTATTTCAAGGCACTTTAGAAAGTCAGCATGGTCTCTGCAGCACACCAAGATCAATCTATAATTTTAATGTAGTTTTGTCAAAAAATGTTAATGTACCTAATGGCAACATAATGAGGCAAGGCTTAACCCAGCTGCATGAAAATTAAAGCAGATGAATATTATTTCACAAGATCTAGCCCTTCAGCAAAGCAGTTATTTGCCTGTCTGCATGCCAGATTTGAAGCTATGGTTGTCTCTGATGTGAAATTCTACTTTCTGATTAAAAAATCTACATCTGACATGCAAAATTTGAGCCAACTTGATTTGAGCTGATAATCTATGGTTTTCAGGAAGTTGCCATGTGGACCATCTAGTAGAATCATCAGAAAATCCTGGGATGGGGTAAAGGATAGCGTCTCTGGACTATGTTTTCAGGTGAAGAATTCTGTACAGAGGCAATGCCCCTGCATTTCATTCTTTGCCATTTTCAAAGGTAGGATAAATCCTTCCCACACTGTGCTAGTGTCACTTCCATCCCCTTCCCTTTTATTTCTGCCTTTGTATGTCTTGGAGGCTTCTCAAATCCTTGATATCCATACCTTGCAGCCTTCCACACTTTATCCCACATGAGTTTCCCAAAAAGAAAGGTGGGAGTAATCTTTGCTGTCTTTGCTCTCCTAGGGAGCTTGACTCTCTCCATGTCCAGCACACAGTGAACTGAAAAGCCCAAGTAATGCTATAAACCAGGCAAATTCTCTGAGACTCCTGGATCTGTTTGTTTTCCCACTGCCTCATTTAATTCATGAAAACTGCAGGATTTCACAACAGTCCTTTCAAGCACAATAATGCTCCAGACAGAAAGGCAAACACAAACAATAAGAGGGAATTCTGTGCACCAGAGAAAAGAAACAGCAATAGCAAAGCAACGCCCTGAAAAAAAGGACAAATTATAAGCAGCTGAAAAAGCAGGAAAGAAAGTGAAGAATGCTGGTGATGGAAGTGAGAGTGCAGCAGAGCAAACACTTGCCAGCTGGGGGATGCCACAGGGCAGGGAGGTCAGCACACACGAGTTGGCTCATCTGTGCTCTGCAGGTTTCTGTCCTGGCTGTGAAAAAACCTGTTCTTGCCAGAGCAGTAAAACTGGCCCAAGAAACCACCTCTCATGATGTGTCTGCCCAGGAACCTCCAGGAGGCCACACACACTTCTGCTCTATCTACCACAGCAACTCTGCAAAGGGACCAGAGCCCTCTAGTGCCTCCAGCCACCACTTCAGACAGACTTCCTTGGCTCTCCAACCAACCATGAGAATGTCATTTATAAATAACCCATCAATTATCCATTTGCTAAAATGGCAGAGTCAGTAAGACACCTCCAGGGCTGTCTGGGTCACTGAAACATTTCCAAGTGGGTGGGTGCAGCAATGGATAGTTCTTCACATTTTCCATCTTTGTGCCTGTGGGAGTAGGAGATTCATTCTAGAACTCGTTTTGTTCTCATCTGTTTGCTTTTCATATTTAATTTCAGATTCAGGACAAATTTAGCCTAAGTCCTGATGTGCAATAAATGCATTTTTTCTGCTGCTAAATTATTAGTTGTCTTTCATCCCATGCTATCTGGTAAACCCAGAGTGAGCTACTTGCTGCTCTCCACCCTGAATCTAAGAGCATTTTCTTAATAGTTCTACACCCAAATGTGTTCAGCAAAGCACAGAGACAGTGTCATTGTTTGCCAGTCTGGGAGAATGCCCTTGATCCAGGTCTGCTGCCAGCTGCTGCATGTGCTGCTCTTTGGAAAAATCTGATTTAATGAATGTAAGGCAGTCTCCCACATGAGCCTCAGTGCCACCAGCCAGTCCCACCTGCCACCTTGCTCTGAGCATTACCCACACAGAGGCACCAGGTAAGATGGGCACCTGGTCTTTTTCTTATGGAAGACTGGCAATAAATTGACTGGGACATGAACTTTCAGCTGGATTAACTCTTAGTGATTTCACATTTCTAAGATCATTCCTTTCTTTGTAAAAGTTAGAAGCAGGCTACAAATTCACCTCCTGGTGTCCCTGCTGACTTCCTTGCTTAGGCAACTCTCTGGAGCTGGGTTGAACTTCTGTGCTGCTCATTCTTGGTTCTTTTTGTTCTTCACTAGGAACCTATTCTTTGAAATTTCTTATTTTAAAATCAACAAAAAGCTGAAGTTGTGTAAGACTGGGCAAACTTTGATCTGTTCAGGATAGCAAAAAATGGAAGCTCGGTCCAAGTCAAAACAATAACTCTTAGGTTTGTCTTTTAGGAGCTGATGAGACCCCACACTTTCTCATTGCCTCAAAACCAAGATTTAAAATCTGGAAAGGGCTGCCTCTGAAATGATTGCATTATTAACTTCTGCACTAGGAGTATTTACTAAATTACAGCTTATTTCCAACAACAAGCATCTTTTATTGAGGAATTCAAGTTCAATAATCAAGAACAATCCAGTCCAAAGACACAATTATTTTCTCTACCAGTGTCGTGCCTCAACAAAATGGTAATACATCTCTGACTTAGCAAATATGGCTCTGGAAAAAAATATTATATTTTATTTATTGCAGACAGATGAAATTGTTTGTTAAATTAAAACAGTCTTACAGAGTATTAAATAGTGAACAAACAGACCTAATGGACCAACACTAAAAGCAGAGTCCTCCTTCCAAACTGTCAGCACCTGCTGCAAACTTCATTTCATTCAGAAGAAACTGATTTAGCAAAAATATGAAAAATGCTACACTCTTCCCTCTTTCCAAACAAAGTTAACTCTTAGTAAGTGAAAGGTAGAAGCAGTTACCAGATTGCTGACAGCATCTCTTCCTCACCATTGATGAGAAAAGACAGTCTGGTTTGCTGTCATTTCTTTAGGAAGCTCTTGAATTCTGGCAGGCAGATCTGCAGTTTGAATTTGCTCTTTTCTACAGAATTCATCACTGTAGTGTCGGCCAGTTTGGTGGCATGAGGTGAACCCAGCTGGGCACAGCTAAACCTCATCCCAAATTTTGTTCAAGGCTTGGAAACACCTCCACACAAACCATGGATAATGGGTGCTTCCAGCCATCCCTCCAGGCCAGGATGTCCTGCCCTGGGGATCCTGAACTTGGCACCAACTGAGAGACTTGGTGGGGGAATTTGATGAGAAAATTCACTTCAAGGCAGCAAACACTGTATGAGCTCAAAAATCTCATATTTATGCATGGGAAGAGATTTGAGGAGATGCCCATGTGCTCCTGCAGTTGCTAGAGGGATGAATATCCAGAGCAGACAGTTGTGTGAAATGTTGTGAAAAAAATTCGGGAAAAGTAACTTTTTTTTCCTTGTTTGACCTGGATTGAATGGATGCACTTATCTGCACTCTGCTTTCCAGGAAGGTTGGCTCTGGGTGCAACTTGCACAATGCAGCAATATCAAAGATCTGCACATTTGTCAATTCTAAACACATATAGGACTCCCAGTAGAGCCAAATTTCACCCTATTTGGCCCAAGTTTACATCTGCCAAGCTTTGCTCACAGAACAGCAGAAACAGGGATGAAATTTTTAAAAGCTGTATGACGTAGATGTTTCAAACCAGGTACTGAAAAACTCCCCAAAGCCCCAATTTATTTATCCTCTATAAAAGCTAGGCTCTTGTTTCCACTCTCTGTGAGCCTTGCCCACCTTCTGTGCTAGCAGGGGACTCTCTGGCAGTAGATCTTTGCCAGTGCTGGGAGCTGTGCTTGGGCAGCACAACCACTGAGCTTTGCAAGCCACAGAAGCAGGCTGGGGGATTTTCATTTGGACTCACAGCACAGAGAAGTATTTTTGAAAAGTTGCTTGACTGAACTATGAAACTTCCTTTTCTTCTTTTGTAACCATGTGATAGTCTCACAAAGAATAGTCAAACCCCATAAGATTTACTTTGTGTATCTAAGTGATGCAGTGGGACATAGCACCCTCTATTAACAATGCAGTAATCAGATTCAGAGAACACTGACATCAGCCAATGTTCTCAGCTAGGAAACAAAAGATACTGTCCCCAACTTACATGGTTTAGTCTTTTCTCTACTTCCATGGAAGTTATGGATGGAGCTGCACCTTTTTCTTTTTTTTTTTTTTTTTTCTTTTTTTTTTTTTTTAATATATGACTGGATGTGGTGAAGATCTACTTTTTAGTGATTGAACCACTGCATTTTCAAAGGCAGATTTTTGCTCTATTTTTGCCACTGATAAAACGTTATTATGTTGTTTGTAGGAATTATGGTTTTTATCTTCCTGTCAACAAAATATGCATGCAAATAGACTTAGATTATTTATGGAGCAACATCAAATTAAACTGCTTGTATAATGACTTAAAACTGGTTATCACCATCCTGCATAATATCTGTTTAAACACACCACTTGCAACAAGCTTTGCTAATCAGAGGAGGAAACAAAAACACAGTGTCACTAATTTTATGCATGCCATAAAGTGCTGTTCCCCTCTGAGCCATGCAGGAGAGGGATGCTGTTTTTACCAGTATGTGCTCTTCAGCCTCTACACAGCCCTTTGGAGAGTCCTGTATAGGCCAAATCTTACAATAATGGACTCAGACACATTTGAAAATCTTATGGAGACTTTCAGGCTCATTCTCTTTCTCCAGCCATGAGGTACAGAAATCTTGCATGGAGGCTGGGAGCTGCAGGAGCAGGGTCTATAGAGATCTATCCTTTCTACTGGGATGGGAGGTCCAGGACAGCTGGGATTATTCAGTCACACCATGGAGCATTTCAAACACCCACAAACCATGTGGAGCATGGCAGGGTAAATGGGCAAAGGCTGCCTGCCAGACTCTGGGACAGGCACCTCGTGGCCCATCTGAGCTAGCCAAGGACCAGCAACAGGTCTGTGTGGCTGGGATATTGTGGGAGGTGCCCCCTTCACACCCATTATCTCTTGTTGCCTACACCACATGTCCCACCAGCTAGTGTGGTTCCTCAGCATCACATTTGGCAGAGCAGAGCTGGTTTGCAGCACCTCAGCTGCCCTCCAGAGCTTGGCATTAGGCTGCTTTCCCAAACCTCCCATTCTGGGCTGCTCTTCCTGGCTCAGCCTCACCTGCTCGCATTAACTGAAAGCTATTAAAATCACCAAGTGCTTCAGAAATTGCTTTTGTCAGTAATAAAGCCACATTCTGGCTGCCTTTCCTCTGACCAGAGCTACAATGCAAGCTGCAAGGAGCCTCATCCTGACACCATGAAAGCCTATTCCTACCCAAATTTTCCTCTGCAAACACAGAGGTCACTTAAAAACCACAGCAACAAAACAAAACAAAGGCTGCACCCACTGCCTGAGCAGGTGGTAGCTGCATGTGTGGTGCACCAGGGACACAGACTCTGAGCAAGGAGAGGCTGCTCAGTGCTCATAGGGCAGTTCTCATCACATTGGAGCACGTGAGAATCTGACAGGAAATAAATTGGAGCTTCAGTCAACCATTTAGAAGTGTTAGAAACTCCCCAGTGCAGGTCATTTAATTTGGTAAGAAAAGAAAAATAGAGGTGGATTATTTTTTTCCTGTCTCCCTGACTATTTTTTTCCTCTTAGTCTCACTCTGGTGGTGATGGAGTTGCTGATGCTCTAGAGTAATTGTGAAATCTCCAGTCCTCAAAGAAGGAAATTACATCTTTTTCTGTGAGCTCCTTTTTTTTTTTTTTTTTTTATTTTAATAATTTAATGGTACTGGGTCTAGAATGTTGCTATTTACTCACAGAAGAAAGTGGCAACTTCTTCCCTGTTTTATCTGTTCTTCATCACAGCTACAGCTCTGGTTTGTGTCACTCCTGCACTCAAAATATTGCTCCAGTTGAAGGGCAGGTGATCCCTTGTAAAACTGATGCCTGTGGCCAGTGATGCCCTAGGCAGGGCAGGCAGATAAGGAGATGCAGAGCCCTCCTGTCCTCCTAAAGTCTTCTTCTGTCATTATCTCGTGTATGTTCCTACTGGAAAGAGGAGGAAGAAATCATCCCTCACTTCCAAAACTCTCATTGCACAGGAAGAGCAGTGAGAAACTGAAAATATTTTTTCTGTCAAATGGGAAAAGACTGAGGGAAGGAAATATAGAGGTGCTTAGTGGATCCTACACAAACTCAGTTTTGCATCAGCAAACACCTATTTAGAATGGAAACATGTCCTACCCTCAGAACCTGCCTTCTGTTCAGAGCAAATTTGCTTTCTTAACATTTCCTGACAAGATTATGGATTAACTGAACTTTAAAAGTGATTTATCAGCACAGTACTGGCCATTAGCAAAGGCAGGAGTGGTTCCGAGGGCATTTCCTGACTGGCAGCCTCCCCTGAAACCCACATAGGTGCACTGCTGCTTCTCACAATCCTCATGGATAGATGAGAGTATTTATAATAATACCTGCCTGCTCCTTGGGTATGTAACAGATGATCTGTCTCTAACAGCAACAAAATTTCATCTGCAGGTGTAAAATAAACCAATGCCAAACTCCTCTGTTTGAGACAAGAGGTATTTATTGACAGCCTAGTTGCTAAACAGGCTGGAAAAAAAAAAAAAGAGATTATAACACTAAACCCACAGCAGTGGGGAAATCTTTGAGCTCTGAGGGTAGGTTTTACGCATCCTGCTGAAAATTGTGGGCAGAATGTTGGCACAGAAAGGCTTCCTTAAATCAAATTATCCTGTTTCTCTGAAGGCGTAAATGACCTGGTCTGTACCCGTGTGTTGCAACCACATGGGGTGGGTGTGATCTTGGAAAAATCCCTATAGCCAAGGAAGTTCTGTGATGCCTGAGCCAGAGGACCCAGCTCCCTGCACCCCTGCAGCTGGAGGTGGCCCAGGTGGCAACGCTGGCCTGGAAAACAAATCAGCCCCATGGCAGGGCTGGGGAGCCTCTCACCTCTTGTGCTGTTGTTTGAGACTCACAGCAATGTGAGAGCTCTGCTTCTTGGAAACCATAGCAACAGAGAGTCACTTTTAAAATAAAGCAGTGCTGGTTTTCTGGCAGAGGATGCAGCAGCCCCTGCAAGGTGTGAGCGTGCTGTCTTCCCCCCGAGTCCCTGATCAAACCTGGGCCAGATTCAGCCTCTGCCCTGCTTCAGAGTGAAAACTCAGTACTGACAAGGCTGCAGGAGGAAGCAATATCTGCTGCTGTTCAAAGGTAAATAAACATCCATTTGGCTGAACCTTGAGTTTCCTACTTAGAAAGGTGAAAGATGGAAAAAATGTGGTCAAACAGGGACTGTAAAGCCTGACTGGATAGAAATTCAGGCCCCACTTTCTCCTCCCTGTTTGATAGCTTTCACCTTTTTACTGAACCATAATATTAATAAAGAATGTATTGTGTGCTCTCACTTTCATGGGCTTTTCGTTGATACGTTGACATGCAGTTTCTCATCCTTTAATGGAAAGTCTGAGCGGAGCATTGGGACTCTCTAGAGTTAGAGCTGACAGCTTGGAGCTCTCATTCATTGCAGCTAAAGGCACTAATAAAAGATATTTTGCTCATGTGCATGAGGTTGAATCTGGACTTAATGGCTTTTTTTTCCTGCCACAAGAAGGAAAAAAATTAAACATTGTATTCTGAAACTACTTAAATCTCAAACAAACAACTGAATATAGAAATCCAAAGGAGAAAGTTATTATTAAAATTCACTCAAGCCTCTGAGCAGGACTTCAGACATGCAGAAATGCTACAAAGTAGTTTTCTCTGGAGCAGACCATTGTGCAATGTGCAAATTGTACTGAAACAATTAATTGCTGCATTGTTAGAAGCACTTAAAACACAAAATGGAGCATAAACAGATTTCTTTACTCTCTTTGTGGGTGGTAGGGAGTTTTTAGATCAATTGTTATGTAAATCTACCTCTAGATTCCACCTAGGTTAAAAACTATTCTCCAGTCACTTAAAATCAGAGTCTCTAAAGTGGTTATTGAATGAAATTTAATTTTCCATAGATGTCAAGATGTGATTTTGCATTTTAAAATGTAGCTGGGAGACCCATTCCCCTTTCACAAGACATTTAGGGGACAAATGCATTAATCAAGTGCACCAGAGAACTGAGCTTACCCTGAGCAGACACCCCAGCCAGGTCCACCAGAAAATCCCACCTGAAATAAGGGCTGGTGTTCTTCAGGGATGTCACCATCTAAGAGCAAGGCTTTCAGCAGGTTGACACAGGTGGACTGAGATGTGTCAGAGCAATGGATCAGACATGACCCTGGGACACAATGCCTGGTTTTATGGCAAGGCCCTGGCTCAGAGCAGTACCACAGACCAGAGGCCAGGAACAGCTGGCTGCTATGGTGAAGACTGCCATGACTTCTGAAATTAGCCACTTCCATCTGCCAGTTCCCTCAGGATGGATGCATCTCTTCATGTCCCGTGGACGTGCACCTTTAGCTTTCCTCAGATGTTCTTGAACCTGATCTACAATGGGGAGTTCTTCCTTCTCCCAGTCCCTCATTTGCTTTCTATGGCTTGGACAATGTGGCTGGAGCACTTGCTCATGAGGCAAAAAGTCATTTAATTCCTCAGCCTTCTCCACATCCTATATACCACACAATCCTCTTTCTTACAGCACTTGGTCTAAAATGAAACATCAAACACTTCATAGCTCAGAACTGCAGAGGTTTGCACTTTTTAGCCGGGGAGTTTACATGAACTTGTGTTCCCAGCTCCCTCATCTCTGACCACAAGCCGTAACCTTCACCTCTCCAGAACAAAGCCAAGGTTTCTGTAAAACTGCTCCTGGGTTTATGGAACCAGACAACCAGCACACAGCTGATCTAAACACACCATTTTACATCAGGCAGATGGGTTTCCCTGCCAGCAACACACCTTCCCAGCCAGTATGCAAGTACGTAGAAAATGTGTAAGGATGTTGTCAGTCAGGACACACAATGCATGTGACAAACAGCACACACAGCGCTGAGCCCTTCCCTGAGGGAACTGGGCTTGCCTGGCTGCAAACACAGCCATCCTGTGCTCACTGAAACCTGAGTTAAGAGCAGCAATACTCAGCAAACACCACAAGCTGGCAAGCATCAATACTACCCCAAGCCCATAATGTGCAGGGGATCAGTGCTGGGGACTCGGGGACACCGATCCCAGCCTGGGAGCTGCTGTATGACACAGCACACACCACAGAGAGCAGTGGGATGGCAGGCAGGATAATGGAGGATAATGGCTGTGGAGTGAGACATCATAATAGCTCAGCCTACGCAGAGGTTAGATTCCAGGAGGGTCATTATCTCAGCTCTGATGTCTGGGTGTCAGAGCTCCTATGCCTGTTTTATTGGTTAAGTACATGGCTTTATAGCTGTTTATAGAAGTATGCCTGCATTCTGAGCAGCAAGGGAGCACATTAGCAGGGAAGCACTGAGCTTGCACCAGCTGCTGTGGGAGAGTATCCAGACCCCAACCCAGCCTCAGTGAGAAGACTGGTAAGTATGTAAAGGAGGCTGCCTCAAATCTCAGATCCCTGGCTGATGTGTAAAAGCAACTCAAAACACATTTTCTTCTTGATGAAAACATTCTTAACAGGGAAGAGGGAGTCAAATGTAGAGGGGGCAAAGCTATCCCTTTTCTATGCCACATTGGGGATGTTTCCTCTATCTCACGTCCAGGTTTGTGAATATTTCTGCGCACAGCCACTTCCTACAGTAAGTACCGCTACATTAGTGATATCCTTTCTGGTACTCCCAGGGGAGCCCTAAGAGGCTGGCCATTGCAGCAGGGTCTTAGGCAGAGTTCAGCAGCATCTCCAGGTGTCTGGGTGATGGGGAACCCCTTCCCAGCATCCCAAACCACAGGCCTTAAACCTCATTATCCTAAGTCCTCAGCTCTTTTTAGAGCAAATAAAGGGGTGATGCCTATGCCAGTCCCTTATGTCCTCTCAGAGCAGCACTCTTCACAGGGGTTCAATTTCCCCACCTTGAAAAGGTATGGCATGGCACTGACTGCCTTTGTGGTGCACTTTGGGAGCTGCTGAGGAAGGCATTGTTATTATTTTTTCTCTCTGACTAATTAAAGCAGAACAAAATATTTGGACTCAAGCTGCTCTGCTGAACACTCTGTCCTGGTTCTTCCAAAGGAATAGCATCCCTAGGATAGTCACTGTACATTAAGAAGTTTTCAGAAAGAAGGGCAGTATCCCACCCGATTATCATTGCAGAGTCTGTGTGTTGTGGGAAGTCCAGAGGGCGATGAACCACAGTGTCTACCTGTGCTGGTGGGTTGGGTGGAGGAAGGCTGTGACATTCCACTGCTCCCACAGCCAGCTCTGCTCCCAGCCCTGTCACCCCATAGGCAGGTGGAAGCCCTGGGTCATGGGACTGTAACTCACCTGGGGTGGCTGTGCTGATGCTGCCCTGGGAGCCCCAGAGCAGCTGGGCTGTCACAGCCTGGCTTCTGGGAGGATGGCACCATCTGCTGCAGAACACCTGGGTGCCAGGACTGAGCCTGGCCCACAGCAAAGGGCACTGGAAGAGAATCAGCTGCCTTTGGGGAGATGTATGTTAGCAGGACACCTGTGTCCTCCCAGTAGGAGACATCCAGCTGTCACTCATGGAAGTCCACAGACACCTGGACTTCACCTGAAATAAGCTTAAAATCTCTCCCAGGTGCATTCAGCAAAGACAACGAGAGGCTCCTGAACACGCCCGGAGAGGCTCCCTCAGAGGGGAAGGGGCTCGGGGCGTTCCCTGAGGCACCTGAGTAGATGGTGAGGGTCCCTTCCAGTGAGGGTCCCTTCCAGTGAGATCGGCTGTTAATAAGGTCTCGTTCAGTGGCTGCTCCCATGAGCAGAGCTTCACTCATGGCAGAAGACAGCAGAAGATGGAACCCCACAGTGCAGGTGAATTCTCCCCAGAGAGACCGCAGCCTGTCTCCTCTCTCATGTTGAGAGCCAGAAAGTGAGGAGTTGCCCTTTCCCCTTACCCCCAGCCCAAATCCCATGGTATCTCTGCCCTTCCCAAGAGAATGCCCCTCAGCCAGCTGCACTTCTCTCCCTTCTCCTTGGCTATGTCTTTTGTCTCTCTGAAGTATCCGTCCTATTTGTCTCAGCAACAAATAGAAGAAAATTCCCAGAGAGAAAGAAACAAAAGGAAAAATCCTAACCCCCAACACTGTGGGAGTTGATACATGGGACACTTTGCCCATTTTTGCAGGGTGTCACTGTGCAGTCCGTGGCAGCCCCACTGTATCTGTATGTGCTCACACCACAGCAGTGGGTGCCCAGCAGTCCCCAGTTCACAGCATCCTCTGTGCCACCTGCGCAACGGCTCCGAGGAGAAGAAAAAAAGAAACTAATGGGAAAGAACAACATACAATAGCTGTATTTTTGCTTTGCATTAATGCTTGTTTGTCAAGTAAAATTGCCTTCTCCTGGGGCTTAGAGTCCTGAAATATTAGGATATTTAACAGCCTGCCTTTCACAGTTTTCTTCTGCTTCTTAAAACAACTTGGGGCCATTCTGGAGATTGTTCTGTTCCCCCTGCAGCACCATTGCTTTAATGATGTCTTTACAGCCTCAGGGGATGTCCTTGGTACACCCTGCTAGTAGAAATTTGTTGCAGGACAATGTTTAGCCTGATAAAATTGCTTGTGGGGGATGAGAAGTTCAGTGCAAGGGGGTGCAATTCACAGAGCTCTGTGTGAGCTGTGTTTGCATTCACACAGTCTGCATACAGAGAAAAATGAACCATTAAGAATAATTATGATTCACTCGGCTATTTTGGTTCTCATTTCATTAAGAAAAAGTCACAGGACCATACATCATCTGTGGGATGTGTATTACAGACCAGCATGAAAATCCCTCCATGTTCTGGTGCAGTTTCACCAGCAGTTTCCTATAACTGCTCATGCTGCAGAACATACATAAGCCATGAATGAGCCCAACTCTTCTCTATGAAACCCTGCTCTGTGCTGACCTCCTCCTTACAGTGAGGAGGGGACACACCCAGCAAACAGCAGTCCCTGCCCAAGTAGCTCAAGGTTTGGGTCCTTCACTGAGGAACACTGCTGCAGGGGAAAAGGCAGATGTGAGGTTTAGGTTTCCGTGTAGAAAAGCTTTTGCATGCACAGAGAAGGTGCAGAGCCAGCTTGACTAATGCAGTGCTGGAAGTTGTGTCTGGAACCTTTACAGAGCAGAGAAATTAAATGCTCAGGTCCTTTCAGTGCCCTTCAGGAGCCACTTACTCATTATATGACTGTCACAGAGGTTTGCAATACATCACTCATCACTAACAATCATCAAGCTACTTAACCATGGAAAATTGCTTTAATGTTATCTCAATGCGTTAATGAATGATTCATTAATTAATTCCAATTATTGAACACTGGCCTTGCTTTCCTGCTAGGCTAGAATGACTCCATGCCAAAACCAAGCAGGACAGTGGTGTTTAAGCCAGCTCTGAAATTGTGGTGGTCATGAGAATCCCAGAGCCAGTGGTGGCAGCAGCCACCACTTAACTTGCTGCAATGATGCTGAGCAAAGGAGAAATCAGGAGGCTGCTCCAAGCTGGAAAGATCTTTGTGGTAAGAAGGAGCAGGTCCCTTTACAGATCCAAACCATCACTGCATCTCACCCAGAGAAGACCTTTAGCCTTGAAGCTGTTTTGAACTGATCCTTGGCAATCCCAGAAATAAAAGCAGATTTGCAGGCATATTTGGCCATGCTGCTCATGCATGTGCTGATGCCTTGGCCACAGACAGAGGACAACCTGTTTCTGATGCATGACCATTGTGCTTTTTAATTTTCCAGGGCAAGTCAGTAAAATCTAGGAAGCTTTTACATCCCTTCTTTCTACAAAGAGTACTAGATTATTGATTCTATGCTAAAACCAACAAGAGCAATCCATTTGGATTGTTTATGATGGGGCTACTAATGTAGTAAATCACTTGATTCAGGAATAAATTCACTATAGTGTCAATCACTTAACTGGCCAGTGAGCCAATGATACCCACCAGGCAATGGTTAGAAACTCCAGGTGTTTTAAGCATAGCAGCCATACAACTGCAAACAGCAGCTGAGGGGTGACTGGTAATGCACAGGGAAAAGCTGGGTTGAAAGTTTCCATGTTGAAGACAATGTCCAATGCCTGGAAGCTGAAGCTGTGTGCATTTAGACTTAAGTCTTGTTTTAAAACAAGCAAGTGTCACCAGACACTTGATTTATTTTTGACCCTGAGAAGGTCAAAACGAGGTAAAATGAAGGGACTGAGATCTCCTGACTGAGCTCAGACTTTTTTCCTCTGGTATACCGGGAGACTCATGATGCAGAGCCTCCCATAAAAGCTTGATCTCACCACATTGGAGGAAGAAAGCTCAGTGCACCCAGCTCTGCCCTGCAGCAGCCTGACTCCCAGGGGAAACTAAATCTCTGGAAATCACTGAAACTTCAAAAAGTAATGGATGATAACCTTAATCCAGGAGAGACTTCAGCACTGGTTTTAATGGAAGCAGAATTAGATCAACCCCAGCTACTACAGAAGAGCTTCCCCAGTAATTGTTACTGTAATGCAAATTTCTGTGGCACTAACCACATTGTTAACCATTGCCATACAAAAATTCATTAAAACAGAAAGGAAGAAGAATCCTTCCCCCCACCATACAGAACAGTAAATGAGGAGGTGAGAGTTGAAAGGACTCACCTTTGGTCTCTCTGAGCACCACAGCAAACCAGCACAGTCTCAACTCTATCCCCTGCCTCAGAAAGGAACTGGCCTCTCTCCTCAGGGCCAGGCTGGTGAAACACAAGGCACCTTATTAAAAAGGGAAGAATAGCTCCTAGCCAGTAACACCTCCCATCCCTTTTTAAATGCCTGGAGGATCAGGTGTGACACTGAAACAATTCAGATGGGAGGGAAAATAAAGAAACTCACAACTATAAGGTGCTGAGGATCAGCCAATTATACATTCAGGACTCTGTGTTAATTACAGGCTTTTCAAGAGGAGAGTCAAAGGACTTTGCAGACACAGATGGAAATGGATTTTAACAAGCAGTGATGAGTCCCAGTGTTGGAGAGGCATGTCCAGTTTATACAAGGGAGACTCCAGCTGAGGCTATGCTACACCAGCAGCCACCCACCAAGTGCAAGCCAGAGGTCAGTCCAATTGATTTTTTGGGGGAGTATTATGATATTGAGATGAATAATGATGTAGGCACTGGTAAGGGATCTTTCCCTACATAATAGTCATAGCTCTTTATTAGAGCCCAAAAGCACCTGGGTCATCTGGTCACTCAGATGCTTCCCCAGTGGCTCAGGGAGGAAGAAATGATTTTTTTCTTAATGACTATGTGTAATGTGGCAGCTTTATGCACTGTAGGCAGAGACTACAGCTGTTTAAGAAGGTCTGATAATAGCTCACAACTGCAGCAGGTTTTTTTCCTAAGCAGAGGAGAGTTCAGAGCAGAGACTGGAACAAGTAACAATTAATTTTCTTGTTGTTTACATATTGCTATGGCCATCTTTCCTGCTTAAGTCAGGGAAGCTCAGAACATGGATGTGGATTTGTTTACAAGCATCAAAATGGTTCCTTTAATTGTTACACGCACCTTCTGAAAAAGGCCACATGAAAGTCAGTTAAGAATTAAAAAAAAAATCTGAGCAATTAAAAAAAAAAGACTGAGCAAGCTCTTTTAGTTTATCCCCAAATGAGCACTAACTTTGAGGTAATTCTTGGAGTTTATTGCACTAACCAAGAAAACCAGGTCATATAAAATGAAAGAGCCCATTTTGCCTGTGAAGCAAAAGTGCCTTCTCAGCAGAGACTTGTTCACTCTCATGTCCCAGACCATTATTTCACTTCCCCGAGATGTGCTCTGTGACGAATACTACAGGGACCAGACATCACTTTTGGTGAACTGTACTGCATGGGGCTGTGAGTCAGAAACAAGGACTGCAAGCCTGGAGATGTGAAGAGGTAACATCCCTCTGACCTAAAGAGGTGTGCAGCATGGAGAGAAGTGCTCCTAAGAAGCCCCAGAGGGAAAAAACTGACCAAAAACCACAGGCACAGAAGATGGAATCCCAGAGCCCAACAACTGCAGCCCACTTGCCAATGCCTCAGCCCAATTTTGCCAGCAGCTTGTTTGTACAGTGACACTTCAGCAACAAATGGACGTGATTTTTGACAGAATAAACCACAGAAACTTGAGCAGGAGTTTCCAAACTCCCTTGGAGCTCAAGGTGACTGCTCCAAGTAATAAACCTTGGAAGGGCCAAGTGCCAGTGTGATGCTCAGGACATTGCCCCAAGGCTGAGCATGGCTACAGCATCTCCTGTAGCAGCTGGGGTCACACTGGCTGGGTTTTACCATGCTGTTTTCCTTGGGACTCCATGCAGCACATCCAGCTCCACCAGCCAGCATTACAGGTCTTGAGGGGTTTCATGTGACACTTGGGAAATCAGAGCATCAGCACCCACAAGCATGAGCTGGGGCCTGTCTTGAAGTAAAGTCACTTTGTGAAAATGTAATTTTCAATATTTCATTAGGACTTCTCCCATCTGTTAAGCATCATCCCAGGGAGTTTGGTGACACTCTAAATGAAGCTGTGAAGATATGCGTTTGTTTTAGATGTAATTGGACAGCTGTTTTATTATGAGTTAATGAACTATGATGATTAAAAAGAATCCAGTTTTAGCAAACCATGTATTAACAATTACTCTGGACTAAAATCACAGCTAAGCAAGTGCTAGACAACTTTAATGACAATGGAAGCAGAAGATGAAAGGGAAAACCAGTGAGGTGCTACAGGACAAGAGATGTCTCCAGGCCAGGCTCCCTACAGCAGGCATGGATTCTCTGGGCTGCCCCACAGGAACCACTCCACACCACCACCATCTCCTCTGGCCCAAAGCCCCTTTTGGCCCAAATCAGTCATCAGGGTCTGTTCACACTCTTCCATCTTCGCAGACCCTCTTCATACTCATGTGCTCCCTCTCCCCTGGCCACAGCATCCCAAGAAATGCTGGGATTTCCCATCTCCAAGAAGGGAGACGGGACAGTGATGGCAGCAGGCTCAAAGATTATTGAGACAGAGAGATAACTGATAGGTTTGTAGTTGCAAAACATATTTCAGACTGCTTTTCCCCCTGCTCTGGGTCACTTTGGCCAAGGCAGTTTACCCTGGAGGCCTTGCACAGAACGTGTTGCTCCTTGATGTAGGGCCATGTTATTCCTGAGGAGACTTGAGCACAAACAGCACCATAAAAAACTGATCCTGAGCTGGGGAGTCCTGCATTTGTCCTTTCCACACTTTGCAGTTTAAAAGATATTTTTGTATATGAGCTGGGCCTGGTGCCAAAACCAGAAGCCCCAAGAAGCAGTTAGTTTCCATAGGGGGTTCCCAGTTTGGACAGAGCAGTTTTTAAGCAATTCTCTTTGCTCTGAGAATTTCAGTGAAAAAGCTCTTAAGAGTTAAAGGAAGACAGATCCATATGCCACGTGAGCAAATCACTTATCTTCTGTTCCAAATCATTGTGACTTCCCGGCAGCTGCCTCCTGACCTTTCTCCACTGCAGCCCTCCATTTGGCATTCTTTTCTGCATTCACCCTCAGCAGAGTCTGATGCTTCTTCGCAGCCTGAAAATGATTTGGTGGAAATCATTGCATGCACACAGTTGCCACCACTAAATTTCCCCACATCTGCACCACTTCCTTTGACACCTCACTGTCCTTTTTGATATTTTGCAGTGATGGAAGTTAATCTGTTTCCTTGTTATACCACATTTTCAGCATTTGCAGCTCTGATTAGCAGGAGAATTACACTGTAAATTGTTTACAGGTGCACTCTGAATTGCAAGTCAAACTGGAGACCCAGCAGTGGGGTGGGATAGGGAGAAGAGTCACAGCTCTTGGTGACCATGGTGGCAGCCAGGCCAGGTAGGCAGGACCACAGGAGCCTCATGGCTGACAGATGTCAGGCACAATGAGGTTCCATTGACCTGTCTGAGTTATTCCATTACCTTTGGCCCAGCCTCCTGTTGAGACACTGTCATATAGAGCATTGCACTGCACAGGTTTATGGCAGCGTGGGTCAGGAGCAAAACATTAATCAGCAGGTTGTGCTTTCCAATGCCAGTGTCTCCTCTGGAGAAGGGGTGATACAGACCTTGTGCATACATTGCCCATGTGTATGTATTCTCAAACCTATCTGTCACCCAGGTGCTTATTTCCAAAGAACATACATAGACCATACATTAAGTGAACCAGTTCCCTCAGAAAAAATACTCACTTCTTTGCCTGTGATGATTATGGCCACACAGCCCAGCACAGTCAGTGCAATCATGATGTAGCAAACCTTAATCCTGGCAATGTTCCTTGCAGTGTCAAGGACCTCAGACCTGTGGAGGACAGAGCAGACTTTCCATTCTGCAGCAGCATGTGTGAAATGGGATCATGGGAAGATGGGTAATGAATGCTCAAGTCTTGCAGCTACTTCCTGTCAATGTACAATGGCATTCAGCCTTCACTTTCTGCAGCCGATTAAAGGAGAACTGAAAAAATTAGCCTGTGGGGAAAAGATTTAGGTTAAAAGTTATCAGTTTTAATAGGATTAAAAACTCCTGCTCTCCTGTATTATTTTATTGTGTAAGAGTGAACACCTGTAAAATGGCAGACATGGGAAATTCTTTCCACTATAATAATAAAGGACCGACCTTTGGGTGCTGCAGGGCAGGCCATGGGGTGCTGTGCAGCACTAGGAGACACTGGGGCCGTGCCACAAGAGCCAGGCAATGCCACCCTCAGGGAATTAAAAGCCTATCACAGCACAGCCTCTGCCAGGCAGTTGGCATCAGCCCCACAAGCATCTGCCCATGGTGGGAGGCTGACCGGGTCAGAGCACACAACTGCACCATCCAGGAGTTTTCTTCCCAAGCAGCTGAACAACCCCATCCATCACTGGAAAATCTCCACCACCTTCCATGAGTAACTCCTGGCATATACCAACGATTCATGTTTGCAAGAAACTGCAGCATGGCAACGAGCCATCCCTGAAATTATATCCAGCCATGGATTTACTCACACCTGCAAAGGGAAGGACAGCTGAAGGAGAACCAGGATGTCACAAGTCAGAAGCATTAGGACTCCAAAACTGAGTGACAATCCTTTAAGAAAATATCTCAACAAGGAGGTGAAACCACAGCCCATACAGTAGGAACTCATTGCACAAGTCTGTCACCAAATTTGTATGTAGCCCCAGCTTCTAATTAAAATTTATGCAGCATTATTAACCACTAATCAATAAAACCTAGAAAAGCCTGTAAAAACCCAGATTGAATGATATCTTATCATGGTGGCTTCTGACTTTCAAAGCCACTTGTCTTGCAAAAGATGCTTCAGCTTAGTTTGAAATCTGTGATAACTAAAATAAGCAAATCCAGTTTACCTCACAGGGAATGACAGAAAGTTACAAGAGTTAAAATTATTTACAGATAATTTTGGACACCAGCATGGGGGAGGCACTAACCCCCACAAGAGCACAGTTCTGGGTAATGCAGACTGGGATCTCAGTCTGTGTGCTCACAGCCAAAAGAATCATTCTGACAGGTCCACTTACGATATGTGCCTGGGAATGTCCTCCTCCTTTTTAAAGCGTCCTGACCATACTAGCACCTTTTTATCAAAACTTGTAGGCCTTCTCTCATTCCTGAAAGCTTCTTTACCTGTAAAAGATTTTGTAAAAAGCAATGAGCTAAGCTTCAAAAAGGGAAAAGAACTGTTGGTACAGAGGGGAAAGAATTGAAAGTTTAAAATTACACTTTTCTATTCTGTGGAAGCTAAATGTGCTTTCTAATGTCAAAAAGACTCAGCAGCTGGTGTGAAGTGCTTTGTTACATTTGCAGCTTATTTAATTTGACTTTCTTCCCTTTAATTTTGGTAGTTTTAAACCAAAATTCTCTTCTAAACGTCCTGATTAAGAGGGCAAATGGTGTGGGGTTGAAGTCCCCAAGCCCACAGCAACATCTCACCCTGTGAGCATTGTGCTTTTAAATGGCCCAACTAGTGAGTTAAGCAAACTGCCAGCAGCACAAGTAGCTAACTCCTCAACAGCTTCTCCTGAAATCACTGATGGAGAGATGATGTCTGCTAAAATGCAGCCTGGTGGGAGACTGGCAGTTGTTCTCATGCAAGCTGGGTACCACGTTACTGCACTCTAATGATGATACATTACACCCCATCAGGCTACCACGGTGATGCCATTTGCATGCTGTCACCCACAGCACAATGAGAAAAGTACTCTGGCTCCTCTTGATGGAAACAAGCCCAATAACAGGCAACAAGAAGGATAATGGCAGAGAGACCCTGAAAAACACAAGAAAGTAGTGGTGCAGGCTAAGAAGAGAAACTGTGTCCATAGCAGGAAGCCTGTTCATCTCCAGGCCACTGTCTGGCACAAGCTGTGGCTGTAACCTGGCAAGGAGCAGAGCAGGAAGCAGAGGGGAGTAAGTCCTCCACTTGTACCAGCCCTGCATGTGCAAGGACATGCACTGATCCTCCTCTGGAGACCTGGCAGCTGAGTAAGAGGGGGAACATTTATTTGTTTTAATTGACATATTCCCTGACATGAAGTATCAGTTGATATTTGCTGCCACAGGAGAACAGCTATAGAATAGAAAAAGCTTTACCCCTGTGCACTGTGCTGGTCAGAGCTCTGGGTGTGCTCCCTGCCCCAGGAGACAAAGCACTGCAGTAACTTAGCCATGGCTGAGAATGAGGATAATTTTCTCACCCTTTCCTGCAAATACCCTTTTCCTCCTTGCTGCAGCACAAAACAGTGACCAAGGCTTTCTACTCACCTGGATCAGCCATCTGCAAAGCCATGTCCTGGGCATTCATTGTTCTGCTGCCAGCACTTCTGGTGGGGCACAGGACCAGTTGAGCCACCCGCTGCCACAACCCAGTGCTGTGCCCCAGCAGCCTCCCCAGCATCCTGCCCCAGACCACCATGGCCCCACCAGCCTGGGCAGGAGCCCAGGAGGCTGCTTCTAGGACTTATTAAAGTAAAAATAGCCCTTAAATTGATCACCTGTGTTTACCAAAATGACACACCCTGGGAGCTGGGCGGGCAGAAATCACCACGCCCAGACCCGACTCTGCCCCAGGCTCCCCATCCCAAGAAGCTGCTCAGGAGAACAGTGGCTATGAACATTTTTTTCTCAGTCCTTACTATGGAAGAACTAAAATAAGACAGTGTTCTGTATTTCCCCAAAGACAGGCTTAGTGACTGCTAATTATCACAGCTGGTTAAGCTGTTAGAGTTCTCAGCTACAAAATGATCTTGCAGATCAGTTGCTTTAAACAGATTTTCTGAAAAGGAGCAGTATTTACTGAATTTCAGAATAAATGTGGTTTGGTGGCAGGAAAATAAAGTTGATGTCTCTACCTATAAATGCAGCCTAGGGAGTCCATCTCACGTGCAGACTGTAAACTTTCCTAGCAAAGAAATATACTTTAGATATGCTTCAGGTTTAAAACAGTAAACTAAGAAAATATAACAAAAACCTCAGCTGATGTAGATTTGTTAGTCAGTAAAATTGTCATTGAAATGTAGTGATTCCTATAACGTATTTGCCCTCCACAAAGTCTGGATAGTGCTGAAGGTTTTCCATAACAACCACTGATCTAACCAGAGAAAGAACCACAACCAGTGCTATTTGATCACTTTGACATTTCTCCTGTATTTTGCACAAAATTCTTCCAGATGGGTCAGGAAATGGAAATGCAAAATACTTGTTTCATTTGGAGCTGTGAGGTATTTACTCTCTTTAGACATACAAGGCCCTAAAGCTGATTTACAGGTAGGGAAAAAAAATTCCATTCAAAAGTGAAGAAGCAGTTGCCAAAAGGAAAGTTTTCAGAACTATTTAGCAATACTATCAGATGCAATATTGCAGATAATCAAAATGTGTCTAAGAGCAACAGGGGGCACTGAGGGAAGAGTATGCAGGTATGGGCAGGGATATTCTTAAGGGGCTAAAAGGATGAAAGATGGGAAACAGATGCAGTTCTGGCTCCTCAACTTCTGCCCCAAGAAAAAACACCATCACTTATGGAGACGTTTTATATTTTTGGGAACATAGAGTTAATGATACTGAGGAAAGAAGAAAATCACAGCAGTGACAAATGTGGTTTTTCCTCTTTCATGAAAGCACCACAATGTATCCAGACATAGCACAATATGTTCATCTTAATTCACTTGTAATTTGGTAAAGCAAATTAAATCCATTTCCAGATTAGGAACTCATACAGAAAATAAACAGTGTTTTGAGCTTCCACCTGCAAACAAGACCTGCAAACAAGAAGAAATCAGTGGAAGTGATTATGTTAAAAAAAGCAGAAGGAAAAGCTGGTAAAGTCAGAGAGAATATTTGTGTCCTGCTCAGGATTTCCCTGTGGTAAAATGAGTATGAGGAAAGACACATTTATAGCCTGAAGTTTATGGCCAGCATGCCTGAGCATTCCCATGAGCTCACTTCTCATCTTGTGGAAGAGCTGCTGAGTGAAAAAAGGCATTGTACATCTGGATATCCCTCAGTCCCCAGAAGGGCAGGAGGGGCTGTGGGCAGTGGATGGGATGTGCTGCCTTGGTGCTTGTGTCACACTTGGACCTGCCTGACCCCACAGGGGCTCCAGCTGTGCAAAACATTAAAGCGTCTTCACTCTAACAGGCACTCTCCAAAATACTCATTGCAGAAGTGACTGTTCTTTATGTCATGTCTGATTATGGATTTGAAGAGATAAAAAAGAACATTTTTATATTATGTCTTAACTTCTCAAAAGGTGAGAAAACTGTGGGGGTTGCAGGCCTCTGTTGCTTATCCACCTAGGGGTTGCCAATTGTTTCCTCTAGCAGACACACCAGCTAACAGCTGTATTAATCATGTCTGCTGTGAGCAAAAAGGCACTTCAGGATTTATTATGCCAGCATTTGGAAGTGCAAAGACACAGAGGTCCTCAGAAAACCACAAAGGCAGTTACTTATTCCTCAGTTTTACTTGTTTGTCTGGAACCATGAATGCTTAATGACAGGCTGAGTTTTAATGCAGTGTGTGAAAGCTATAGACACCTCTGTGTTAGGAATTCCAGGAATTTCTCTTCAACACTGTGGATCTCCCTCTGGCCCAGAGCAACTTAGATCCCTTTCTGAACAGCAGAGAGATGGAGAATGTTCTTGACCAAGGCAGACTTGTGAGCAGCCTGATGAACTCCAGTCTCCTTAGAGATGTGTTCTGCCTATCTCAGTGAGTGCACACCCCCCTTGCCCAGGTTACAGCAGGAGGCTCATCCAGTCACTCCCCACACTGAGCCATCACTTGATACTCATCAGTGACTCAACAGTGCACCAAAGTGCAGCCAGTATTTCATAACCATTAAGTTCACGTGTAAGGAGTTGATTGAATAGGAGTAACAACTTGTTTGGAGATACAGAACTAGCAAAACTGGGTCTAAAGCACCATCTCCTCTGCCTTCAGCATCCTTCTGCCAGGAGGGGAGCAGGACCCAACTCCTGAGCAAGCCCTGGACAATACAGAAAGCACTGACTAGCTCTACAGGCATTGCCCAGGCTTCTTCTGACCTCACTGGAAGGGGAGGGCGCAGATCTGAAGGGTTTTGATTCACAAAGGACCAGACTAGCTCAGACAGAGCAGAGGATGGTCTGCAGCTGTGCTGGTGCAGACTCATGACATTTCTGGTTTCTGTGTGAGAGTGATATGTAGCTGCAACACTTGCTGCACACCGCTGCCAACACTGAAAATTTAAACTAAACAGAAAACCTCACAGGACTCCATCCTGGTTCTGTGTCCTCTTCACACCCCTTCTGCCACTTCAAACTCTGCTACTTCAGCGGCCTCCACAGCAAGGACTAGCAGCCAGTCCCTAAACATACTCAAAAACCTTCGCAGAACTGGAACTGAGAGATCACAATATAAACCCAGGTGGTGTTTGTGAAACTCCATTGCTCTGGTTTATGGCTGACTTCATACTGTTATTTCCAGTGCTTTAAGTCTGATTTTTGTTACAATTATTGCAGCAAAGAGAAACTTGTATTCAGGTTCTCTTCACTTGTCTGTCTTCTGCTGCTTTCAACAGCCATAGGAATGAAAGTGTTTATTCCTCCAAGAGCCCCAGGTTCCCACATATCTCTTTATACCTCCTTTTTCATTTTCATAATAATGCATAACTAATCTTTTTACTCATACACAGAAAAGAATTCATATAAGTATATATAAAAAAAAGTATTACTCTGCAAAGCTGTTTTCAGTGTCCTCAAAAACAAGTGGCTTACCATCAGACTCTGGTTTGCATGCCATGAAAACTTCTTACATGAGAGCTGTGATAGGGAACAGAAGATAATCTTATCTTAAAATTCTTTGCCTTCCTTCATCTAATTAAATATGCAGCAGAGCTCTGTCTTGGTTCCTAGACAAGATAAACAGCAATCCTAGATGGGCTTGTGTCTTATGAAATTCTAGTGAGTCAGGAAATATTTTTCCATGCATCTGGATGTTCTCCAGCAGCACAATTTAACACAGCAAGAAAAACGGATTGCTTTGAAATGTCTCATTCACCTGCAGACTCCCAGCCCAAGAGCTGTCCCTCCTCTCCAGGTCCCCAGGGAGCAGCACTCTCAGGGCTTCAGTTCTCTCCAGATGAGTCACCTCCTCCCCATATCAGGGATTAGTCTACCCTAAGGAAACTCAAATGCAAATCCCAAGAACTAAAAGCTCCTTAACTGTTCCTCACCATGGCCAGGTCAATCAAAGGAATAGTTACAGCATCTCACAACAAAACCAAACTTGAGGATTTGTAAAGTGTTCTTTACACAAGCACCAGCATGAGGCCTTCATCAACTCAGAACACTTGGATTCATATTTTTTATTATCTTAAGTGTTGTCAATGAAGCAAAACAATGAAGGAGTCCTTACCCTTCTTGTGTGTTAAACTTCAACTTTGCTTTAAAAAAAATTTTCCTCTATCCAGTTACTGAGAGATCCTGCATTTTCTGCTAATACTGTCCCTATTCCTCCAAATTTTATAGCACCACTACCATTTGAAAAATCTTGCCTAGAAACCATAAATAAGATATTAAACCATAGTATTTAAATAAACAAACCAAACCAAGCCCAAGCTCCACTGTCTCTGGTAAATCTTGACTAATTCACACCATATGAGCCTTTTAACATCAGTTTCTTTAGAAGAAAAGGTAAGACAAGAGGACCCATAAGCCACACTTGCTGTGTTTCCTTCCATCAGTTCTGTGTTTTTAGAGAAGATACAATAGAATATTTGCTGGACACAGAAATGC
Source organism: Taeniopygia guttata (assembly GCF_048771995.1). Lineage (NCBI taxonomy): Eukaryota > Metazoa > Chordata > Aves > Passeriformes > Estrildidae > Taeniopygia > Taeniopygia guttata. The sequence goes on along the minus strand of NC_133029.1, from coordinate 7,626,197 downwards.
AGTTAAGAATTGTCTTAATAGGAACCAAATCCAGTGGAGCTAATGGGTTACAGCTGGAGTCACTAATCTCTGCAAGCAAACACTGTAAAGGAACCTGAAATGGGTCTGCAGTGTCCTGGGTACAAGGTGCAGGGTTTATAACAGCTCATGTCAGAAGGACAAAGCTCATGGCAGCAAAACAAAAGTTAGTAATTGCTCTGGCAAAGCCCCAGTTTGACTTTTCCCAGAGTCTGGTCCAGCACAGGGCAACTTGATGTGTGCAGCATTTGCCTATGCATGGGCTGAAAGATGGGGTAGCCCCAAGTGCAGCTTCATCATGAGGGAGCAGCCAAATGAGAGCAGCAAAGATCACAGGACCCATGGAAAATCATCCAAAATATTTGGGGTGTTGTGATGCAGTCACAGCTTTTATTACTAGGGGAAAATAATGCACTAATGAGTTTGCACCAGGTCACTGATTTCTGGAATGGTGCACAGTTGGACTGTAGAGTAAAAATGTGTGAAACCCCAAAGGAAAAAAACCATCAGAATCTTAACAGTTTACATTTTGACTCAGAATTTGGAGAACCATTTAATTCAAAAGTTTTCCACACCTGTTTCCCCAGCTGAGCCAGAAAAACACATTGACAAGGACAGACTCGCTGTTCCCTTGTCACTTAATAATTTTCTTTCCTAAGAAAAATGGCATTGTCTTCAAAAACAGAAGCATTTACAAAAAATTCAGTCCATTAGTCAATAGTTTAGGGGAAAAAAAAAACCTCCTCTAATTTAAAAGGATTGAACCATTCTGTGTGGAAATTCATTTTCCCCACACTTGTTTTAATACAAGGATGACTCAATTTTTTTCAGATCCTGCAGAGAAGTCATATACCATAATTCAGGCCAATAAACTGGCTGGAATCACTAGGACCCCCTCCATTGTGGGGTTAAATTTCCCTCTCAGTGACTGGCTGAAAAGATATATAATCAATACAGAAGCACATGTATCTCAAGTAACACAGTGGGAGGTACTGCCCTGGGCATAATTTGCACCAGTAATGAACAACACAGCAACCATAACAGAGCCAAGTGCCTCCTCAGATATATGAATTGTTTCTTGACAATCCTCCTAAGGAGACCATAAAATGCTCCTGGGTAAAACACAACCTAGGATGAGATTTGCTTTTATGTGACCAAAGGGACCACAGGCAAACACATCTCCTAAGAGATGCATGGCCACCCAAGTGAGCATGGAGAGGGCAGAAGAGTAAAAATCTGTCACACAGGTCTCTGCATAGTGGCCTGGGGGCTTTGGTGAAGGAATGTTGTCTTGTTGCCTTGTTAAACCACAGCTCAGGGATGACTTCACTCATGCTGCTGACTCCTCTGCTCCATGCTTGTGCAGTGCCTGGCTCAAGGGACTACCAGGCAGCTCCTGCTGCTCCTATGTAGTCTGGCAAAGCAATAATGAGGAAGGAAATGAGACACTCATCTTGAAAAGATGAATAATGACTGCAGAGGGGCAAGGAGCTGCTTAAAAATAAATTACATCCTACATAAACAGGACTTTACTTCTTCAACAGTAACTCAAAACTGTCCTGCATTTTTTGGACTGTGTGTGTCATGGAAACACATACACAACCCATGGCAAAGAGCTGTCTTACCGAAGGAGAGATTTACCCAAGAACAGAGTTTATTATGGATATATGTTTCCAGTGTGCTACCCACGTTAGATTGGGACCTCTCATTTGCTTAACCTTCAAAATAGTCTCTCACAGGTACAAACACTATCCTTGGAGAACTGGGGGTTCCACAAACAAAGACAATCAAAGACAATTTGGAGAAAGAAGTAGCTAAAGTGGGGGCCTAGGAAGACTAGAAGACCATCTGATATTGCATCACTGGGACAAAGAGCACATGGTGCAAAGTCAATTCTTCAGGTCTAAGGATGAGGATTTCTGACTGCATTTGGTGAACTTGGGATGACACCAAGCTGCCAAATGAATGCTGCCATGGAAAAAGCAGATGTAATTCTAGGATGTACAAGAAAAGTCATTCCAGTAGAGAGAAAACAGTTTTAGAATTCTCATATAAAACGTCTGGAATAGCCTGCAGTACTCTGCTTAAGAGAATTACTCCAGAAGAAAAGGAATAAAGGAAGGAATAAATGAAGAAATGAGAGGAATGTGTCTTTTTCTTGGCTAACTCATTATAAATGGAGAGGCATCATGGTAGACGTCCCTCTGAGAAACTCAGTGCCAGAGATGAAGGGCAGTCAGGCTGAAGCACAGCACTGATACCTGAACAAAGGGAATAAGCTGCTCCTGGTGAATGCCAAGGGCTGCAGCTTTTGTGATGGGGCTCCTTGTACCTTCCAGCACTGGGGCAGGAGCTGTCCCCACCCTCCCAATGAAGCACAGGCAGAACAGCCAGGCCACAAAGCTCTCCAGGCTCCTGCAGTGCTGGCTTAACTTTGGGCCACAGCTGCACAGTCATTAGTGTTTACAAAACAAGTTTCCAGAGAAGTAGAATTACACACTGAGGAAATAATAAGCAGCAATGTAATAAGATGAGAGAAGGAGATCATTTCATTACCTGAACCAGGCTTCATTATTCACCATTTCCCTGGCAAGAGCTGATAAATGCAGGCTAATGAATCTTCGCACTCGGACGAGCAGTTGGAGCTGCAGGTTCAGTGCTGCCACATGCAGAACAGCCCAGGAGATCCAACTGTCAGCTGGAAGCCCAAGAGGTAAAATAAGAACTCATCCATTGCAGCACTGCAGTGAGAAGAGGGAGAGGATTTAACCATGCCTGGCTGGGTGATACAGAGTCACCTTGGCTGTGGGAATGCTGTGGCTACTATCTGGCTCAGAGGAACAAACTCTAAACATCCCAAGAACAATAGAGGACGCTGTGTACACTGGTGATATGTACAAAAATAAGAGCCAGATCTTTGGGAAAAGCCTTTCAGGACCAATAGTATCGGTCCTGACAGTTCCTTCCCCATCCCAACTGTTAAATATCATTCTCAGCCTGCTCACGATACAAGATAACTAGAAAGATTGAGGCAACAGCATCAACACACAAAAAGCAAGACTTTTGTCCACTTCTGTGGCACTGTCATTTCTTTAACACAGTTTCTTGTTGTTATTCCTCCTTCTAAAAAGCAGGGAAACAGGAAATGCACCACTCACTGTAGATAATTATTTAAAAAAACAACCTCACCCCCCCCCCCCGCTGCCCCCAGAAATCCTAAAACACAAACAAACAGAAAACAGAAATGCTAAAGAAAATATCAGATAAGGACAGCAAACTTCCTTAACATGAATGAAATTCTCAGAGTTGTGAAGACAATCTCTGCTTTTCCATACTTTCTGCATGTGTCACCAGCAATGTGGATCCCAAATTTTATATGAAGAAGCAGAACATTTGGCAAGGCTCCTCTGGAAGAAGCGTAGAATCCTAACAGCCTACATAGGATGAAAACCTATTCAGAGAGGAACACATATGTCCTGACATTAAAGGGAAATACTGCCCTCATCTGTCTTCCAGTGACAGGTTTTATTTTCTTGCCTAGTATGCCTAAGCCATTCATCACTTCCAGGATGAAAAGGTGACTCTGTTGTTGCAACCAGCTCCAGAGTCCGTGCTCGGACTCAAGCTATTCAGCAATGCTGCTGTTTGTAACTGGAATCAATACAACCATGTTGCTGCAACAGAGTTTAAATGTAGAAATTTCTCGATTCTCTATACTGAAGACAGTGTCTAGGCTCAAAATAAGAAAATCATTTGTAGATTCTTAATAAAACTAAAACCAAACAAATAAAAAAATAATTCCTAATGCCAGGAGAACAAAAATACTGAGATGCAGCGCTGGGATTCAGCAAGAGCAGAGCAGCCTCTGCTCCTGAAGCCATTTGCACACTCATGCAGCAGGCAGGGATTTGGGCTCTGGATGCCTGCAGTCCAGACAGTTATAGAACGCACTGAGAATGAGGTTGGTTTGCCTCTTTCCTCCACACTGGCAAAAATCCATCATACACACACACACACACACATATACACACAGGAGGCATGTTTTAAGCACCATCAGTGACCCTCAGGAAGGTGAAATGAAGGAGCAAATGAACACACTTTCATTCATATTTCATAAAAGTATAAGCTTTGAAGCTGGAAAAATACATCTAGTAGACAAAGTATAGCACTAGCTGGTTCTGTAAGGGTTTGGGGTGCAGAAAGATCCTCTATTAAATGTTCCTCAGTGAGATAATGCCACTGGCCAGCCCACATCCTCCGAAAGTGCTGTGGCTGGTGAAGGTGAAGTTTGTGGCACATATTTGGTGGCATTTCAGAGCTCTGGAGGAGCACAGCTTTTAAAGCAGATGAAGGTGCTTCTCCACCAATGCCTGTGCCTTATGGTACTTTTATTGAAGCTAGCCCTGCTGAAACTCCCAAGATAGAAGCTGGACAGTCCAACTCTGCTTGTTCCCAGTTTACTGATGTCTGTCCTTGCTTGTGCCTTATCCCCCTTAATTCCCATTCCTTTTGGTTTTATTTTTTAAATCCCAGATTTAATAAAAGTCTGCATCTCCAAAGTCGAGTGTACAGTTTCACAACATCTTAATGGCAGGAGCATCATCCCAGATCATCCCAGCACAAGCTGACAGGTTTCATTTGATGACAACAAACTGACTCTCTGGCAGCTCAGGGCAGGGGTCTACTCTCAACCATAGAGTCTGAATTTCAGGATTCCCTCAGCAGCATGATCAGCCCTCACCTAGACAAAGCCTGGAGGTGGCCACAGGCATGGCACAGCCACTAGCTTTGTCTGGCCTGGAAGGCAGGTGATGGAAACAAGGCTGGATGCTTCCTGCCCCATAGCTCCACACTAACATCCAGGCTCTTGTGTCCCCACCTAAGGGAGACAAACTGGCAAAAGCTTGCCTAAAACATTTTTAATCTATACAGAAATGCTCATAGGAACATTTTTAAGGTGTTAAAAAAAAAAAAAAAAAAAAAAAACTGAAATTAATTTTGTTTCTAATTGCTACCTAGTTTCCTGGATGAAAATTTTCAAAACAGTCCTTCCAAACTGATTTGCATGGAAATATCAACCCCAAATGATCTTTTCCAAGGTTGCAGAAGCAGTGCACTCAGGGCTGCCTGGCCTCAGACCCTCCTGTAACTCACCATCACAGTAGTTTTTCCCAGGTCACCATCTCCAGAGTTTGGTTAATGTCTCAGCAGTCAGTCTCTCACTACAGCCTTTATACCTGACACCTTAATTTGATCTGTCATTTCAGAGCCCTGTAGCTCTATCTGAAAAGGTGGAATATGGCAGATTCCTCTCATTATTTTAGTCTTTGTCAAACACTGTTATTAATTCACTGTAATCTACACATTCCTGGATTTTCCATAGGCATTCTCCTTTCTCTCACCAATAGCTGCATTTTAACACTCTGTTATTCCTTCCCACACTGCCATCTGCTTTCCCAGCCTGTCCTGGGCATAAGACATGAGTTTGCTTCTTTGGGGTCTTACCTGGAGTTTCCTGTTCTGCTTTTGAAGTATTTCAACATTACTCAGCAAAGTAAAACTAAGGACCAAGATTCCTGGTGGTCATTTACTTGAGTTTAATCACTCTGGCCACAGAACCCTTGGGGAAATTCTGTCTCCATGCTGCTAGTATTTTACTAACATGTATGTGTAGCTACAAGCTGCCTTGCAGGCATCCAGTTTAGGTGGAACAGGTGAACATGAGGTCTCTGCTTTCTTGAAAATGCCACAATTCATCTTTTAAAGGGAATTACCTTTCTTTACCTTATTTTTATTAACACTGGTGGAGGGGGATCTGCCATCATTGGTGCTTGCTGCTGGTTTCACCCTGTGGAACTCACACTGCCCATAGCAAAACCAGTCATGGCTTCCATACTTTTTAAAATTATAGGAAGAAACTCCACCAAGAAGTTTTACTTTCCTGATTGCTTGAAGGAAAATAATGGAAGTCTGGAACTCAGGAGAATGTGCAATAAAGGGAGATATCCAGATGAAATTGTATCCAAACTCTGTTGAATGTGAATGTTAGTGTCTGGCAGAGGACACACAAGAGAGAAAATTCAGTGCATTTCTCTTGGCAACTATCTTCTTTTTCTTGTAAATGAGGTAAAATTTGCAAGTCCAGAGCAGAAGCAGCCTCAAGTGAGTGAGGGGCTTCTTGCAGGGCAGCAGATGGCTGGTATGAGCCTTCAGCATCTCCTTTGCAAAAAAGTTCCTGAATTCTTTCTGAAGCTTCTTCAGAAATCTCCTTCCAGTCTCCTTCCCCACCATCTCATTGCTCTCACTCATTATTTCATTAACTTCCCTCTCCTTCCCAGTCTCTCCCTTCCCAGGTAAGAACTGCTGTCAGCTCCAGCAGATGGAGCACCCTCCTGCTCCCAGCCTCTCCAGGCTACTGACAGCCCTCTTTCCTGGCTAAACCATGATCCTAGAGCAGCTGGAGTGCAGGAAAAGGGTCCTCTTCACCACCTTCTAGTACAGGCTCCAGTCCCACAGTCCTTTTTATGAATTCACATTTAATTACTTTCTGTACTTTCTGAGTCCACTCCAAAACAAGACTATTGCACTTTCTAAGACAAGACTTCCTGGAGGGTGAATCTTTCCAGTTCAAGCTCTTGATGGCTTAGGATCATAGAAGCATTTGTGGTCACCAACTCCACACACAAAATTAAAAGTTTCTAGGTCCAAACCCATTAAAAACAGAAAATTATATTTTATTTGCCAGTTCCAAAATCATTAAAAACAGAGGAAAAAAAAAATCACATTTGGTTTGCCATAAAGTGTTGATTTGTCAAAAAAAAAAAAAAAAAAAAAAAAAGAAGAAAACACACAAAAAACTCCCAGTATAAAATACACACCACGATATGCAGCTTGGGCAAGAAAGCCACTATCCACACTCCTTCATGTCCAGAAAAAGTGACAAAGCCCTGAGAGGAAGTGACAGCTGAACACCTTGCTGCTTTGTTCCCAAGGAACCATTATCACAGTGAGAGAGATGTTCCTCAGCACACCAAATGTATTCATTCTCTCCATAGTCTTTTTCCCCCTCTTTATCTGGATTCACTTGTATTACGAGTGAAGTCAGTTTCTCTTCACCCAAACCCTTCCTGCTTATGTAGATGCTCAAGTCTGTTCCCAACTGCATTACAAACGTCATAACTTTTCATTAGTCTCATGAGTTCAGCAAATTTTGGAATAACAGCACTACAAGGTAGTTGTAACCTTCACTTTAAGTTCTGTTTCTTTTTGCCCTACCATAACACTGTTTGAGTCTTTGAAAAAAGCACTTTGGGTCTCCTTTGGAAGGGAAAACCCAAATCTGAGTAAAAGAAGCAGAAAAGGACCTGATAGGTAAAGCATTGATGAAAATAGGAGAGCAGACAAACCAGAATTCAATGGTTACTCTTTCATTCTGGAGAGCCTAAAGACGAAATATGGAAACATGAGGTTTCTGAATTAGACAGATGAGGGCTGAGCACAGGCCATGTCAGAGAAGATAGCTCTTTAGGGATCCCAAGGGGAATAATGAGAAATAGAAAGCAGCTTGCCTCTCACTGTGTTTAAGCCTTATTTCCTGTGATGGCAATTTTTTGCCACTCAATATTTGTATTTGTTTAGACAACACACACACACACAGAACATACTCAACATCAAATCCTGAGCAGCCTCCCAGCACACTGAGCAAGGCTTAAAGAATTATTCGTGTTCCCTGAGCTCCAGTGCCAAGCAGCAGCACACCCATTCCCGGGGGGGCAGAGCACAGCAGAAGGCAGCAACTGCACCTCAGGGCGCACACACACACACACACAGAGCACCTTTGGGCTCCAGCTGGGGAGCACCAGAATGTCTTTACTCTCCTCCACACCTGTATCTGCAGTCCAGCTGGATACCAGTTGTATGGGGTTAGGCATGGCCAGTCCAGCAGCCTGGGGAGCCTGCAATGTATTATCCTGCCCTCTCAACCTACATATCTGGTGAGATCTCAGTGCCTAATTGATGTGTTCCTCCCCAAAGACTAAAGCACTAAAAATAAATAATATGACTTGCTTTCATTTGGGGGCTGGATTTATAGGGCAGGGCTGTTAGTTTGCCTTTTTTTTTTCTTTTGCCTAGTACCTTTCCAATATTAAAAGACAAAACCAACATATATCCTAAAAAACAGTCATCCAAACAGCCATCTCAGTGTTGCTTGTATATGATAGCAGACACAGTGGGAATCTCATGCTCCTTTTTCTTCTGGGGATCCACAATGTGGCTGTATCGCTCTCCTCGGTGACTCTCCAGGTAGGGGCCCCAGTTGGCTGCAGGCCGGCAGCAGCTGACAATGCGCTGCAAAGCAAAACCAAGAGGCACTTAATGTCTTATTTTAGTCCAGGCTACTTTGAAAATTCAGTAAAATTATAGCTCTAGACATGCACTCAACAAATGACAAGTCACTCAAGTTGTTTAAAATCATTCCAAATATATTTAGAGTTGGTGGGTTCTGGACACTGAAGTCAAAGAACAGGGAAAGCTGTGACCAACACAACTGTTTGGGAAAGCTCTCCAAGAGCAGAATATCTCAGATCTGTCACTTGCTTCTGTGAGGAGCTGGAGGCAAAACTCCAGAAAATTATATGAGGATAGAAAGCAATAGAAATTCTTCAGAGAATTTAAAGGAGCTAGAATAGCAACAGAACTGATGAAAAATCTCTCTTGAATGGTGTGTGTGCACTCCCAGAGAATTAATCTTCTTATCAGAACATGGTAGGGTAGATGCAACTTTGATGCAGCTACCAGAGATAATGCTTTGGTCTAAAAATCCATTTGAAAAACATGTCAAAGTAGTGGATGTGTTAGAGAAGAAAGCACAGTTGGACCTGATAATACCAAAGAAATTCAGATTTGAGGCTATGACGGTGGGGTTTTTTGCCCTTACCTGAACAATGTTTCCTTCAGCTTTAACTATTTTTACAATAGCAACAATGGGAATCCAGATGACACAGAAGATGATCATGCACCAGCCAACAGCGGTTCCCCAGGTTGGGTATAACACTGAGCCATAAGTGGGATTTTCAAATGTGATCAAAGACCAGACCAAAATAGCCTAGGAAAAAAAGGCAAAAACAATAAGAGAGAAAAGCAGGTTTCCAGCAACATTGAATTTGCACTGCTTCCAAGTTGGTTTAATAAAAAGACATCTTCAAGTCTACAAGTTCTGCACAGTTCCATCTTGTTTTCTGAGTGTGAGAACACTTGTGCAGGATTTGGTGTTCAGTCATCACCAAACAGCATGACTGAAGGCCAGGACTGAAAAATTACACCAGTGCTGAGATGCACTAAGTATATTTGTGTTTAAACATAACATTAAAAGAGACCCCAGAGAGATCAAGTTATGTTGGATAATATACATGTTGCTGGCTGAGCCCAGTACACTTCTCTGTATGTTTTATGTGTTCCTGTGTTCCATCATTTACAGGAATACAGGAAAGAAACTAAGATTAGAAATTGGTAAATATTGCTTCAGAAATTGGATACTTTTAAGCAGCATAAACTATAGTCTGGATAGATTACAGGTAATGTGCTGGCCAGAGTGACTTTCCACTGTTCCTGGATTGGGCATGTTAATACATTCTGTTATAGTAATATAATCCAACCATCTACACTCACCTTTGGAAGTACAGGAATAATAAAAACCAGACATGCAACAGGACATTAAAAAGTCTCAGTTAGACAGGAGAACAGCAGAACATCTGACATAAAATGGGATTTCCCTCAAAAGGTGTTCAAACCAATCTCAGTCTAAAATTAAGACAATCCAGCTGCCGAGGCAGAGGATCTAGTTGCACTGTGTTAGTCCTTGGGAGTGCAGACCCAGCTTACTAGTAGCTGATCTCTGGCTCCAGCCTCTCCTGGAGAGGATCAAAGGAGGAGGGAGTGTATCAGAAAGCAGAGACAGCCCGTAGTTCACTTCACTGGCACAGCTGTGCCCCATCTTGATACACAGAGCCTGGGCAGCCAGCCCTGAATCTTCACAAAGAAACCTCGTCAATATTAAGTTACTAAGTTCTGTCACACTAATACAATCCAGTCATGTGCACACACCATTAACAGCACAGGAGTGATGAAAAACCAGCATATTCTCCACCACAGCCAGAATAAACGACTCTTCTTTCCAATCATCATTTCAATGTCTTCAATGAACCTGTTTCCTCCTGTTGGAAGACAATCATGAGGCTCACTGTAAAGCAGGTACCTCCTTTGCAAGTGGGGTTACTCAAAAACTATCAAAGAAAGACAATCATCAAATATAGTTTCTCCAGTTCTGCATTAAAGGATTTTTAAAATTATATTATTGTTATTCAGATGGTTAACTTATAAATTCTTCATTGGAGTAATTAGTATTTTATATCCCTGGCACTGTTCAAGGCCAGGCTGAACAGTGCTTTGAGAAACCTGGTCTATTGGAAGGTGTCCCTGCCCCTTGCACGGGGTTGGAACAGGATGATCTTTCAAGTCCCTTCCACCCAAAACCATACTGTGACTCTGTGATATACACTGTTCCTGGGATTGATTAGTTTAATTATGTATTTTCAATGCAAATAATTTACCATAAATGTAGACGATGCCTACTATCTCCAGAACAGCTGCAATAAGGATTCCCCATCCAGCACAGAAGTGATCTATTAGGTTAACCCAGTAAATTCCTGCCTGCAGAACAAACATTAGAGGTTAAATTTGATGCAATAACATACAAATAAGATGTGTTTGTTCAAGACAATTTAACTAATCATGACTCTGAGTTTTTAAGTTCACAGTTCTCCAGGTCAAGTAGAGATTTGTGAATATTATTTTCTTTAAATCCTCTATGTAAAGTTGAAAAGCACATCTAACAAAATACTATAGATGTTAAAACCAAGATCTATGTATATGCAGAGCATATATAAACAGCTGAGACCAAGATTTAAATGTGGCGCTTACAGGAATAAATTTGGGGCTGAAGTTTTTATACTGAACTACAGCAACAGCTATACCAGTTATCAGTTCTGGGAGGCTTCTATCCTCCTACATGCATGACTTCTCCATGGGGTTAAAAACAGCTTTTAAACACCAGCCTGCAATAGCAGGATCCCAGAGCAGGAAACAATCTGAGCCATTTCAGTCTTGTGTACTAAGTCCCTTGCAAGCTTCCCCACCACCCTGTTTCATGGCTTACTTACTTTGCTTGACCATACAAATGTCTACTCCCCACAATAACCTCCTTCACTTTCTCGGTCTAATTACACACATAAATCTGCATTTCTAGATGGAATAATTGCAGTGAACCTTTATACCCTTAAAAGCAATTGCCTGAAGAAATTTTACACAGTATACTTAAAATTCCTTTTCTGTATATCTATTTATATAAATATACACATGCAGGAGAAGTAACCATGCAATCTACAAATGCTAATGGGGTTTTATCACATGGATAGGCCATTCCTCAATTCCTGTCCTGTTTGGTAGTGAGTTCTGAACAGAAAGATCCCATCAGCATTTATTTAGCAGTACCCACTGTGCCACGGACATGTTGTATGTGTGTACTTCTGATTACACAAATAAATTCCTGAACTGAGGAACAATAAATCAGGCTGATAACTCACAGGCCCTGTAAAGGCCTGCTATTTAAAAGCATGTCTCAGTTCAATAATCACAGAAAACCTTAGGTTCTTCAAGCTTTCCCCAGGAATTGCTTACTTGTGTGTTCAGTCACACTGTCAAAATTCAAGGGTCTCTAAAATTTATCCACAAAGACAGCAACAGTTGGAAGGGGTATTTTGATTTGAGTTCATCACTTGCAGCATAACTAAACTCACTACCAATAAAACTTAATTTCTTACCTGAGTAACACAGATAAGCCCAAGAAAAAAGAACACTATACACAGACCCAGGGTTATAGGCATTCTTAATTTTTTCATCACTGTAGGATATATATCTTGAATGGTGGTTGTAAGTGTTTCTGCAAAGGAAGAAGTAGGGAGTTTGAGCAGCACAACTGAGAAAGACAATGGTCGTTTGAAAAGCCATGAGTCACTTAAAATCCCACTTACCTATGGTGGCAAACTGGGAGTCAAGGCCCAAAAGCAAAAGCATGAAGAAAAACAAGAAGGACCACAGAGGAGAAACCGGTAACTTGGAGAGAGCCTCTGGGTAGGCTACAAAGGCCAGTTCAAACCCTGGAAAGTAGTGGAGAGAATGATACTATTGTCATGCCTTGGTCAATGCTACTCCCAGTACCAACAGCGTGACCATCAGCCTACCTGAGTCCACCACCTCTGAGACAGGTCTCTCAGACAAAAATGCCATATGTCCCAGGATGGAGAATATTGCAAACCCAGCAAATACGCTGGTAGCACAGTTGGTAACACAAACTAAAATGGCATCTGAGTAGCAGTTGTTGTGGAACTTGTTGTATGAAGACAAAGCAACAAGTCCACCCCACGCCACGGACAGGGAGTAAAATATCTGGGTGGCTGCATCTTTCCAAACCTACCAAAAAAAAGAACATGAGAATTACTGTATTACTTACAGTATTTATCATAAACATTTAAGTCTGTCCTCCATTGAAGCTCAAGAGTATTTTTTTTTCATTCAGCCTGTATATCTAATTCTATTTCATATTAATTTTAGGGATGATAGAATATAGCATGCTGGTGACCTTGCAGTCTCGATCACAAGCAGTATCTCTATGATGTCTAAAGTTCCCATCCCAAGCATCTTGCCAAATACTTAAATCTTACTGTGCTAACCCTGAAGAAAAGATTAGATTTGTTCACATAGGTGAATTGCTGAGCTATGAATCTTGGCACAGAGACAACAAGTAAGGACAACCAGGACTGGCTGCAGAAGTGAGAACTTCCATGTACCCTCCCACTTGTGTGACACAAACAAACCACTCCTGCCTCTGATGTAGCCCCTCAGCTAGTGCCAAGCACTCATATGAGTACCAAAAATAAATATCACACTTCATGGTTGTTTTTGATAAAACTGCAATAATACTGGCATAAGACAGAACTAAGAAAGTTGTGGGTTTCTTTGCATGAGGTGCCCTTCCTGATCCACCTAATTACCCAAGGTAATTTCCCAGGCAAGACATGGCCTGAATTTCAAACTCTGGGATCCCTTTAGCCTTATAATAAAGTCCCTTAAAATTATCAGCAAGAATTTTCTCAGCAGATCTTGCTAAGATTAAACTCCAGCATGATCCCCAAGAACTGTTTAGAGGCAATAGCACACTTCTCATCACTGGTGTGGCAGGCAGGGGGAAGAAGGTGACTGTCTTTCAACTTGAAAGTAGCTGGAATAGGGGCTTGGACTTTTTACACAACCAGTTGCTGATACAAAATACAGGGCAGGACCTGAAGCACCTGACTGGATAAAAAAGAAGCAAGCCCACATAACCGGGAAAGTGCGTCACACTTCCGAACTACCTCTTACCTCAGCCTCCATCAGCTTGGTGATGTTGGACTGTCTCCCAATGTAGTACTCAATGCCATCCAAGGCGCCTTCCAGGGTGGCACCTCGCACCAACAAGATGAACAGGATGAAATATGGGAAGAGTGCAGTAAAGTAGACAACCTGCAGAAATGGGCAGGGACACGCATTAGGTGTGAGGGGATCCACAGACCTTCATGCAGGAAGACTGGACAGGCTTTAGGCTAAGGTCTCCTGGTACAAAAGAAAAACAGGCAACCAGGGAAAGGAGCACATGTTAACCACCAAAGCATCTGGCTTAGCAGGTTCTGGAGCTGCATTCCAGCAGAAGCAGAAGGCCCAAGCCACATATCCACATTTCAGATAGCACTTGATCAGTTTCAGAAATGTGTTTTTCGGGCATAATTTACAGCTGTAGCAAGGTCTGGACTCAGCCACCCCAGACATCTCTTGCTAGGTAGTGCTTCTAGCAAGAGCAAACTGAGAGTCACAAAAAACTAGGTGACCAGGGTGGAATTATCTCCTGATGAGCTCCCTGCTACTCCCCACCACTACCCCTCCAAAAAACAGTCAAAACAAAAATTTTTAAAAAGTCACTGTTCTGGAAGCTTTCTTTATGAGAACAAGGACATACAGGTTCTCTCAGACACAGATCTATTCTGTTGTACTAGCACAATTGGACCAAGGCCAGCAGTAGAATTACTGTCACACAGGTTGTGTTCAACAATACTCTGGTTTCTTGAGTCTTAGTTTCAGTGTTATTCAGACAGGTAATTGACCCAAGATTGCTGGTTCCACCAAGCCAGAGCATCGCACCATTGTGTGATGAGTGACATTTCTGAAGACTTCCTTCATCCTTGCTTAGAATGGACAATTCTTTCTGCTTTTCATTCATCTTGCTCCTGCCCAGCTAGATTCTTCCAAGTCTCACATTATTCTCCAAAGACTATTGCCTTTGTGCCAGAAAAAAGTGACCATGGGAAGAAGCAACTGCCAGGAACCCAAAGAACATGAGATTAAGAGGAGCCATGCAGCCAAATAACTGAGGCCAGGAAAGCACAGATACTCCATCCCAAAGCACTGAAACAAGGGCAGAAAGCTCCAAATAGAAGGCAAAACAGAAGGAGACATCACACTGAGTAGAGAAAAGGAGGCAGCAAGGAGCCAAAGAAAAGCACAATGACAGAAGGAAAAGGGGGGGAAAGATCTGTGCAGAGAAGGTGAACAAAAGAACAAAGGCAACTGAGGCTAAAGAAGTAAATTATGGAGATGCAACATGAAGGTGAGAAAAGAGTATGAGGAGGAAGGAATAAAACCAAGAAAAGGGTGTCAGGTGAGGAAGGATAAAATTCAGCCTGCCTGAACTCAGCCTAGCCCAAGAAAAACTCCAGAAAACTATGCTGCAGCTTGTGGAAATGGGAGCTCAGCAGAGACAGATTCTGAAAACAAGCATCTAAATACCTTGTCCCTACAAATAACTTGAACTCTTGGGAACAAACAACATTTCACAATCTGGCAGGAACCTGCACACACCTGTTCACGGCACGTGGCCTGTATGGTCCAACCATCTCAACCAGACTGGAAGTACAAAATAATCACCGGGTGTTCCCAGGGCGTGTGCCCATGGGTGCCATCACATGCACGCTTCCACCACGCAGCCCAGGCAATGGCTAAAACTCAGCTGGAATCACCGGCATGACAGCAAGATCCCAAAATACAGGGCAGCCTGGTGGATTTGAGGCCCAGGAGTTAAGTAATGGCTGTGTAATCAGCACCTTGCTCATGTTTTATGTAACAGTTATGAAGCCGAGGAGCAGGAGGGAAGCCAAATGCTGAGCCCAGCAGAGGGGGGTGTGTTAGGACTGCATCCTGCCTTGTGCTAAACTTCCCTGGGTCCATCTGACATTGGAAGGGCAGAATCAGGCCAAAAGTCATCTCCTTGCTCTTCCTAACATACCTTTCCCGAAGATTTGATTCCTTTAAACAGGGCAGCTGCAATAATAATCCAGGACAGGAGGAGGCAGAGAGCCAGGTACCACACGATCCTGCCGGTCTCGTCCAGCCCACTCGAGCGCTGCAGAGTCACTTTGCTGAAAGCACACAATGCTCCCGTGAGGAGGGGGTGGCAGCAGCACTCACACACCTCCTCTTTAGCTACTTCTCAGGAAAAAGTGAGCTGCTCTGTGAGGCTATTACAAGAGTCTGCAGCCTCTTCCAAGAGTGTGCAGTTAGAATTGCATGATTGGCAATGAAAACTGTTATATTTAACTGCCTTTTCCCCCTCTTTTTGAAGCCTACCAGCTCTCATCTCTCCATACATCTCCCATAAGGCCCACCTAAGATATGCTGTGTTAATCATGAAATTCTGACAGGAAGAGTTTCCAGGAACCCAGGGAATATGAGGCAAATTGAGACTGGGGGGCAATAAAGAAATTGCAATTTTACAACAGGCCCAGATTCAGAATAAGGTGAATATATTTTACACAGTAACTCCTGAGAAAAATGAAAGTATATATTATATGTAAAGATGCCAAGTAGTGCCTACCAGGACTCCAGAGAAGAGGAGTTCTTTAAATTGGAGTATTTTTCAATTAGTAAAGGTTGACTCACTTGCTTCTCTTTCTTTACATAATTTCTCTTAAAAAGGCCAAACTTATCAATTAAAATTTAAGTCCCCTCTCTAGTGATTTGCATGCCCGTGTCCCTTGACTAGATTTTTTCTGGACTGCAAGATAGGACAAAAATATATAAAAGGTACATCCAAAATCACAATGCAGAAAAAGGTATTTTTAGTAATTTCTTTAAAGTATTTACTTACTTCCAGTATTGCTCACTGGGAAATTGCACTGGTTTGTAGCTTATGGTGCCATTTATACATGTGAGATTGTTGCCCGTGACGAATGAGTAGTTTGCATGAATGATTTGCCCATGCAAGGTTGTGTTGCAGTCACTTACTGAAATCAAGAAAAAGGAATCATTAACACTATCAGACTGATGCAGCAAATGTGTTTCCTAAGCAATTACAGCTTCAGTTTGCCTGGTAACAATATTTGGAAACAAACCTGAAATGTCACTTGCAGCTGTGACTTCACTACTTGACTGTAAATCAAAATACCAAGAATCTGGTGTGCTCACCACGTTTTACTTATCCTCAAGAATACTTATAAAAATGAGAACTGGGCACAGCTAAAATTGTAGCCTTGGTTACTCTATGAAAACCTTTGTCCCAAACCAAGGTGACACGTAGATCTTCTGGTATCTGATATTCATCTTATTGTGGCAGAGCGCTTATTAGAGTGCTTTAAATATTTTCCTTGGAGCAGAGTTGGAGGAATGGAAACTGGAGTTGGGAATTTTTTCCCAGGACATACAATAAAAAACACTTTATCAGTATATGTATCAGCATTTACTGGAAATTCTTGTTGAAGCCTATTTGAGGACAGCTTCTTCAGTTCAGTTTTGTGTTCCCCCAAAACTTACAAATTCGGTGCTGAAATCTTTTTTGTTTTGCCAATAATCAATCATCAACTTTTCGTTAAATAAAGCCTCTTAGAAGATATTTTCAGAAATATAGTTGAGATATATTTACATTAATGCTGTAAACAATGTAATTAATCCTCATCTTGTCCTTGTCATTTTAACAATGACTGGTTTCCTGGCAAGACATTTCCAGCTGCTAAATGGTAATTACCTCACCAACTTCGCCTTTTGCCTTAAACTGGTCTGATATGGAAACTGGTGAGATAAGTGCTTGGGCCCTACATCTGCTGTCAAACGCAACAATGGTGTGGAGATGCGTTCTGAAGAGTTACTGAAGTGTGAAACCAGTGCCTCAGTGGTGCTCAGGATTACCACAGCCACAGGGGAGGCAAGGGGTGAAGACCACGATTAAAAGTACTGCAGTAGTTTGTCACATGGAAGGAAGGTTTTGTTGTGGTTTTTTTTTTTTTTTGCCACAAATCCCGATGAAATGGAAATGCAGTATTTCACGCATGCACTGTAAAAAAAACCTGATTGCATGCACTGTAAAAAAGATGAGGTTTTAAAGGAGAAAAGAAAAAAGATCCAACAAGGTGATTTCAGCCCAGTTCTCTGTAGATTTCCCAAGCACCCAGAACTGGTGGCAAAGTGGATAAGTATCATTCCTCTGTGTTCAGGTGCAAAACTCCAGGAAGGACTTTTAAAGCCACGGCTGGCTGTATTGCTCCTATCCTTTCACCCAGAAAACAGTCCAATTACCAAAACCAATAATATTAAACTCTGTCTGGTAAGTATGGTACCTATTCGTGTCTTGCTGCAGGATTCATCTGCCCAGGAAAAGCAGTCTGACCATGGCAGCACTTGTTGAAATGAGGCAAATAAGTAATAGAGTGCATAAGCAATGATAACGTTGTAGTAGATAGTTACAAATGTTGAGATGATGACCATTGTGATGCCCACTCCTAGGAAAGAGAAACACACAATATCTTAACCACTCCAAATTCGGGTTGCAAACCCTCCCCCCACCAAAACAAATTGCCTTCACTTGACTTTTAAAAGGCTACTTGGGAAAAAGTTGAAGTTGGTGAAGTTTGTTTGGTTGTAAAGTATTTTTTAACAGCAAACAAACAGTGAAATATTAAACCCATGAAATTATGGATATGATCCAAACTGACCGTCTCAAACTTGGTTTTGAAATAGTTTGAATCAGGCCCATTAAAAAATTGGATTATTTACAAAGTCTAAAGGAGAAATTCAGTATTATGTTCTCTCCCCATTCAGAGGGAAACTTAGTAAAGTAAAACAAACAGGACTGCCAAAGCCATTTTAAAGACTCCACTGTAATGAATGCTTTAAACTACAGTAAATCTTGTAAATATTACTATTCTCCTTCTTGTTGAAATGAGTTTTGTTCTATGAGTTTGGGAAAGCCTGACAATCATCTTAATATCATATCATAGAAGCTATATATATACATCATAGAAACTATATATAAGTTTCTGCCTTCACAGACACATAAAATATATGCTGTGTTTAAAACCTTTTGCTTTAAGATAGACACACTGCTTTCATGAAATTTCTTATGCTGCAGAACAGAGACTGGCAAAAAGAGTAAATGATGGGGTAACCAGTTTCTGTAGGTGACAAGCAAATTCTTGTTGCATCAGAAGGAAACTTCCTTGTTCCTACATTAATTCCTCTGATAGATTAAGACAAACAAAACCATTGCATAGTCCTTTACACCCATGGTACAGGACCAGGTGTGAGTAAAGCCCATGGTTAATTGTTTCCAAACAAATCTCCCTATAAGAGGGTTTGAAATACGAACCCTCTCCCAGACAAACTATCACTACGTGGAACGATTTCTCTTATCTCAAGAGGCACCTCACTTTACAAAGCCAGAGTCTAGGCTATTTTTTATCACACCTGCAGATGACTCCCAAGGCAGTTGGTGGGTGATTGTGCACAATATTGCACAAAGCACCCAGACCTGTGTGCCTGTGGCTGCAGTGGCAGCCAAATACAGAATTAACCCATCCAACAATTGCCTTACAAGTTACACTGGACATGAAGCATAAAGAAACAGTGATAAAGTCAACTTCTAAAATTTATTTTCAATCTGTTGCACACAGTTCACCAGTTGTTTTACTGAGGTTTTCCCTCATACAGCAAAACAGGGATATTTCCTTCTGCCCGGACAGCTGGAATGAGGGTGATGTGCTGCTTAACACTGGAAGAATCACTGATAAAACCTTTCATAACCAAGAACTTTTTTGGGTAAATCTTTACTCAATATCTGTTTATTAACTGAATTATGAGGAAGTATGTACCTGGGTACATAACACTGACCCTGTAACATTAGGAATAGTTACAACACAGATATTGGTGTCTCAGAATTAAATAACTTCATGAAGAAATCATTAATTCATAACAGTATATTACTGGAATACAAGGAAAGATAAGAAAACCAACCTTGAAACAATGGTAGTATTCTCCAGATGGAAACCGGCCCTTGACTGGCAAACTGCCCAAGGGAACATTCCATGAAAAATAAGGGCAAGCCAGCTAATGCCAGCATCAGGGTGTAGGGGATTAGAAAAGCACCTGGGAGAAGGAGATAAAAAAATGGGGGGGAAAGCACCATCATACACACCGAGAAAACAAAGCATCTTTCAGCATCACCACAGTTTTATCACATTTTATACTCCACTTTTCACCCTGCTCACATACCCCACTGTAGGGGCTTTTTTTCAAAATGGAGAGCTTTGTTTCTAAATCCTGTTTTCTGTTAAGGCTAAATAGTACCTGCATTGAAAATCAGAACTGCTGATTTGTAAAGAATGGCTTCTCCTATAGAAAGTAAATTAATTTTACAAAAAACTATTGGAGATGTGCTCTAATACATGCAGGAATGCTGCTCAGCTGTAGGCACCACCAGCCTTGTCCACTTTCTATTTAATCTTCAGCTTTTAATTTAAAGAGGAACAGAACCATTCCTGTATGTGCTCAACTGTGTTTTGCAACTGCCCTGCTAAGCAGCTACTGGACATCAAAGTATGAAGATTATTTTCTAAGGTTGGCTGAGTCCTGTGTCAAACAACATCTCAGGATGGCTCTTGTTCAAGTCCATTTAAAAGTGCATGTTAACCTGATATCAGTGAGCTCCTTGTTCTGTGAAAAGGACTGGCACTTCTTTGTGTGTGCACAGAAGACAGGGAAAGCGAGAGCACGAGTTTCATAAACACAACACGATATCCCTGCAGGAATCTGTCCTCATCACTCTCAGTGAATTTAAAGCAATCAAGGACCCAGTTCTGCAAGGAACTGCAAATACCTGATGTAATTTCAGGAAGCAAATTGTTCCAGAGAATTAACTGGATTACTCCTGTGTTTCAAAACAAGGATGCAACAGGTGTCTTTATCAATCATGGGCAAGGGGCACAGAAAATGATGCAAGCACCAGCACAAATATGCTTTAAATGCAAAGTCTCTGCAGCAGGTAAGAAAACAGATCTAGGGCAGATCCAAGGGCTGACATCACAATTTATTTTGTTTTCACAATTTTCTTCAACAAAACTCTAAGTAATGCAAACCAGCCCAGCTCACTCCAATAAAAATTCTGTACTGGGAATGCCTTCTTATGTTCCGTGTGCAGCTGTGTGGGCTGTACTGCATTTACAGCCCAGAATTTGACTTCAACTACTGTTAGGCAGAGCAAACAGGTACATATAAGTAAATTCTCTTCAGTTACTATTTATGTACTCTTTAATTACCAGTGGTAGCCTGGCAAGTAGATAAAGCTCTGCAATATAAGCCAAGGAAACCAGTGCCTCTGCTTGGCTTTGCCACTAGTTCATTGTGTAAGCAGGTAGAGGCTCTGTCTCACACTTCCCAGGTGTTTGATCTGGGCAATTATTGAGCTGAGATAATTATTCCAGCTTAGATTGTTTGCATGGAAAAACAAAGGTGTAGGGGTGATTCAACAGTTCTCTATAAACATACCAGGTATAGTATATAACAAACTTACTGGGAGGTAAGCACTGGGGAGGGAGAACAGCTATTTAGACAAGTAGAGGATATTGGCACATGGACAAAAGGGTACGTGTTGGTTCTGAGTAATTCTGAAGATGAAATTCTCAGGTAGAAATTTGTAACTCAAACTAAATACTATTTCACTTCTCAGCTGGTACCCAAAAAGCACATAGGTGCCTCTAACTCCCCTTTCCCATGAGCGGGCTCTATCCCAGTTCCCAGGGTGATGTTCACATCCAGCTTTGACAGAACATGCCCAGCCTCAGAGCTGGCCCTTGGAGCTTGCTCTCCTCTCTCCCGAGGAGAGCAGGGTGTGCCCACCCGACCCTGCCATGCAGCACAGGTACCTCCTCCATTCTGGTAGGTGAGGTAGGGAAAGCGCCAGACGTTGCCCAGGCCCACGGCATAGCCCACCATGGACAGCAGGTAGTCGCCTTTGTTTGACCAGTTGCCACGCTCCGAGTTCTCATCGCTGTCACTGGAGTGGGCATCTTTTTCATTTGTCAAACTGAAGTCCTTGGAAGAGAAGAGGGAAGGCTTGTGATCACCCACCAGGCAAGAAGGGCAATCAAATCAGCATTTCTCTGTCCAGAGACGCACCTTGGCACAGGTGGGCAGCCAGAAAGGATGGGCACAGCCAGCTAGGCTGCCAGTCCAGCTGATCCCTGGCAGGAATGCACAGATCTGTGAGAGAGGGTCCCACCAGAGAGCCCAAACACCTCCACAGACAGTTTTGCCTTACTCCTGCCTTAGTCCTTTGTGCTGTCAGTCCCAGGAGACTCCCCTATTCTGCCCCTGCACATGCCCAGATGCCCCTGTATTTGTTCAGTTGCTCACATCAGCACATACCTGTATGGCCACTTTAAAAAACACCTGTCCTAGTGCCTTATATGCCGAGGTGCTCATCCCACTTTACCTTCCACTACCTGTTTGGATCTCACCTGCCCAGACAAATCCATACCTGCCCACAGCTGCCGACGGACCTGCACCCTGCTCGCCCGAGTGCGGCTATGCCCACCTGGGCACCTCCACAACCCACACTCGCCTACATCCTTGCGCACCTGCCCAGGTGCCTCCGCACCCCGCCTGCCCGGGAGCCTCCGGCCAGCCTCCCCCCGCCGCCTCACCTTCTTCTTCCCGCAGGACAGAAAGCCGGGCAGGCTGAGCATCCCCATCTCTGCCGCCGCAGCCGCTGCGCTCTGCCCGCGCCGCCCGCCGCCCGCCGCTTTATCGGACCGGCTGCCGCCCGCCCCTCGCTGCCCTGCCGGGAACCGCGGCCCCTGGGCTGCCCCCGGGCCCGGGCGGGGCCGCCTCCCGCCCCCGGGGCAGCCCCTCGCAGCCCGTGCCCGCTGCCCCGCCGCACCCCGCCCGCTGACCCTCCTCCGGCCCCGCGCCCACTTCCTCGGGAACACCCACCTGCCTAACACCTCGCCCGGCCACCTGCCCACTTCCCCTGCTAAATACTGCCTGTCCTCCTCACGCCCTTGCTCCTCGCCTTACCCCGACCCACTTCCCCTGCCACCGACCTGCCTGGGCTCGCTCCCCAAGTCAGGGCTCTTCAGCTCTCATTGCACCCCTGCCTGGCCGCCTCTCTGGCACCCACCTTCACTTCTAGCATGTCCCCCCACTCCTTCCCCTCTCCCTCCCCTTGCCACTACCTACCTATACACTCTCCTTGTCTTGTACCTCCAGGCTGCCAGTTCCCCATAAACACTGCCCCTCACCTGAGCAGCTCACCCCGCTGCTCCCGGTGCCTCCCGGCGGAGGCACTGCCTGTCCGCCTCACCTCTGCTCACTGCCCCGGAGACCCTGCTCCACCCCCACCTGCGCCACGCTCGAGTCCAGAGCAGCAAAGCAAAGGGCACAAGGGGGTTAAACACCATGGGAATTTCAGCTTCTGAGCACGCTTTTCAGGTACAGGCACAGAAAGGGCAGGTCATAAAAGTAAAGTCATCTCCAGAGGAAGAACTTGAGCAGAAAGACTTATGGATTTTTCTACAGCACTCCCCTGCTTCAATCACCAATGTGGCTGTGACATTTCACCCTTTATGGGAAGCAATGTCACAGTGACCTTCCCCAGGCATTCCATAACACATGCTCAAAGCACACTCTGTGTACAGACATAAGGAGACACAGATCATCTGGTTGCTTAATGGCTCTCCCCTATTTATAAATGGTCTTTTCCATTATTCTTTCAGATCCACACCTTGACAAATATCTTTTCTGTCCAAATTAGTGGGACTTTTCATTTAGCAAAGTGCTACCAGCGTGTCTCAATCTAGCCACAACTAAGAGGTACCCCAGGACTGAGAGCTGTGTGGGACAACATCTGAAAGGTGGGAAGCTAAAATAAGATTGTATTCTATCACCCTGTGCAGCAGACTCTCAAGGAGAGTTATATTTTAGATAATGCAAAGATGCCAGATTAATCTTATCTTTGGAAAAAAAGCAAGTACAGGTGCACTGTCCTGACAGGACACAGGCTTTGGGAGAAAATAATAAATGAAAATTAAAGGAAACACTCCTCTACAGGTATCTGCAGTGAGCAGTGGAGAAATTAGTATCTCTAGAGAGGATCATGCCTGAAGCAGGGCTGTATTTCTCCTGTTAGCTCTGCAGCTGAGCAGCACAGCAGCTCCACTGCAACCACTAGGGACTGAGTCCATCAGGCTGATCCCTGAAGGCTGGTTCCTCTCAGCTGGGACAGCCACTCACCAACCAAGCACCATGTCAGCCAGTCAGCCCTGGAATGTCTCAGCTATGAATACAGAATCATTAGCAAACCAGAGCCAGTTTGGCTCTGCCATAGATGAGATGTCTCATCTCCTGACCAGCAGCCTAACTGACGTCATCTTTCTAGTTTGGAAAGCACCCCTGGATTACTATCAATGCCATTTACTGAATCTTCTGTTAATCCAATGGGGAGAAAAAGTAATTTAGAAATAATTATAATCTTAACATGCTGAGAATACAACAAACAATTCTGACATTTCCTAGGAGCAGTGAGATACCCATGTTTTCCATTTGGTTGCACCAGTGCTATTATCAGATGTTGGGTATTGCCCTTAGCTAACACAAACAGCTGTGGTGATACAGCAG
The DNA here is from genome assembly GCF_048771995.1 of Taeniopygia guttata. Lineage (NCBI taxonomy): Eukaryota > Metazoa > Chordata > Aves > Passeriformes > Estrildidae > Taeniopygia > Taeniopygia guttata. The sequence continues at coordinate 7,602,095 of NC_133029.1, read as the reverse complement.
ATTGTGTTTGGTGTGCTTATTTAAGAATACCATGAGTAAATTCTGTTCTTAACCTATACCTCCTGCGATAGCAGTGCTTACTAATATTGCCACCTGACATCCAAAACTGATCCAGCAGACAAAGCTGGGGCTCATTTACCTCTCTACTTCCCAACTGGCGAGAGCTAAAGACCAGAAAACCCACTTTGCAAATCACTTTAGAATGCACTAAATCCTGGCAGGCTAACACACATAGACCAACCAACCAATATCAACAAAAGAACCCCATGTTGGCCTTCACGATCTTAGGAAGACTAAATCATTTAATTGTCTATCAACAGCATGTAATTACTCTCATCCAGAGCTCAAGTGGCAATGTTACACTCATTAGAGGAGAGGATCAGACAGACAGGACTGCTATAAACTGACAGGTGAAGCAAGGCAGAAAACATAAAATGTTGGCTCCTGCAGGAATTATCATCTCCTCTGCAGTTGAACAGAGCCAAGCCCTACAGTTCACATTTAAATTAAGGCTTTCTGCCTAAGAAAGCATCAACCTTGATTTAAAGACAAAGTGATTAAAAATGAGACAATCTCCTTGGTGTTGAACTGATCTACAGGCAACTTAGACCAAACCTTTACCACTAACTTAAAAAAAAAAATCAGTCATTGGTCTAGTAGCCCATGAAAGCAAGGCAACATTCTCCATCTGGTGGGAAGTGTCTTATTTCACTGTGAGCCTGCTGTAAGCAAGGTAGAAGAATATCTACAAGGAGGGCATGTCAAGAAGTGGCCCTTCTGCTTAGAACACAGAATGGAGAGACAAAGATGGTGTTGTCAAGGGCAAATTACAAAGCCAACAATGTCTGAAATGGCCATCTGTGACTTCAGAGAAGTACCTGTGCAAGCAGACAGGGTTTATAGCAAAACACAGTGTGGGAATTACTTGCTGAAGAGGCCTGGCTTGCTGGTTCTAATGGTTCATCCAACTGTTTATGCAACAAAGGTAGGAAGCAAGTTTTCCTACCAATGCTGCCAATCCCTTCGGGATGATGAGGTTTTGCTCATGGGAAAAGGAGTTGATATATTATATATCCTTCCTGGATTTTTTTTTCTTTATCAGTTTTTGCTTTTCTCCGTAACTGGGATGTTCACTGCTGCTGCTCAACAGGCCACCAGGACACACACATCTACCCAATATGGATCTCTACCCACAAATTTGTTTTCATTTAATGGATATTCTGAAATAATTTGATTCAGAAAAACACAAAAGTTTTCAGTACTGTAAGTTTGGTTCACTAATAAGAGTAATTCATTCTATTATGAATTATATAATCATATTAAAGACTTTATTGATAAAATCACAATGAGGTACTTAATCCAATTTTCCTCCAACTTCAGGACTTTTGGATTCATCTCTAAAGTCATCTCAGAGGTGAGAAATGCAGCAAAGTCACTCCTACTTGTCTCTATTGACAGTCTGCTAGCATAATTCAAAAGAAGCAGCTGAAACCCCACTCATTTTTCTCCTTACAATTGAACAGTTGCAAAAGTGCTATAAATGCAAAATGCTTAAGCCTTCAAAGTTATGCTCATAGGATGGGTGGAGACTTGAAACTATATGGAAAGCAAATTTGCCCTCAGGCCTTTTCAGCAGGTTGCAACCTGCAAATCATTAATATTATATGCAGTAATCAAGTTAGTGATGGGTAAGTTTTACATATGCATGTAGAGAAAACTTATAAGGCAGAAATAAATTAAAATATAACAATAAAACTGAAAGGTTCTGCAGAACTGCTCTTCTACTACCCTCAGCCTGGAAGATTTTGTTGTCCCAGCCACTCAAGAGGGAGCCACAGGTCTCCATCCACAAAATTAATCAAGGTGTTTTCATGACTCTTGGAAAGATTGACAGGTCTGTATCTATGGAACATTAGTCTCAACTTCAGTTAATTTTATCAAGGGTTGGAATGTGCTCCTCAATAACGTCACCCTCTGATCAAAACTCCAGGGTAACATGGTCTTTCTTGTATCACTGCTTCTCTCCAGTCCCTGAGAACTCATCAATCTGTCAGAGATTACTGAAGTTGCCATACAGGAATAAAAAAGGTTGTTCTCAAACACAGAGCTCCATCTAAAATAAAGAGAAAGGCAACCAAGAAAGGACTAAATGTTGATAAAGGTCGAAGCTGTTCAAATCACACAACCATATGAAAATCTCTGCTGAAATCCAGACTTGCATTAGAGTTACCAAAGCACAGTGAATAGCAGCATTTGTGGCCCATCCTAATTCCCCCAGTTCTGCTTCCGCTTTTGGCACAGAGCATCTCAGTTTTCCATGAATCATTGGCACCTTGTGCCAAACAAACACCCAAGCCTTTCCAAGATGCATCAGGCAGGTGTCACTCTACCTGCCCCCTCTCTGACCATCCTAGAGGCAGGTTCCAAACACGTTCAACTTGTCTTTGAGCAACTGAAATGCTCTGTAAACACAAAACCTCAGGTATCGCATGAGCGAAGACGTAACAACAGATACAGCGAAGAAAAGGGAAGAGATAAAGTATGGGAAAATGAAAAACTGGAAGTGTGCAATTAACAAAACTTAATGATCAGGGAGCGCATTGGTGTCAGAATATAATGACTTTTCTATTAGGAAATATTTCAGAGGTGGGGCCAGTAGAAACTAAGGAGTCATTTTTAATTGAGTAAAATAAAGCATAGGAGGGAGTACAGTAGTAATTTTCAAATATGCTGTACTGAGTTCCTCAATCATTAACAGTTTAATTTTTAAATTCTTCCCCAGCACCAAGTGCCAATATTTCTGGAGGTCAGCACTGCCAAGAGATGCTGGTAGGTAGTTTATCTTCCCCAGCTCCCCAGTTCTATACTTTCTTGCTAGTTGCTAGGAAAAAAAAAAAAAAAAAAAAAAAAAAAAAAAAAAAAAAAAAGCTTTTCACAGAAGATAACATAAATGCATATTCTTGAGAAGCTTTTGACTAAGAGAAAAGCTTTGAAATACAGGTATTGGCTATCACACAGCAAAAAGAAGACCTTTCAGCTCAGTCCTTTCCTTGAGGTAATTTTACATATTGACATGCAGTCTTGCTATGTGATAGCCAAGAGAATTATCTTTGTGATTGTCCTCCTTCACAAAAGGACAAAAGCTGGGCTGTTAGTCCTGCCTGATATCTTTGGAATGGAAATACCTCCATCAACACTTTCCTCTGTGTGATACCTGTTCCTGCAGGTTAGCAATTACTCTCAGAAAGATCTCATCTAAGTCACTGGGGCTTCTCATGTGAGAAAAAACAGCCTCATATCAAGTAGTAATGCCATAAAGTCACCTGCTGCAATAACAAGATTCTGAGTCCAAAATGAAAAAGCAAGATTTGCAGGGACACTAGAACAATTACTTAGCTGGGCATTTTCACAATTTGGGAAAGAAAAAAAAAAGCATTTAAAAGAATTTAAATACTACAGGTATTAGTATTATTCCTTCTGCTATCTGGATCGCCTACAACTCTTTTCATCATTAGACTTAGAAATCCTTTTTAAAAGAAACTGGTCTTTTTACCTTTTTTCAAGGATGGTAGCAGAGGTAGGGCTCAGGTATGTAATATAGCACAAGTTTTGCACAGAGCATGTGAACTGCAGTGGTCTCAAGCATTAGACCCTGTCATTTCTTTAGCTTCACCACAGGACCTCCTCCCCTCTAAAATCAGGGAGTGCATTTGTATTCCCCTCAAGCAGGGAAGAAAGCTGACCACCCCAAAATAATCCATAACTGACTGGGAAGAAAAGCTTTAAGAATCACCATAAGTTATTTTACGACCCACAACACTCACCCTGGTTGCCACAAATCTGGTCACTCCCCTGACATTCCTTTCCAGGCCCTCAGGCTCTCTCCCTCTGGCTCAGGCTCTCCTGAACAGGCATCCTCACAGCCCAGACCTGCAGTATCAGGAACAGCCATATCTGAGCCCAAAAGCCCAGAGAATGGCTGGGTGGAAGGGACGTGAAGGCAACTCCCATGGCCCTGCCATTAGCAAGGCAGCAGCGGCAACACCTGCTCCGGGGTGGATCCTCTCAGCTCACTCTCACCTGACACAACAGCCAAAGAGAAGTCATTTTCTAATGAAACACTGATTTTGACCAAGCCTCTCAGAACTCCCAACACTGAGGATTTTCTGGACTTTGCCTGACTTCCTATGCCTAAACTCAGGGCCCACAGATTTTAAACTTGTTAGGCAGCATCTCAGCATGAAGCTTCTAGAATTAGTTTTACATTCGTGTTTCACATAATTGCCACTTTAATTTATTTGAGGGAAGGGCTGAAGTCTCTATCAGACTTCGAGGAGTCTCAGGATAGAAAGGTAAGGGACTGAGTACTGTCCTGGTGTGAGGTCTCAGTGCAGCTGTACCTCTGAAAGGTGAATTGCTGAAATTATTGGTATACCCAATGGCAACAACCTGCTTCCACTAAGTTACAGCTTCTCTGTAGTGCTAAGGGTGCCTACTCCTACAAACGTTTTACTCCAGAGGATTAAAAAAAGTACACTTTCCCGAAAGCTGAAGACTAATGTATTAAGTTTTACACTGTTATGTTTTCATTCTAGAAGGACCTGCATTTTCTGTGGAGAGAACCCGATTTTCTGTCCGTGATGGGAAATCTCCAGGACTATTCCACACAGCACAGAGCACCTAGAACTGCTTTTAGGACCATGTAAAAAAAATGCCCTAGAGATTTATTGCTGAGTCGTGGTACCCAGTAAGAAATTAAAAATAGTAGCAAGTCCCAGAGTTTACACAGAACGGCTACTTCAAACCCAAGAAATGTGCACAGAGATTGTATTTGTTTACATATCCAGATACATACTTTGTAGCCATAAATCTCACACTAGTACACGTAAGAGTATTTGCCCTGTTTTAGCAGTCTGAGGCATGCAGCTAAAACACATCATATTTTCAGGCTACTGAGTAGAGAGACCCGCCTTGATTAAAGAATTTAATCAAGTAATGTGATTAGATGATTTAGTCAAAGCAGATCCTGTCCTACTGACATCATGTAACATGATAATTTTCCCAGTTACACAGGGCAGCACCTGGAAAAAGTCCCAGGAAACTTCCCTCTGTTATTCCACCCAATCGCATGCACTTCTGAGCTGATAATTCAAAGCTTAGTACAATCACTCCAGAGCTGTTGCAGTATGGAGAAAATTTGAAACAGTAATTTTTGAGAGCTGATTTTCATTTAAAAATTGATGGTTTATGTCCAAACCACAAGATTCTATGTTTATTGATCATCACTTTGCAGAATTTCATTAACTAAGCACATATCACTTCCTTCTACAGATGTTTCAAGATAGCATCTAATTTAGGACATTCTGGTGGTAGATATTAACCAAAAGGTAAATTTACAGCATTGTTTCCAGTGGTGCTTGTAGTGCCAGCAATTGTCCAGTTTGTGGAAGAAATGCCAACCTTGCTTATACAAGTTTCTTTGGTTATGAAACACTCCTGTGAGGCAAGGCTTTGCTAGTTACATGAAAATTTGCTTTCACTTTGAAATTAGGGGATCCTTTGCTGTTGTTATTTTTTCATTTGCTCCCTGGAAAGTGAATGTTGATGTTGATGTTGGAATATAGTTCCATTTAAGAGGAATTGTTCAGCGCGTAACTTGGTCACCTCTATTCTGATACACGTGCATGGAAACAGAACAAAATTTGCCTGAATTGGAATCTTCCTAGTGTATAAATCATGCTTGTCTTCTTTCTGGGACACTGAGAAATGGTCCCAGATCTGTCTGCAGCATTAAGATGACGCTGATACTAAACTAGGCACTGGTAGTAAAAGGGACGATACATGGTCAAAAGTCCTTCCAGTAAGAGCTTAATTCTGGCTGCTTCCTTCTTCTAAAGTTCAGTGCTCCCCATGTCTTGACTTTTGTCCATATACAGTGTGTCTTTACAGGCTAAATTACACAGCTTTGTGTCCTTCCTTTTAGTGTCCTTCCTAGCTGAGTGTTGAAGCAGAGGAGGAAACATTGTGTAGAACGTAAAGCCAGACAAGAGAGCTGTGTTTACTCCCCTGCTTAACTAAGAAGACAATCACATTTTTTCCTTTGTATTCAAATCTCATGCACTAGGGACTTACCCTGGGTGTATACACCTGAAACACTAAATAAATAGATTTTTTTCAACCTCAACAAGATTACAAGGAGGTTGATGGTGCTGTAAAAAAAAAACATTTAACCATCAAAGAATAAAAGACAACTGGTGATATGAGTTCAATCAGAAATCCTGGTACATTGATCTTGACTGTTTCCTAATGCTTTCCTGGGTTCATTTGACAATGAATATTCTTTCTCCATGGGCATGCACTGGCTGATGAAGTGGATGTGGATGGTGGAGAGGAAATTGAAAGCTAGAGCTCCATCTGCCACGCTAGCAAACAGACTTACTGCTGTGCTGCTGGCTGTTTATATAAAGATTGAGGTCAGGTCCTTCCTTATTTGCCTAAATCAAGGCCAGATAACATCTCTACTAGTTTGAATATTTCAAGCACAATATTTAATGACATGGACACTTGTTTTAGGCCTTTCGTTTTGAAAGATAATGATTGCAAACACAAGAACACAATCACTACATGGCACTCTGAGCAAGGTCAGGAGATTCACAGGCACACTAAGGTCACAAATGATAAAACAGACTGTAAATGGCTAACTTGCTAGCTTTGCTCCAAAATAGAAAGGATATTTGCCAACTTGGCACCTGGATCTTCTTTACTAAAAGAAGGTATCAAGCATTCCTATTACAGGGTCAGGAAAAAGGAAGTAAATGTTTCTATTAAAAAAAAAATGTTAGAATGGATCATCTGCAAGGGTTCCTCCTAGCTGTCTTCTTTAGTAGGAAGGGTCAAAGTGGTGCCAGAAGGCACCAAGCAGGAGTTAGGAGACAGGCAGATCTAGGTTGTACAATCCAATATTCTGTGGACAGTAACATCATTTCATTCCTTTCAAAATGATCAAACCTCAACTTAACCTGTTAAGATTTTACCTGCTACTCCAGATAGAGCATTTCCACAATCTGATACCTCTGAAGACAAAATGTACCTTTCACAACTGCATTAGTGCTTAATTCACTTCCTTTTCCTCCTTTGCTTTTCCCCCCTTCTCTCCTTTCCTTCTGTCTTTCCTTTTGCTCTTTTCTACTGTCATATGTCTTCTCATGCTGGCATTTCTAAGGTAAATAAACCAAATTCCTCTAGTCACATCTCAGTTCCTCTGGTTATTCTGACATCCCTTCTCTGCACATCTTCCAGTCTGGATTAAGCTCCTTTGAACACGGGTAACCACAGGCAGGGACAAAGAGCAGGGAGGCCAAGGATTCAAACTTTGAAGACAGCCCAAGCATCCTGTTTACATGAGAACCCAAACAGAATAGGCACATTCTCCAGCCATTTGAAAAGCTGTTGGTCCTAGCAAGGTGATAAAGTAGAACCAGTAAGTCTAAAGTCTTTATCAGTTTAATACATTTATTTATTAAGGTGTTTCTCTGTTTGAAGGTAGTTCCCAGCTGGAAACAAAACAAACAACTATATTTGCAGAGGATTAGATCATACTAGTCTGTTTTATAAAGAGAAAAGTATTTAGGAGGAAGTCACTGGAGGTGAGATACCTTTTCTAAATGGTAAGCACAATAGAACTGACTTTCCAAAGAACTAACTCATCTCAAATTCAACAAAAAGCTCAGGCACTGAAAAAAAATTTAAAAGAGAAAAATACTGTAACCAGTTTTTAAACATTTATTTGCAAAATGTCTTTTAAATGTTGTTGTAATTCCTTTATTTTTTTTTTTCTTTCAACTTAACCTGAGCCTTTATATGACAACAGGCTCAGAAACAGAACAACTCAGGTAGGCAAGTACCTGTAGTCCAAACTCTTGCCTATCAGGTTTTTGCCTTTTTTGTTTGAAATTAGGTAAAGAGGATGGAAATCTAGGCTGAAGCAAGAAGTCAGGTTTTGCTTTACACTGAAACTATTTTTACCTTCAGAAGACAGCCAGGAGAAACAGTTTATCCTCATCTCAGAGTAAGCAGAGGCAATCACAGGTAGCCTTTTTTAATATTGTCACAGCAAACATTTCTGGTAAAAGTCCTGAGATCTGTTTTACTGAACCTGTAGTAGTGGAAATGAGATTCCTGAAAGACAGAAATTGAGAAAAAACTTCCATACTTAAAAAATCAATGCCAAAGCAAAAGCCTACTGGAGATGAGGGAAAGAAAAAATAGTGAAATAGAAATACTAAAAGCTTCTAACATCTTAAAATAATTTAAAGTTATAGAAAAAAATTAAAACACAGCTTTGATAGTCACAGAGAAACAATTCAGCAGGAAAAGGCAGGAAAAAAGTCACTAATGTTTCTGAAGCCCAGAGATGCAGCTAGGATATATTATGGCACTTCACAGGCTCAGCAGGCAGAAAGCAGAACATAGGTCATCTCCTCTTGGCCCATGAAACAGAAATTCTTGCCTGACTAATGCCAGCAAAAGAGAAGATACTTTTCTTCTGAGGAAAACAAAACCAAACCCGTAAAGACCTGAAGCATTTCCCCACCCTCAGATCTTCTGCTGAGATGACATTTGAGATGACATGGGACTCCAAAGATTTGAGAGCAGGCATTAGAACGAGAAATCACAGCTGCTATTGCTCCAGAGTCGCTGTTGTGTATCCCATGCCTAAACAATATGGTAGATTCATCACATACTCAAATGTTGTGATGACGCTATGAAACCTTACAATAATGAAATAATAACACTGTGATGTCATCCAAACCCTTCAGTTGTCTTTCTGCAACTCCCTCTCTGAGTCAATTGGCTGTATCTACCTCATTGGATTGAAATGTATTTCTAAGTCTCTTTTATCTGGTCAGAATACCTCATTTCCCACTGTTACTGAAATCTGCTAGGCTCTAAATTTTTTGCCACATTTATTTTGGGTCGTGAATGAAGAAGAATTTGCAAATGAACTAGAAAAAGTGTTGGGGAGATGTGTGTTGACTCTTCTCTTTGATAAATGCCTTTGCATATGTTCTTGTTTTTATCAGTTTGCACCGTTTTATAACCCAGACACACTTTAACCAACATACACAAAACCTAAGCCACATGCAATCACAACAGAAATTCCAATTTCACAGCAGGATGGTGAGAAGGAGACAAAGTTCAAGCTTGATTGTGGAAGAAGGACAGCAAGCACAGCAAGCACAACTTGTTTGTTTACTATCACTATCTCCATTCCTCACCCCTCTGCTGAGATGCCAAGCTTAGCCTGTGTACAAGCAAAGCTGAGATGAGCCTTGGAGCCTGTGTTGGCCACGTTGGTCAAAGACACTCAGATGACCTCCAAACTCTTTCTAAAAATACCTACTTCTTCCTCTTCCAGAAGCTCCATGACAATTGTTTTTTTTTTAGGAGGCTCATTTGTGTTTACAGTTGGTGAAGAAATCAAGATGTGTTAAGAAAACTGAAACCCACAGGGCTGGTTTTGCTGATGACTGAGAGCCAGTCTCCTCCTCCTTCTCCTTGGCCAAGTTTTCAAACCCCAGCAATGATCTGGGACCTCCTTGGACAGGCAGTTTGAAACACCTTGCATTGGAGCCTGATGAATGTGTTCTCTGCCAAGGCAGAACCTGCACACGGGCAGCACCTCAGCACTGGGAACAATGGCTCTTGGCTCTGCTGAGGGGCAAATTCAGAGCCAAGAACTGAGAATTTATTTACAATAAAGCTGTTTGTTCAATAGCAACATTTGAGTACTAGAACAAACTCCCATGTACACCAGTTTAGTTGTGTGTATTGGACAAAGTCAGCATCTAGATAAAATGCCAGTATAGCCTAAAAATTATGTGGAGCAATCCACAGCAAAACACTTTTCTATATATTTTATTCTTCCTGACCCCCTTCAGCTCTTTTTATGACAAAACACTTGGAAACCATCAGATGTAGAGTCTCGCTTAGTGAAGAAAACTTCCTTTTTAGATAAACTTTTCCCTCTTGTTTATAGAGGTAAGATAGAAGTTGGATAGCAATGAACTCATGGTTTGCTTAAGATAGTAGTCAAAGGGTGTTTACAGCTTTTGTAAAATAATTGATTATTTTATACTTGTATTTAGTCAAAATGAGAAATTATAATTAATTTCCTTCTATTAGCATTTTATTTTCTTCCACTGAAATCTATTCTGTAGATTCTATTTTGAAAAACTCAAATAATTTAATGTTTCTGTGCCTACTATATTTTCTCTGGATTAGACTATTTAGACCATGAAAATGTCAGGCTTGTTCTAATTATTTGTTAAACTACACCATCGTCTGTCAGGTGGATGCCTAATAGATGTAACAGCCATTTTTTTTTTTTTTATTTGCAGTATATTCAGATCACAGGACTTCTGTAGGAGCAAAGAGAGTAATCATAGACCAGGTAAAAAACTGGATTCCAACAGGCTACATAAAATTCCTTTTATTTCCCAAATGGGACACTCTAGGTTCCCATGGAAGTTGCCAGATTAGCTTAGTTTAATTATATCTATTTTCACAAAGTCTGCTAAGTGGACCCTATGAAGATATGTTAATTGATTTAAATATTGCAGTAATCTCCTGCCAAGCTAAGCCAAGTCTTGTAGGTTGCAATTTCTTTTCCTTGTTCTTCCAAACTCTGACTGTCAGCAAGTCCTGAACAGAAGAAAACTTAAAAGCCTCCTGTGTTGCAAGTCCATGTTGAGCTAGGGGAATCATATAATTATAGAATATCTCAAGTTGAAAGGGACCCATAAAGATGGAGTCCAATTCCCTGCTCTTCACAGGGCTATCTAAAGCTATCCCAAATGACCAAGAATGTTCTTCAGACACTCCTTGAACTCTGACAGGCTTGGTGCCATTACCACATCCCACTGTGGAGCCTGTTATAGTGACCAACCAGTCTCCCAGTAAAGAACCTTCTTCTAATGTCTAATCAGAACTCCCCGTGACACAGCTTCATCCCATTTACTCATACTTTGCTGGTCACCAGGAGAGGAGATCAGCAGCCCCCCCCCTCCAGTGCCCTCCCTGAAGAACCTGCAGACTGTGGGGAGGTCACTCAGCCTTCTCTTCTCCAAGCTGAACAGACCAGGTGATCTCAGACACTCCTCCGAGTCTTGCCCTTGAGACTTTTTACCATCTTGGTTGCCCTCCTTTGAACATGCTCTATAATTTGATGTTCTTACAAAGAAGCATCAAAACTACACATGGGACTCAGGATTTGGCTGCACCAGCGCAGAGCAGAGCAGGATAATCCCCTCCCTCAAAGGGCCACTGATACTGGGGTTGATGCACCACAGGACATGGGTGACATATTCAGTTTGCCTCAACCCAAGCCCCCAGTGCAATTCTCACAAGTTAAAATACTCAAAAAGACCAGAGGAGCAGGGGTGCCTGGTCAGAATTGTCCATTTCAAGATGCCATAAGGTCTATTTTGTCATGCTCACCATTCCATGTAACAAGAGGGACCACCAACAGGCAGGTGTGGTCCTAAATGCAGCAACCCTTCTTTGCCCACAGAGTCCCAGAAACACACACGTGGCTGTGAAGCCCTGCTAGGTGTAAATGTAGGAGGCTTCAATAGCTGCCATGAAGCTATGCAAAGAGGCAACTCCCTGATACTGTCAATTGTCTGGCTCTGTTTCTGTTTTCTGGCTGGGCTCTGGGGTTTATTTTTTTAAACTTTCCTTAAAATTACTTGATCTGGCATTGAGGAAGGTAATTTATTTACATAGAAGGGGCTGCAGTTTAAACACAAAGATGACATTCCCTTCTGTGTTTTACCCAAAAGGAATTTACTGAAAGCCCTTATCAAACCCTCTCCTCCCTCTGACTTGGGAGCAGGAAGAGGCATAAATGGATTAGTGCATGTTCCACCTGCAGCAGTCACTGATTCCGGGCCAAACAGTGAAAAGTTCAAGAAAGTAGGTAACATTGTCACCTCACAAAGGTCTGAGGACCAGGTCAGTTGTGAAACACACTAACAGCATGGGGCTGGCCCAGCCTTTGAAACAAAAAGCTGAAAACAAGATTTAGTCTGACACCACAAGGAGAGGAAGCACTGGAGCCCAATCAGGAGGAATGTGTTGTGTTGCAAACTGCGGGGATTTATTGCAATTCCCACTTCCAGTAAAATCACAAGCGGGGATCAGGGGCTGGCTCTCTCCCTGTCCTTGGCACAAGAGGCAGCTCTTGGCTCTTCAGTTCTGTCTGCTTAAGCCTCTCCTGTAGCTCTGGGTGTGTTGTGGTTTAACTCCAGCCAGCAGCCAAGTACCACAGGCCACTCAAGTCACTCCCTCACCAGCAGCATCAGGGAGACAATTGGAAGGATAAAAGGTAGGAAAATCAGGGGTTGAAAAAAAGACAGTTTAATAGGGAAAGCAAAATTCATGCACACAAGCAAAGCAAAACAAGAAATTAATTCATTGTTTCCCATAGGCACGCAGGAGTTCAGCCACATCCATGACAGCAGGGCCCCAACACACAGAACCGTGACCTGGGAAAACGAATGCCATCACTCCAAACGCCCTCCCCTTCCTCTTTCTTTCCCCTACGTTATATACTGAGCATGATGTCATGGGGCATCTTTCTGCAATAAAGAACAGTGTCATAACAACAACTACAATTACTGCAGAAGGATTGTTTCATCTGTTCAGACATACAACCTCACCAGGGCAAGGATAAGGCAGAAATAAATGTGGACGTGTATACATTCCTCACAGCTCATTTTGTGTGTATTTAGCACTCCAGTACAAACTTGCTGCTAGCTCTCTGTAGCTCAGTTGTATTCACTGTTTGCTGAACTTTTCTTCAAAAATGGGCAAAAAGCTCATGGATAAATGTGGGTCAAAAGAGATTACAGCAGTGAGATTTAGATTCAACTTTATGAAACTGGAACCTCATATCAGCATTCCAAGTCTGAAAGCAAGACTCAAAATTTTAATTTTGCATTCTGCTCAGAAGAATCTAGGCAGACAATCTCACAAATAAATAAAATTTTGACATTATGAGCATCATTAACAACTTGATTCTTTTTCTATAGCTGTCTCTCCACTACTGCCTGAAGTTAAATGTCCAGAGACAACAGGAACATGATGAAAGAGCTGCAAGAAATTGTCTTTTCAAACAGCAGCTAATTGGTATTTTCTGAAGATTGAAGATAAGGAAATATCAAATTCCTTAACTTTCCATCAGCTTAGAAAATCCTGTGCATTTATGGAAATCACACACATACAAGGTAGGATTCTGCTGACTTAGGCAATGTGGGACTTCACCTGTTGCTTGGGTGTACCTTTCATGCAATTTCCTTCTCTTCAAATAGGAGGAAGCTCCTGTATTGCTTCATACAAGGATTTATATCCTACAGCTTGCACTCCCTCCAGCAGTCTCCTCTTCCCAGAGAGCATGGCCTTAAAGACATACAATGTTCTTCCATGAGTGCCAGCACCAGGGTTCAACAATTTTTTCACTTTGTTTTGATCTCTCCTTCACTTACTGCCCTTGCCATGACCTGATCTGTCCCTCAGATTTACCACAATTAAAACATATTTGTTTCTGTAAGTAACAACATTAGATTAACTACTGATGCTAGAAAGAGACGCTGTATTAAAAATAACATGCTTAAAATCATACTGAACACAAAGGATCTTGGAAGTCACATGGTTTGGAATAAGCACACCACAGGACTTTTTCATTTACAGGTGCCTGGATTTGGCTTCTTTGGCAGTGAGTGCCCAGCAGCTGCTGCCTGTGAGTGCTGAGGAGTTGGCACTTGTTAGAGGAAATTCAGTATTAAACACTCTGTTATCTTGCCCATGAAGCAGTCACCTCTCTCCCTTTATTTGCATAGATAAAAACTTTCCATGCATGTATTTCTGCATTGTCCTAAACACTGACCTGTAAACCTGAACCATACCACGGTGGCAAACAGAGTGCGTGAGCATTTATCAAAATGCTGCTCACACCAGAGCTCCTGGCCATGGCAGGGATCCCCAGAAGGAAAATAACCACAAGCCATGACTAACAGAGAAGCAAGGATTGAATGCGAAACTTCATCTGCCAAAGTATCAAAACCAAAACAACATTAGGTGTTGATACACAATACACAATATTGATACACATTGATACAGACAAGCTGCACTTCCCTTCCCAGAGCAACACAAAGTTCACTTTTTATTCTTTCATAACCAACCAACACGTAATTCCTGTGAAAAGTACACACAGGGCCCTCTCCTACAGTAGCTCCCTCCCTGTGGCAATCCTGCTTTTCACATTTGCTACTCCTGCCCACCATAACTCCTCTGTGCTTGTGCTGCTGAAGAAGTGTGGGCAGCAGAGCAGGCTCAGCACAGGAGCACAGGGGCTGTAGGGCTGCCTGGCAGAGTTCAGTCAGCTCCTCTGGGAGGGGCACCCATTCTTGTACCATCTTTCATCACCATTACCTTGGCATTCAGGTCAAGGTTAGCATGCACCTCAATCCTCTCTTACTAAATGTAGCAGTATCAGCTGCAGGAGTATGTTTGGGGTTTTTAAGTTTCTGCTTCTGCTATTGATTTTGTTGGTGCTGTACATGCCTAAAAGAGAGATAACATTACATGAATTCAAATGGCAATGGCAATACAAAGACAGTTTGTTGGAAGCACTATAAAAACCTTATGAGATCACACAAGCACATGGCTGAGAGAATGTGTAAACAAAAAGAAATGTCTTCTATAAGCTGCTACAGCAGTCTTAATCAGGAAGCTTTCGTTGATGCCAATCTTAGTCATTACCTTCATTGTTAATTATAACCCTCCCAAATTTTATTCCATATGATTCTTAGGAACTAGACATTCTGACTGAGACAATCTTTGAGGCCAACACCACAATATAGAAACTTCTCAGACAGAAGTGCCTGTCTATAACAAAAAGTACATGGAGGTCAGCCCAATCAGCCAGGTAAAACTCCTTGTGCATCATGAACAACTTAATGGGTAAAGGCTCCATCTGCTCCAGTAACTTCAGTTTCAATATTTTGTCCTAATACAAAATTACTGCTTCATATTATTTGTAAAACTTATTAAATGTAAGACAGATGAAAATTCTATAGATTTAGTAACACTTCAGAAAGACATTTCACTTTGGCTGAAGTCACAGGAATCTAAAGCAGGAAATGGGAGTGGACATTGACGCTAAACAATGAACAATTTGTTCAAGCAAGTATTTAGAATTTGTGAAAACTCTTACATATTGTGCAAAGCACTAATGAAAAACCCTTCATCCTGTGGTGCAATATCCACTCTTCTGCCTAGGACTTACATGCATATGGATCTTTCAGTTGCTGATTAAAGTGACCTCTGCCCCTACTTCAGCTCTCAGTCTGAAGTGTATTTTGCCACTGAGTACTTGCTCTTCACGTAAAGATGGTGTCATGGTTTGCATGTTGTGAAGACATTTTGTACTCATTATTAATACAGCAGTATCTCTGTGCTTTGAACATCATCTGAAAGACCATCTGTATAGTTTTCAGAATGAAATAATATGCAAAAAATAAATTCATCGATGTTCCCAAGTTTACTGAGAACAGAATTTATGATTGCTTATATACAATGCCCCCTTTTCAACTTGAGAGTACTCTAACAAATATATAATTTCCTTAGGATGGCTGTCAGGACTTCAAAACTCTTGGGACTGCACATAGAGGAAACATCCTCATCCTCTAAAGAGATGGAATGTTATGGAAAGGCTGGTTTACCTGAACAATAACAAGGAAAAAAGGACAAGCTCAGAAGTGGAGGCGCCAGACAAATTCAGAACCACAGCTCTGAACTGCAACCCAGATCTTATGACTGAATTTCAATCTGCCTTAGGTAAAATGCCATGTCCTTCCTCAGAATTGGTTAATTAGATTAGAAATCTGGTAGGGAATCATATTTGATGAAGAATTTTGCATGAAAATTTTGCATGAAAATTTTGCATGTACAGAGTTTTGAGCAGAAAGCAGCTTAAACAATACTGAAGGTCACTACTGACTACAGTGCTGCATTGATATTAACTGGTAGGGAGAATTTGATTTAGCTTTTGACAAGGAAATACTTCTAAAGATTATCACAGACTATCACAGACAGATTGTGAAGTTTGGGGAGTGAGCAAGGAGAAGGATTCTAGGAAAGAAAGAAGGAAAAGACTGGAAATAACTGCCAGGTAAGAACCACTTATTCTCTTGAGAACTGTATTTCCCCCACTGTAGTAATAACCTGACCTGATTAAGTGGAAATTATTTCAAGGTCAGGGAAAGGCAAACAAAAGCACACATCAGAAAGCCGCAAACAGAACTGACGCTGCAGGATCAGGATTTCATCACCTCTAGGAAAAGACAGTCTGAGCATTTCCCACGGGGAATACCAAAACAATCTCCCTTGCCCTACAGGCAGATGACTGGATCCAAGGCAATTGCAGAGGAGAAACCAAACATCTGCCCTTCCAGTAAGGAGCACAGACAGCACTCAGTAATACCATGCCCACAGCAGTTTTCAAGGATGAAGTCAGAAACAACTCTATAAATAATTGGCAGTTGCCAAATTAAATACTCAGAGTGTTCTATTTGTTTCATAACTTAATGTTTGTTTCTACCTTATTGCTGTGAAAAGCTGTGGCACTTCTCATTAGATGCCTCTAATTCTAAGTTCCTATAAAAATTATTTGCCACAGAGTCTTAGGAATGATGGAAAAAGCCCACGAGTCTCATTCTTTCAATTGCTGTTAGAGCTGGCTGGAAATTCACCACAGAGCAATTCTTCAAAAGACCAGTAACTTGGTAGTGTTGTGCAAGGGTTTTTGGCAACATTGTTTGAATCTGTTCTCTACAGAAATATTTTGTTTTGACTTCAAAGAATTCGATGTTAATCTTTCTTTTAGTCCAATAGGATTAAAAATCTTGGGTTTACCACTGCTGAAAAAGTCATGAAATGCCTTGATCTAGTAAAATAAATTATCTTTATTTTGATAATTTAGAAGTAAAATGTATCAGAAAAAAATAATTGTAGTAAATTAAAAAAAAACCTGACAGCTTTCCATAATGATTCCAAAGAAAATAATTCTTAGAACTTCTAGTCAGAAAAGTTTTAATATTTTTATTATATTATAAAAGCAGGTGAAATTGCTGGAATTACTGCCATCGTTTCACTTTCTCATGGCTCATAGTACATCCTTATAAATTTTAAATCAGAGACCACGTAGCTTGCCAGACACAACAGGGAACTGGAAACTGCAAACATCCATCCTGAGTCTGACACAGACTCACTGCTGCTTAACTCCCATCTTCTTGCTCACCCACGGCTCTCAGGGAGCCTGTGGGAGGCTGGGATATGCCTGGAATGCAGACATGTGGCTCAAGAGGGCAATTTCATCTTTCTTTTTCCTTCTGTATGGGAACTGGGAGAGCTACTAAGCTACAAATCTAACCTAAGATTATCCTTGCACAGCATTTCATAGTGCAGAGCAACTCAAGACCTTGCACCTGTTTGATTTATCAGTAGGAGTAGCACAGGATTAAAGATTTTGAGTGATTATTCAAAAAAGCTGTGTATAGAGGTGTGTTCCTCAGTCCTGGCAGCTAATGTGCCTCAAGAGAGCAGAGCACTTGCTGCTTCATCCCTTCCAGGACCTGAGTGCAATGAAGAAAGAGGCAGAGGTTCATCATACAACCAAAATCTACAAACCCTTAACCTTCCTTCTTCCCTCACCCACCAGCCAATCTGGCCTGGAATTTGGGGGCAGATACCCAATCACCTGTGGGTGCTGGCCCGTGTTTGCAGAAAGTTGTCTGAAAGCAAAGCCTGAGCAGCTGCCAGCTTGCTCCCTGATGGCTCCTGGAGGATCACACCAGTGCTAAAAACACCAAGACCACTTACTAGGGGAATGACTATGGATTCCACAGTCCTGGAAGACAGCAAAGCTGAACTTCAGGCAGCCTCTCAGAAACTGATAGCAGACACAGACAGACTGGGGAGGAGTACCAAGAACACAGGGAACTACCTAATCTTTTGTTAAATTATCATACCACAGGGTGCAATTAAGTCCTAGGACAGTGTAGGCTCTAAGGGCTGTACCTGTGTGTGGGAGAGGGGTGAGTTTCTCCCTCCCAAAATTCATGTACACATTCCTTAGCTCTGCTGACCTCACTGTAGGGGCGGAGAAAACTGATGAGGACTTCACCAAAAGATAGAGGTGTTCCTGCAGTAGTAGAAAGTAAGGGCAAGACTGAGACTTCCTCCTTCTTCCAGGCCCCTATCCCACCATATTCACCCCCTGTTGGATTCCCCCATGGCCCTGCATTTCAGGAAAGTTAAAATCCCCCAGCCTGCCTCCACTAGGCTGGAGCCCACCCACACAGGCTGCATTTGAAGTCTTGTGCCCATGGTACATTTTGGCACAGCGAGTTCCCAGAGTGCCAAGGCAGAGGCACTCCCCACTGCAGCAAGAAATATGAAGACATCTTTCCTCCTGTATAGGAAAGTCCCTCCCTCAAAGGCTTCTCCCCTCAAACTGACCAACTGATTAACACCCCTGGTTGGTTCTTTGACTCCTACATGGATGTAGTTAGGAAGAAATGTTCCCACTCATCTGGGGCTGGTCTGGAATCTGACCAGGATGGTGCCTGATTTCCCAACACCAGTTCCCAAGTGGTGCTGGAGACCTGCCAGCTCAGCAGGATGCCACAGCCTGGCTGCAGAGGGTCACCCTCTCCAGAATGGAACATCACAGAACAGCCCTGATGGCAGATGTTTGCTTTGTAATTCCTCGCTTTGTGGTTACTCTGTGCTCCAGCAGGTAGTCCTGCTCCAGAGAAGGAACAAAACTGTTGCTCAATAGGGAGGGTTTTGTGAGCAAATGAGATGAAGTTTCCAAGAAATTGGAAGGAAATCAGGAATGAGCAGAGCCCCTCTCCCTCCATTCAAAGGTAAATACAACATCAGCCTTTCCCCCCCACCCCTCATGTGCTCCCAGCAAGTTCCTGTCCCATCCAAAAAACAGCAGTAACACCTCTGACCTGCTGCCCAGTGGGAGAAAGAAGAGGCAGCAATGTCACTGACTTTGTTGATGGTGTTCCAAGGCACCTAATTGAGAATTAGAGAAATACCTGTTTGGAGGATTAAGACCCGCAGCAAACAGTTTAGAGGATTATACTGAAATAATACCTGACCAGTTCTTTAGGAAGCACTACACAGATTATTATGTCATGATTTTTGAGGGTGGCTTTCTGTGCAGTCTATGCAGAGACCCGGAGGAACATTCACAGTTACACCTACTCAAATAGTTGCTTTTTATGACTCACAGAAGAAGTTTAGAAGACTATTAAAAAAAAAAAAAAAAAAAAAAAGCTGATCTGTAGAAAGCTATTACATCAAAATTTCCTACATCAGGCAGTGATGTAGGAAATATCAAGAAAAAATCAAAACACAGAAAGACAATTAGAATGAACTAAAGAAAGATCCTCTGGGGAGGTGTCTGAGCCTGGGACAAATTTAGAAACAGGCGTAATTACTGGATGGTTTATTTCTTGTTTTCCTTGGATTTTTCTCAGTGCGGTAAAGAAATGTATTTGCTAAAAAGTAAGAAAAATCTAACTGCAAATATTTTGTTTTATAAGGCCTTTCTCTACATGTTGAATGTTGGAGAAAGAGGGTTTGATACTGGAGGCCAGAGGTGCCTTGTCAGCCCACCACACCCTTTCTTCTCAAAAATTTACAGGCTTTACTGATATTACCAAGCATTCCAATTACAAGAAACTTTATTTTCTGAAGCTGAAATGGAAGAAGAAGATGAAGGAAAGGAAGCAGCCACAGTTCCCCACTTTGCAAATCAAGTGGCAAAGTCCAGCAACTGAAGAAAATTATGTGTTTTTTTATTTAAAATAGTACAAGGTTGAACTCCTGTATTATTCTCTGTAACAACTACATGTGCCATCCAAGTGCTGCTTTCATCACCTGTGGGGTGGGGTTTGAGGGAGAAAGAGGACAAGGTTAACAAATTTGAAAGAAACTCAATGTATACAACCAACTCTCGGTCTGACCATATGCAACTTATTGCATTGAAAGTTAAAATCACTTGGTGAAACATGGTTTTTTATCAGAAGGAAAACAAAAGTATATGTTTTGCAAAGCCAGGAAAAATAAAGTAACCATGCCACAGGAGACAAAAGACAAGTAAAATCAGACAGAAAATCTAACCTCAGGTCAGAGGAATGCAGTACCAGAGCTCTGTAATTGCTGTGAACCAAGTAGGAAGATGCATGAGTAGAGATGGCCAGAGATCTGCAAAACAGAAAAGGTAAGCTTAAAAAAAGAGGAGTAGAACCAACAAGGACAAACAGGTTCAGATCTGAAGCGCTGACCTGACAGCTTTGGTAGGCTGCACAAAAACAAAAGGAAAAAAAGAGAATGCAAAGATTTGTCTACTTCTGTCTTCCATCAGGAGTTATTGCAGTGCATGGTACTAATGGGCAGCATCAGATTTCTCAATATTAGCTTTACTTTATGCAGCAAATAGCAAAAAAATATCTGATAGTATGGTATTAAACAGAATCTTACAGAAGAATGTTCCCTCCTGGTTGAAACGTGCCATTTTTGTCTGTGTGTGTTCCTTCTACGTGCAATTTTTATCTGTATTATTTCTACAGTTTTGGAAAGTTAAGACATTAGTACCAGGGAATTTTGAAGCTTATCAGAAAAGCTCTAGAGCATTCCTTCTGTTCTTGTATCTAAGGGGTTTATGAACATTTCCTCAGTTGCACAAGACAGAAAACACTGGAGGATTCTGCAGGCAGAAATTAGAACTTCTAATAAATCTACCACATGGTATTTATTTACTCAAGTAATTACTTTGCTTCAGATAGGAAAAAGAACAGCTTTTGTAAATGTACCAGAGTGAGAGACATGGCAAATTTGCTTCTTGGGACCATACCTATAGGAAAGAGAACACCACTGCCCAGCTGCAGCCCAAGGCTCACTGCAGTGTCAAACACAGCATTTGTAAACTCTGATTACAGTGCATTATTCCTGGACTGTGTTTTGGAAGAGGACACGAAGATAAAGTCTGCTGTTCCCTTCAAAGCTGACAAACCTCCAACAAGATTTCCTAACAGATAAAGCAGCAAACCATTTGTTTACCTGAAGTATATTGACCTCCACGTAGTGAGTATTTTTCTTCTCCATGATCAACCCAGCTGGTTTGTAAATGATACTGGTATCAGTGCCTCATGGGTGGAGGCAGTGCTGTGCAGACGTAGAGGGATCAGCAATGGTGCCTATGACACCTTCTGACTTAAGAGTGTGTGAGTTTGTGTGTGCAGATCTTGTCACATGCCCTTTTGTTTGCAGCATGTTCAAATCTCCTTCCACCATGTACGTCACAGTCTTCCAGTCTGACGGAAAACACAGCTCTGTGGTTTGGCATCTCTTGCCCATGATCCCTGCAGGTCAGTGGATTACTTCTACAAAGAATAATTATAAAAATACAGCCTTGTAGTAGTCTCTTGGTCATGCACTTCCATAGGATTTCTTTTTTTTAGGATTCCTACATCCAAATAGTTAGGAAAAAAACAACCTGGCTGAAGTAGGACTGTGAGGGAGATAAGAGCAGTCAATTATAAACACTATAAACATCCCTCTTATCATAAAATCTTGGAATTTCAGATATTAGACAGATATAGTGAAACCCTTAAGCTCCCACTAGCCCATGTGAAATGTCCTCTTCAAGAACAGAACATGTTTCCAAGAGCACATCTGGGGCTGACTTGATGTTTTGGGCCAGATAATTGGGAGGCATTAAAACCCAGCTCTGGGGACTTCTGTCCTTATTAACTTTTGACTAACTTCGTTTTTTATTTGCTGTAATCTAACTCTGGAATTTATTACCCACATAGATGTCAGACTAAGTTAGAGCTTCTACTGAAATATGTAAAAGAGCTGGAATTGTCACATGAAACTGCCACAATTTCCAAACATAGTAAATAAACCACCTAGGAATGAAATCATATCCATGTTTGTGGATTTTGTCACAATGAGTTCTCTAAATTTAGCTTTTTCTCCAAAGCTATGCAACTTTTAAAAAATATTACTGTTTTTACTATTATATTGCTATCCCCATCTAATCTGGTACACAACAATTTATGCCTGCAGCAAAATGCCTCAAACACAGAACAAAGCTGATTTCATCAATATGTAATCTTACATGTAATCTTACCTTATCTTCTGACTTACCCTTTACTTCTATGTAATTTTTTTTTTTTTTTTGAGAAGCCTTGTACAACAGAACTCCATTCTTATTATAGCTTCACAACAAATTAAACTGATCTACTGGAATTCTATGTCACCAGGGCATGCACTGATGCCATGTGCAGTCCCATCATGGGACTGTCCCCTGTGTCTGCAGAAATTACTAAACCATTGATATGAATAGTGAATATTTGTAGTATTTTCATGATACTGCTTGCATAAACTGATACAGGCATGAGTGCACAGAGACATTGATTTTGGGCACCTCCATTTCTGGATGTTTCAAAGATACTTGGGACCTAGTCTGGAAAGTACTAAAATTACAGAAAGTTCCAGCTCTCAGGGACTAACAAGTGAAACTAAACACCAAAATATGACAAATCTAAAATTTAAGAACTTTGTTTCAGCCATCTTTTTGGGCAGCACTGTGGCTCAGAAGAGGAAATAGAAAAGTGATTTTTCCCCTCTCAAGGAAATGTTGTGTAGATGACTCATGTCAGATAAAAACAGGGATTTACCTCTTAGCATGAACTCTGTACAGCAGGTTCACCTTTGAAAGCAAGGGGTGTCACTGGAACTCTGATTGAAAACTAGAACGTGCAATACCAGTATTTAACAGAGATGCCTGATAGATGCCTTGGGGGATTATTCATGCCATGTGCCTTAATTATCCAAGTATGATAAGCACAGTCTCTAGGAGAACATTTTCTCCTGCAGACAATGCATGAAAAGCCTCCAGAAAACAACAAAGAGACCTTAGGTCAAAACCCCATCAGTTTAGACTCTCCTCCAAACCTATCCCCATACTCTCATAAAAGTCAATGCAGAAAGAGGAGCAATGCTACAAATAATTCAGATTTATAACAAACTGGAGGGTACCTTTTTCAACACTGAATATAAAGCAAGCCAGAGATCCTGCAGTGCCAGTGGTATCTCTGCAGCCACAGGGATTTTCTGTGGTGCCCCAGCAGCTGGTCTGGCACCAGCAGTTAATGTTCATGAACCCCTTGCTCAGCTGGGACAGAGTTCTGTGGGGCAGTGGGGGTTCACAAATGTGTCAGGTTAATTAGCAGTGGGGCTGTTTTCTGAGTGCCACACTGAATTCCAGGAGCTGAAAGACACAGTTTTTATGACAAGCAGTGGATCCACCTGTAAAAGTGACATGCTGATTTTTAAAGTATGGCTAATTGAGATCTGATTCTTAATGTCTAACAATCTGTTAAAAAAAAAAAAAAAAAAAAAAAAACAAAAAACAAAAAAAAACCCCACAAACTCTCACAAAAAGTATTATTATTGCATCAAAGTTGTTTTCATACTTTCCAAGCAGATAGTCTTCTACAGCAGTCTGTAATTCAGCACTAGGTGGCCTCTTTCTTCTTCCAGAGGCCTGATACATCATTATATCACCTAATGACTTAACCAAAAGTAAAAAACATTAGGCAAATGTAAAGAACTTTGTTCAGAAGGATTTTATGACAAATATTGCAAAACTGCTCATTGTTTCCTAACTAGAATGCATTCACTATAGCT